>NC_140234.1:2568959-2603959 GCF_949987555.1 Borostomias antarcticus
GCTTTAAAAGCATTGCTAAGCTAACTAGCCAGTTAACCAGCTAGCTAACTAGCCTACAACTTCAGCTTTAAAGCATTGCTTAGCTAATTAGCCAGTTAACCAGCTAGCTAACTAGCCTACAACTTCAGCTTTAAAAGCATTGCTTAGCTAACTAGCCAGTTAACCAGCTAGCTAACTAGCCTACAACTTCATCTTTAAAAGCATTGCTTAGCTAACTAGCCAGTTAACCAGCTAGCTAACTAGCCTACAACTTCAGCTTTGAAAGCATTGCTTAGCTAACTAGCCAGTTAACCAGCTAGCTAACTAGCCTACAACTTCAGCTTTAAAAGCATTGCTTAGCTAACTAGACAGTTAACCAGCTAGCTAACTAGCCTACAACTTCATCTTTAAAAGCATTGCTTAGCTTACTAGCCAGTTAACCAGCTAGCTAACTAGCCTACTAGCCAGTTAACCAGCTAGCTAACTAGCCTACAACTTCAGCTTTAAAAGCATTGCTAAGCTAACTAGCCAGGTAACCAGCTAGCTAACTATCCTACAACTTCAGCTTTAAAAGCATTGCTTAACTAACTAGCCTACAACTTCAGCTTTAAAAGCATTGCTTAGCTAACTAGCCAGTTAACCAGCTAGCTAACTATCCTACAACTTCAGCTTTAAAAGCATTGCTTAACTAACTAGCCTACAACTTCAGCTTTAAAAGCATTGCTTAGCTAACTAGCCAGTAAACCAGCTAGCTAACTAGTCTACAACTTCAGCTTCAAAAGCATTGCTTAGCTAACTAGCCAGTTAACCAGCTAGCTAACTAGCCTACAACTTCAGCTTTAAAAGCATTGCTTAGCTAACTAGCCAGTTAACCAGCTAGCTAACTAGCCTACAACTTCAGCTTTAAAAGCATTGCTTAGCTAACTAGCCAGTAAACCAGCTAGCTAACTAGCCTACAACTTCAGCTTTAAAAGCATTGCTTAGCTAACTAGCCTACAACTTCAGCTTTAAAAGCATTGCTTAGCTAACTAGCCAGTTAACCAGCTAGCTAACTAGCCTACAACTTCAGCTTTAAAAGCATTGCTTAGCTAACTAGCCAGTTAACCAGCTAGCTAACTATCCTACAACTTCAGCTTTAAAAGCATTGCTTAACTAACTAGCCTACAACTTCAGCTTTAAAAGCATTGCTTAGCTAACTAGCCAGTAAACCAGCTAGCTAACTAGCCTACAACTTCAGCTTTAAAAGCATTGCTTAGCTAACTAGCCAGTTAACCAGCTAGCTAACTAGCCTACAACTTCAGCTTTAAAAGCATTGCTTAGCTAACTAGCCAGTTAACCAGCTAGCTAACTAGCCTACAACTTCAGCTTTAAAGCATTGCTTAGCTAATTAGCCTACAACTTCATCTTTAAAAGCATTGCTTAGCTAACTAGCCAGTTAACCAGCTAGCTAACTAGCCTACAACTTCAGCTTTAAAGCATTGCTAAGCTAACTAGCCTACAACTTCAGCTTTAAAAGCATTGCTAAGCTAACTAGCCAGTTAACCAGCTAGCTAACTAGCCTACAACTTCAGCTTTAAAAGCATTGCTAAGCTAACTAGCCAGTTAACCAGCTAGCTAACTAGCCTACAACTTCAGCTTTAAAAGCATTGCTAAGCTAACTAGCCAGTTAACCAGCTAGCTAACTAGCCTACAACTTCAGCTTTAAAAGCATTGCTAAGCTAACTAGCCAGTTAACCAGCTAGCTAACTAGCCTACAACTTCAGCTTTAAAAGCATTGCTTAGCTAACTAGCCAGTTAACCAGCTAGCTAACTAGCCTACAACTTCAGCTTTAAAAGCATTGCTTAGCTAACTAGCCAGTTAACCAGCTAGCTAACTAGCCTACAACTTCAGCTTTAAAGCATTGCTTAGCTAATTAGCCTACAACTTCATCTTTAAAAGCATTGCTTAGCTAACTAGCCAGTTAACCAGCTAGCTAACTAGCCTACAACTTCAGCTTTAAAGCATTGCTAAGCTAACTAGCCAGTTAACCAGCTAGCTAACTAGCCTACAACTTCAGCTTTAAAGCATTGCTAAGCTAACTAGCCAGTTAACCAGCTAGCTAACTAGCCTACAAATTCAGCTTTAAAAGCATTGCTAAGCTAACTAGCCAGTTAACCAGCTAGCTAACTAGCCTACAACTTCAGCTTTAAAAGCATTGCTAAGCTAACTAGCCAGTTAACCAGCTAGCTAACTAGCCTACAACTTCAGCTTTAAAAGCATTGCTAAGCTAACTAGCCAGTTAACCAGCTAGCTAACTAGCCTACAACTTCAGCTTTAAAAGCATTGCTTAGCTAACTAGCCAGTTAACCAGCTAGCTAACTAGCCTACAACTTCAGCTTTAAAAGCATTGCTTAGCTAACTAGCCAGTTAACCAGCTAGCTAACTAGCCTACAACTTCAGCTTTAAAGCATTGCTTAGCTAATTAGCCTACAACTTCATCTTTAAAAGCATTGCTTAGCTAACTAGCCAGTTAACCAGCTAGCTAACTAGCCTACAACTTCAGCTTTAAAGCATTGCTAAGCTAACTAGCCAGTTAACCAGCTAGCTAACTAGCCTACAACTTCAGCTTTAAAAGCATTGCTAAGCTAACTAGCCAGTTAACCAGCTAGCTAACTAGCCTACAACTTCAGCTTTAAAAGCATTGCTAAGCTAACTAGCCAGTTAACCAGCTAGCTAACTAGCCTACAACTTCAGCTTTAAAAGCATTGCTAAGCTAACTAGCCAGTTAACCAGCTAGCTAACTAGCCTACAACTTCAGCTTTAAAAGCATTGCTTAGCTAACTAGCCAGTTAACCAGCTAGCTAACTAGCCTACAACTTCAGCTTTAAAAGCATTGCTTAGCTAACTAGCCAGTTAACCAGCTAGCTAACTAGCCTACAACTTCAGCTTTAAAAGCATTGCTTAGCTAACTAGCCAGTTAACCAGCTAGCTAACTAGCCTACAACTTCAGCTTTAAAAGCATTGCTAAGCTAACTAGCCAGTTAACCAGCTAGCTAACTAGCCTACAACTTCAGCTTTAAAAGCCTTGCTAAGCTAACTAGCCAGTTAACCAGCTAGCTAACTAGCCTACAACTTCAGCTTTAAAAGCATTGCTTAGCTAACTAGCCTACAACTTCATCTTTAAAAGCATTGCTTAGCTAACTAGCCAGTTAACCAGCTAGCTAACTAGCCTACAACTTCAGCTTTAAAAGCATTGCTTAGCTAACTAGCCAGTTAACCAGCTAGCTAACTAGCCTACAACTTCAGCTTTAAAAGCATTGCTTAGCTAACTAGCCAGTTAACCAGCTAGCTAACTAGCCTACAACTTCAGCTTTAAAAGCATTGCTTAGCTAACTAGCCTACAACTTCATCTTTCAAAGCATTGCTAAGCTAACTAGCCAGTTAACCAGCTAGCTAACTAGCCTACAACTTCAGCTTTAAAAGCATTGCTTAGCTAACTAGCCAGTTAACCAGCTAGCTAACTAGCCTACAACTTCATCTTTAAAAGCATTGCTTAGCTAACTAGCCAGTTAACCAGCTAGCTAACTAGCCTACAACTTCAGCTTTAAAAGCATTGCTTAGCTAACTAGCCAGTTAACCAGCTAGCTAACTAGCCTACAACTTCAGCTTTAAAAGCATTGCTTAGCTAACTAGCCAGTTAACCAGCTAGCTAACTAGCCTACAACTTCAGCTTTAAAAGCATTGCTTAGCTAACTAGCCAGTTAACCAGCTAGCTAACTAGCCTACAACTTCAGCTTTAAAAGCATTGCTTAGCTAACTAGCCAGTTAACCAGCTAGCTAACTAGCCTACAACTTCAGCTTTAAAAGCATTGCTTAGCTAACTAGCCAGTTAACCAGCTAGCTAACTAGCCTACAACTTCAGCTTTAAAAGCATTGCTTAGCTAACTAGCCTACAACTTCAGCTTTAAAAGCATTGCTTAGCTAACTAGCCAGTTAACCAGCTAGCTAACTAGCCTACAACTTCAGCTTTAAAAGCATTGCTTAGCTAACTAGCCAGTTAACCAGCTAGCTAACTAGCCTACAACTTCAGCTTTAAAAGCATTGCTTAGCTAACTAGCCAGTTAACCAGCTAGCTAACTAGCCTACAACTTCAGCTTTAAAAGCATTGCTTAGCTAACTAGCCAGTTAACCAGCTAGCTAACTAGCCTACAACTTCATCTGTGAAGCATTGAGATGGATGTAGAGATGGATGTAGAGAGCAGAACCTCGTCCTCGCTGTCTGAGATGATGACCCTGTCTTCTTCATCTTCCTCATCATTCCTCCTCCGTCCTTTTCTCAACGCCTCCTCGGAGTCCTTCTCTCGCCTCTTCCGAGGCAGAGGCATCGTAGTGGGTTGCTATTAGTGAGCTAGCTGAGTTGATGAGCTAGCTAACGTGACTGTGTGAGTATAGCTGATAGATGGAGCTAGCTAACTAGCTAGACAACAAAGATTCTCAAAAGTCGCCCCCCTGAGGAAGCCATGGTGGTTTTGGGGGATCACGTGACTCAACAGTCCAGTGAGATGCAGCTGGCTGCAGACAAAATGGCCGACCTCCGCAAGAGATGCATCTGGCTGCAGACAAAATGGCCGACCTCCGCAAGAGATGCATCTGGCTGCAGACAAAATGGCCGACCTCCGCAAGAGATGTATCTGGCTGCAGACAAAATGGCCGACCTCCGCAAGAGGCGTCTCCGCAGTTGACAGGAAATCACGTGACCTCTGCAGTTGACAGGAAATCCGTTCTGTTTTTTGTGAGCATGGATGTATTAATAGAACTGGATACAGCCACTCCATTCACTGATCGATATCAACAATGAAGCCCTATTGAACCGCGCCATCTTGGCAAATTTGTAGTCGTTTGACTATTTCTGGTGACTTTTGTACTTGCGCAGTTGAGCTTTTCTGTCCTACGCGCGTCCACGAACAAGTTCACGTTTATGTGAAATGTAAACGCATGTTCTCGGCTCTCCCCGCTTTGATTTAGCAATGAAAACCGGCTTGCATATTAACCTATTTTTGTAAAATATATCCATTGGAGAAATTATTTTTTTATCCAGGCATCTTAGTTTTAACAGGTTAATTATAGCTGAACATGTTTTGTTTGCTAGTAGATGGTATTCATTCCGTTCGCGATAACGTTATTGCAGCCAGGCTAAATTCCTCCAGGGAGCCAGTGACCGGCGAGTTAAAGATTTTCACTCCCCGCCAGCAGGAGCTTTGGCCGCTGCTACCGCATCTCGGATAACCCGCTGAGTTCGTGGCTGCTATTTCACATTTGGATGGTATTAAAAGACTTTAGCCGGGACCCCGTTGTTGTTAGAATTAATAGGCTACCTTTATTCGTGGTACTTGAACTTGTGTCTGCGTTGCTGGCTTGCCATCATGGATGTATTAATATCTTATAGCTTGCGATACTCACCAACCTTGGGACCTCAGAAATAGGGAGCATTTCCAAACCAAATTGCAGGGGGGGGGGGGGGGGGGCATTAAAAGCATTACAAATTAGACATTAAAAGCATTAAAACTAAATGTGAAACATTATATATATATATATATATATATATATATATGTATGTATGTATGTATGTATGTATTGATCTACACGTGAGCAGCAAGTACCGTCATAGACTGACTTGGCTGAGATTAGATCTACAGGTATTTATATGACTTGGTCTGCACGTCTTTTTTGCACAGTGCAGATTTGGTCACTTACTTACTAAACCCTGACCACTGGCTATATTTAGCATTTGCAGTACAAAAACGAATTAATGCTATATGGGTATATGGCAGCAAGCATTATGATACAAACTAAGATGAGACTGAACACCATTAACAGTTTAGAACATTTTATTAGGCAAACAAAAGTACATTGCAAAACAAATTAAAAGTATACATATTTACAAGGATGAGGTTTACGGTCTGTCACATTACGCATTGCCAGAAAAAAAAAAAAAAAGTATGTACAAGCTCTGGCTAGCAACCCATTATCTGACAATTGCAAAAGTACTAAAAACAAAAATGAAACAAAGTGCACATTCTGTGGCAGGCAGGCCGGGAACAGACCGTTGTATTCCACAAAAAAAAGGCTAAAATTTACAAAAGCTATTTATAAAAAAACGATAGTCGAACCTCAGATCGAAGAGGAACAATGCGGATTTCGTCCTGGTCGTGGAACTACCGACCATCTCTTCACTCTCGCAAGGATCTTGGAGGGGGCTTGGGAGTTTGCCCAACCTGTCTACATGTGTTTTGTGGACTTGGAGAAGGCTTACGACCGGGTCCCTCGAGAGGTCTTGTGGAGGGTTATGCGGGAGTATGGGGTGAGGGGGTCCCTACTTAGGGCCATCCAATCCCTGTACACCCAGAGCGAGAGCTGTCCGGGTCCTCGGCAGTAAGTCGTCTTCCTTTCCGGTGGGGGTTGGCCTCCGCCAGGGCTGCGCTTTGTCACCAATCCTGTTTGTGATTTTCATGGACAGGATATCGAGGCGTAGCCGTGAGGAGGTGGGTTTGCAGTTCGGTGAGCTGGGGATCACGTCGCTGCTTTTTGCAGATGATGTGGTCCTGATGGCATCATCTGCCTGCGACCTCCAGCACTCTCTGGATAGGTTCGCAACTGAGTGTGAAGCGGCTGGGATGAGAATCAGCACTTCTAAATCTGAGGCCACGGTTCTCAGCAGGAAACCGGTGGTCTGTCCGCTCCGAGTAGGAAATGAGTCCTTACCCCAAGTGAAGGAGTTCAAGTATCTGGGGGTCTTGTTCACGAGTGAGGGAACCATGGAGAGGGAGTTTGGCTGGAGAATCGGAGCAGCTGGTGCGGTTCTGCAGTCGCTTTACCGCACTGTGACGAAAAGAGAGCTGAGCCAAAAGGCAAAGCTCTCGATCTACCGGTCTATCTTCGTCCCCACCCTCACCTATGGTCATGAAGGATGGGTCATGACCGAAAGAACGAGATCACGGATACAAGCGGCCAAAATGAGTTTTCTCCGGAGGGTGGCTGGGGTCTCCCTGAGAGATCGGGTGAGAAGTTCAGTCATCCGGGAGCGACTCGGAGTAGAGCCGCTGCTCCTTTGCGTCGAAAGGAGCCAGTTGAGGTGGTTCGGGCATCTAGTGAGGATGCCTCCTGGGAGGAGGCCGCGGGGTAGACCCAGGACTAGGTGGTGGGATTACATCTCCGCACTGGCCTGTGAGCGGCTAAAGATTCCCCAGGCAGAGCTGGTTGATGCTGCCAGGGAAAGGGATGTCTGGGGCCCCCTGCTGGAGCTGCTGCCTCCGCGACCCGACAGATAAGCGGATGAAGATGGATGGATGGATGGAAAAAAGGCATCCATCCTGACGGGCAGGGAAGGGAGGTCTAGGGAGACGGGCTGGGCTGGAGGTCACCCTCATCTGAATCGAGGGTCTGGGCAGAAGAGGTCATCCTCATCAGAATACTCTGCTGTGGTCAGACGCGCTGTAGTCAGACGGGCTACGGTCAGGGCTGGAGCTGCGGTCAGGGCTGGAGCTGCGGTCTGGGGCTGCGGAGGTCAGCTGGGCTGGAGCAGATGCCTAACGACATAATGAAATGGCTGTAAACGCAAGTCGCATAGTAAAAAGTAATCATTTACTTTACACTTCCCTGCAAAAATAAGGAACAAAGTTCTGCCCTGCAGTTACTCACCATCTCCCTTTGATCAATCAATCAAAGCTTTATTTTATTTGTATAGCGCATTTCATACCCAGAGGCAACACAATGCGCTTTACAGAGAACAAGGGAGGTGGGCATACGACCCACTCTCTACATATTCCAGAGGGAAGAAAAAAAACAGTAATCACCCGGGGGCCAGATAAGTGAGCTGTAAAAATTCTTCCCTGACCCCTCTCAACAAGGCGATCGAGCAAGCTCCTGGAGTATGTTTGTCTACCGGCTAAGAACATTTATGAAGCAATACATTACATTAAATTACATTTCAGAGTGAGAGAGGCTAAAAGCATCATAGGAGAGAGGACATTCTACGGACATGCTACGACATCCACAGCAGACACGGGGGTATCTATCGGACTCCGGTAGGTCTGCTGGTGACAGTGGGGCATCCACTGGACCTGGTTAGAAGATAGGGGGGAGAGAGAGAGGCTCTAGGGAGAGGGAAGGCAGAACAGGGTTAGTAGCACATAGAGCCATACAGACCACACAGATATTGAAACAGGCAACCTGGGGCAAGCTCCTGGAATATATTTGTCTAATGGCTAAGAACATTTAAAGAACAATAAATTACATGAAATAAAATTTTCAGAGCAAGAAAGGCTAAGAGCATCAGGTCCAGGCCGAAGCCGGATGTGGATTGATGTGTGTCTGTGTGTATGTGTGTGTGTGTGTGTGTACTAAATACTACGATATCCACAGCTCCGCAGCTGACACTGGACCTGGTTAGAGGATAGGAGGGAAAGAGAGAGACACTAGGGGAGACAGAAAACGGTTAGTAGCACACTGAGTCATTGAAGCAACACAGCTGTCAGAACAGAACAAGCCTGTTTCAGGATAACCAGCTTCTGTACACTACTTGATATACATACATTGCATAGCAGGATAAATACCAATGTATACAGAGGATTCACAGGTATGTTTGAGGCTGCCTTTCTGTGTCTCAAGGTCCTAGCTAACACAACAAACACACAACACACACACATGCTTACCTTCCAGGAGGAGAAGACGGAGGTGGGGCTGATGAGGTTGTGCTGCCGCGGGCTCCGCCCCCCCCATCAACTCGTCCGTGCAGACGTGGCAGCCGCTGGCGTCCCTCCAGTCCCAGTAGGGGATGGAGAAGGCGGGGTCTCCGGTCAGCCGGCGTATCTGGTGCTCCCCGTGCAGCAGGTAGACGCGGCGCCAGGGCAGGAAGGCGGCGGCCTCGTGGGCGAAGTCGATGTCCTCCCACACGTTCCCGGCCCCGCCCAGCAGAGCGTCACGGGACACGTAGTAGTGCGTCCACACGAACAGGTCGTACACGCTGACGTCGGCGAACAGGGGCCGCTCGCCGTCCACGCCCATCTGGGCGCGCGTCCCCGTGGTGATGATGACGTAGTCTGGGCTGACCGTGTTCTTGGCCAGGTTGAGGTAGGAGCGGCGGCGCTCTGCGGCCGACAGGCTCAGGATGTTCCTCCGCACCAACGCCGTCCGCTCGCCACAGCCCGGCCCCCAAAAAGCCGAAGTCGCAGTCCTCGCAGGCCACCGTAGTTCCCCGTGGTTGTAGAAGACCAGGGGCCAGCGCACGCGGTCGTCCACGCCGCGGTGGGGGTACTGGGGCCCGTGGGGCTCGTCCAGCAGAAGCCCCGCCCAGACATGGCGCCGCAGGCGGAGCCGTCGCCTTCCCACACCGGGCAGCAGGGGCGTGGCGCAGGGGCGCGGGAACTGGCCCCGCCCCCGACCTCTTGACACTTATATGTACAGTAAGTGTGCCGTATAAAATAGAATAAACTATATACTGTATGAACCAGTTAAAACCTATTAGTCTTATTTCCCCCTTTTGTTATACTTGCACACACTGTAACCCACGGTGGTCAATAACAGCAAACAAGTCTAATCAAATTGTATATGCATTTTGTATTTATGATGTTGTGTAAAGCACACTGAGAGGCACGTTATGTCTGAAATGTGCTCTATAAATAAAGGTTACTATTATTATTATTATTAGACGCTAGACATAATCAATTCATGGATTTAACGTAATGATGACCACCACACGACCAATTTGTTGTTGGTACAACATGTGAGGACAATCGCGCGACAATCCAAATCCAAATTACAGTATCTGTCCCCGCGCAAGGTGCCCTCATTTCTCGCTGAGCACCTGCCCCCCAAAATGTCTGTGCACGCCACTGAAAACAAACCATATAGTTTGGAAACAAACCAATAAATCAGACAACTGAACAATATAATAGCCTACAGTGCTTTTATTATTGACATTATTGTGTTATTCCAGATGGTGTATGTGATTACAGACCCGTGTAGGGCTGCCATGGCCAGAGGAACGTGTTGTTGAGTATAATGACAGCTTCTAATATCAGACCCCAACTCCACATCCCACTCCGCAGTGTGTGACTGTATTTTAGTCGCAACACAAAGCGCTCACGCATCATGAGGAGGAGAAGCTTCTCCTGCAGGGTTCTCCGGTCAGCTCGCGCTCCTCCGGTTCATAACCCGGTCACATGCTACCGGGGCAGACCAGACCATGAGGTTCTCCTGATCCCGGTGAAGGAACTCACTGGATCATAACCCGGTCACATGCTACCGGGGCAGACCAGACCATGAGGTTCTCCTGATCCCGGTGAAGGAACTCACTGGTTCATAACCCGGTCACATGCTACCGGGGCAGACCAGACCATGAGGTTCTCCTGATCCCGGTGAAGGAACTCACTGGATCATAACCCGGTCACATGCTACCGGGGCAGACCAGACCATGAGGTTCTCCTGATCCCGGTGAAGGAACTCACTGGATCATAAACCGGTCACATGCTACCGGGGCAGACCAGACCATGAGGTTCTCCTGATCCCGGTGAAGGAATAAGCATCACTTGATAACCGTGTCCACGGGGGTCCCACCCTACTAACACAGTGGGTTGCAGCAACGTTGCACATAAGTTGTACTTAGGTAAGTTGCAACGTTACCATCAGGCGATGTTGTGACAACGTCCATCTAAGGTCGAAAATAACTTTACCCTCCTAAGTCTAATTAGACTTTTCTGCAACGTTGCAGAAACATTGGCAATATGGGTCCCTGCAACGTCATTAAATAACGTTGCTGTGACGTTGGATTAAAGTCCTATTAGGCTAGCATTAGGATTGCAATCGGGCTATCCCGTGACGTCACTGCTTGCTTGGTTCACAGTTAAAGTAGGCAGGATTCTTTGCCAAACTGCTCCTGTCTTTTGTTCTTTTTTTAAATTTTCGCTTATATCCTTCATATTGTACTATGTTGAGGTGAATAACTCATCTTAGAAATGTTATTGATTGTATATTTCCCTGTTTGTTAACATTTAATGCTTTTTCATTAATTAAAACTAACCTTTCGGTGTCGACCAAGATATCATTTTTCAAAAGACGTGACGAGAAAACCCATTCATTCTCTCGGCATTATGGAACACTTCCACTAGGGGGCGATGAGATCACTTTCCCTCCCTATAGATGGGTTCGCCGTCTACGTCACAGCGGGGTGCGCACGCACGCAGCCTCTTTGGGAAAAAGGAACGAGCGAACGAGGAACGAACTCGCTAGCCACAGTAGCTCCGTTTCGTGTAGCTAATTATGCCTCAAAGCCGCTGTGCTGTGAACTGTACAAACAGAAAAGAACAAGATGATGGCCTCAGATTCTTCATCATCCCCTCGAGATGTCACCCTTTTCAGAGGAACCACCGAAAGCTGTGGTTTAAAGCCATAAAGAGAGCAGATTGGGGACTAAAACACTTTTTTTGTGTGGTGCGAACTCATTTCTGGTAAGTTATACCAGTTACCTCGGGGGGTTTTCTCATCAAATTACATTGATTTGACTGTTGGTTTAGCTATTTATTTGTTTACTTACCGGTAATAATTTAAGTAAACAGAAGTAACTCATAACCTGCACGCTAAACTAAGTTCAGGAATTGGAAGCCCAATGCTAGCTAGCTAACGTTAGCTAATGCTAGCTAACACGCTACTAATGCTAGCTAACACGCTACTAATGCTAGCTAACACGCTACTAATGCTAGCTAACACGCTACTAATGCTAGCTAACACGCTACTAATGCTAGCTAACACGCTACTAATGCTAGCTAACACGCTACTAATGCTAGCTAACACGCTACTAATGCTAGCTAACACGCTACTAATGCTAGCTAACACGCTACTAATGCTAGCTAACACGCTACTAATGCTAGCTAACACGCTACTAATGCTAGCTAACACGCTACCTAGTGCTAGCTAACACGCTACCTAGTGTTAGCTAGCTAAGTCAAGGCCCGAACTGGACTAATGTTTAGACAATATTGAAAATACTCCGACAAACTATTGCAAATCTTTTTTCTGTTACTGCTGGCTTTGTGTTCGCCGCGAACATTTGCAGAAACATAAGCAAGCGAACGGTCTGAGATGTTAAGTTTTGTGTTAGTTAACGTTAATATAAAATGGCCGCTGGACTGAGGGAAATTGTTTGTTTGACTGCTGAATTTGGGTTTTCCCCAAGTCCACAACTGGTACTGTTTGCATTTTAAGCTGTTAAAAAATACTGGCGGGGGGGGAAAAGATCATTACTCATTATTCTGAGGAAAACAGGATGGCTGAAATGTATTGATTATGGTACTTTATGCACACAGATCATTACGAAGGTGCCAGGCTCATGGCAAAAGTCTTTGAGCAGCAGTCGTCAATGGATGAGCGCCAGGACGTTAGAAAGAGACGGCGCAACACGCGCTATCACTCCAGTGACGAAGGTAATATACTAAGGTGCATTCAACAGTCCCAAAAGAGTAGTACTTTTGAAATCGTGAGCTAATTTAGTGATATTCCACTAGATGTTCCAAGCCCCGGGCAGCCATTGGTCCCCACTATGCAGGCCAAAGACCAGGTGCCGGAGTTGAAAGGCCTCTGCCAGCGGTCCAGTACAATCCACGTGTGCTGTACAATCCAGGTATGCATGTTTGTGTTGAAATGAAATGTCTATGCCTACTGCACACTGATAGTTGGACTATTTTTTATTTATTTTGAATACCATTTTACTCATCTTGCAGATTTTCCAAGCTTGTCCCATGTGGGCGAGCGGGGCCCAGGCCCCATTTATAGCACCCCAGCCAGATCATACAGCACCCAGCCAGACCAGGTAAGAGTGGCATGTACTGCTGTGGTGTCTACCTGTCTTGTCTTTATTTAGTTTCCCTCCAAATGCCAGAAGCCAAAGCCAACACCATAAAGTTTCCTGCTAATCCCATTCAGTTAGCTCTGTGATTGGCTTTTTTAGATTGAATACCATTTACTCATCTTGCAGATTTTCCGAGCTCATCCCCTGTGAGCGAAAACCATGCGAGCCCAGGCTTCATGTATAGCACCCCAGCCAGACCAGGTAAGAGTGGCATGTACTGCTGTGGTGTTGTGATGTCTACCTGTTAATGTCTTAATTTATTCTCCTTCAAATGCCAGAAGCCAAAGCATGCTGCGAACACCATAGTTTTATGTCAATGTACTTATAGCCACATCTGTGTTTATCTAGATTTCCAGAGGTCTGTACATCAGCAGTTCTCAGAGATGCGGGAGCAACTCCGTGAGCTTGCACGGACTGTGAGGGAACTGGCCCAGAGCACGCGGCCTGTGGAGTCTGGAGCCCAGGGAGAAGTGCTGGATGTACTGAACCCTGCCCAAACGGACGAGGAGCTGCAGGTCTGAGGCCAGGTTGAAGGACCGGGAACATCAGAGGAAGATGGTGAGTGTCTGCAGGGCGGAACTTTGTCTTATTTTTGCAGTGCAGGGAAGGGTACAGTAAATGACTCTTTGTTTTGCAGACACAATACCTAGGTGCCATTGGTGGCAGAGACTTGGCGGACACAGTCCGGCGGGTGCTGTCAGCTGTAGCCACACATGCGGTGTGGAGCGCCTACAGTGTGCACGGGAAGAAGGGGAAGAAGCCACTGAAGAGTTTGACACTCTTCAATGTTCTAACATGTAAGAAATGGTTCATATTTTGAATATTTTTTAATACATCGTCTTTGTTCCATGACCGATGTGAATTGAAACCATTACCTTTCTTGATAACTTAAAGGTGCAGTGATGGTCTCCATGCCAAAGGCTACGATGGCGGAGGTGGCCGCCCAGCTGCAGGAGACATTGAAACATGCCCCTGCTAAATGCAGAAGGGTAAGTGATGTCTTTTTTTTTGGTTTCTCCTACCCAGTGTGACTGCATGGTTCCAAAGATTGTGTACCACTTTTTTGTGCATGTATGTGCGTTGTGTATTTACGGCCATTTCATTGTGTCTTTAGGTATCTGCAGAAGTCCGCCTGAGCACAGCCCATCCAAGCACAGTCCATCTGAGCACTCCCCAGCATTCTGATGAGGAAGACTTCCCTTCCTAGCTGCCCCCCAGCCCATCTGAGCACAGCCCCCCCCCCCCAGCCCATCTGACGCCCACCCGCAGCCCATCTGAGCACAGCCCCCCCCCCAGCCCATCTGAGCACAGCCCCCCCCCCAGCCCATCTGAGCACAGCCCCCCCCAGCCCATCTGAGCACAGCCCCCCCCCCAGCCCATCTGAGCACAGCCCCAACCCATCTGACGCCCACCCCCAGCCTATCTGAGCACAGCCTGCCATTTTTTTTGTAAATAACTTTTTGTATTTTTTTTTTTTATCCTTTTTGTTTTTAAACTTGTTTATCATGTTGCAGGCCAGACATTGTGTACTTTTTTAATAAAATAAATTGTTCTTGACTGAATGGTGTTGTGTCATAACTTTTGTACCATAATTTTGCTTGCTGCATTGACTATGACATTAATAGGCTCTTTGCACAAGCTCCACTACTTCCTGACACTCTACAGGCGTATTTCTTTCCTGTCCTATACTAGTGGATGGAAGTGATTGATCAGGTGTGCTGCACACCGGATTCATCGCTATTGCTATCCAATAGTATAGGACGGTAAAGAAATATGCCTGTAGTTTCAGGAAGTAGTGGAGCTTGTGCAAAGAGCTGATTTGTTTTGTAATGCAAATTATAAATGTAGCCAACGGAAGTGTAGACCACGTTGCAGCAACGTAACAAAGTAATATATAAACGTGTATACAACGTTGCAGCAATATACATCGAAATCATCGCGGAAATCACAACGTTGTGTACACATTGCAGGCACGTTGCAGACACGTTGGACCTGCACGTTGCAGCAACTTGTGTGCAGATACCGCGTTTGCGTTGCATGCACGTTTAACTTGACGTTGAGTGGACCATACAAAAGTCTAAATTGCACGTTTCTGCAACATTGCTGCAACCTGATTGTGTTAGTAGGGCAGGTCCCGCCAGCGCACACACACACACACGCGCACGCACACACACACACACACACACACACACACACACACACGCACACACACACACACACACGCACACACACACACACACGCGCACGCACACACACACACACACACACACACACACACGCGCGCACACACACACGCAATACACACGCGCGCACGCTCAAGACAACGTAGGCTATGGTGTGATTATGACGTAACAACCATCTGAGTTCAGTTCGATGTCTTTATTAAGAGGAAAGTTGTTAAATATCATTCAGTGTAGTATGAGCGACAAGAGAGACATCATGGTAAGAACAATACCCCTCCCCTCACCCCCATAATTATCTGGATGTTGATTTAGGTTTTTATTATAATTGTCTATTCTATTTGCGTATCATTTGTCTACCCATAATGCGTTTCTAAAAGTAGCTCAGGTCTATATACGCTTAGGTGGCCTGAAGTTTGTCATTGTTGGCCTAGAGACCAGAAATCCAATATTTTCGGAGGTCTGGGTAGCCTGCGCAAAAATGGGGAATATAGGCGCAGCTCCAATAATAGTATCCCACTTTATTAATTAGGCCTGGAGGCTTGTACAGTAGGACCCCACTTATCTGAACCCAACGGGACCGAAGGTCGTTCTATCTCTGAAATGTCCGGATGACTGAAATTTATGTTAAAATGCACCAAATTCAATAAGTGGTATACTTGTTTCATATAGACTCATAACAGACCAATAAATACCATTAATTGCTTGTGAAAATGCATCAAAATTGCAATCAAATAGCCAACTAAACTCATATAGCCTAGCCTATAATAGGTCTATAGTAGCCTAAAATAAAATAAACCAATTTCCACTTGAATGCGGGCTTTGATCAAATACAGTAGCCTACCTTATTCTCAAATGAGGCCCACGCTGTATCTATAGGCTACTGTATTCGCAGAACAAAATGGTATAGCCTAAAAACAACCCAACAACAATTAGAGCAAATGATAATCAATAAATAAATAAATGAAATGACAGACAAGTTGTCGTGTCTTAGGCTATTGTAGCCTAAAAGAAAGTCTCTAAAACAACCGATTAACATTATTTCAATTCGTAGCCTATAGGCTTAATAAAAGTCGATGGGCATAATGTAATAACTGGACAATAATGTGATCCACGTATTACGTTAGTGACTAGCCTACAACCCCTCCCTGTTGACAGGGTTAGGGTTAGGGTTAGGGTTAAGGTTCAGAAACCCCGTGGCCCCGTGACCCTGGCAGCCTACGGGCGGAGATCAAAGCATGTCGCCAAACTACCGGTTAAGAATGGTCTTTCCTGGAGAACATACCACACATGCTCGGGATATTATAGGCGAGAATTAAGCCTTCTCAAGACAAATCTATTATTAGCTGTATTTGATATGTAGCGGATACTTGGGATTATTTATTTAATAGCCTAATATCAATAGGTCTGATTAAATCTGCATAATTGATCACTCCACTCAGAATAGATCAGTGATGAATGTGACTTAGCTGGATGTGGTGAAAGCTTAATCAAGATGACTGTTCACTTCACAGGATGAACTAAACACAGAGGGAAAGAAGAAGTCTTACAGGAAATCAGACAGAAGACCTGCTAAGGTGAGACCTGGAGCAGAGGAGCGAGTCAGGTCCTCTGTGATTCAACCCTATACTTAGGGCTGAGTAGGCTACTCTACCCTAACAAAGAAGACTTAGGACTGAGTAGGCTACTCTACCCTAACAAAGAAGACTTAGGACTGAGTAGACTACTCTACCCTAACAAAGAAGACTTAGGGCTGAGTAGGCTACTCTACCCTAACAAAGAAGACTTAGGGCTGAGTAGGCTACTCTACCCTAACAAAGAAGACTTGGGGCTGAGTAGGCTACTCTACCCTAACAAAGAAGACTTAGGGCTGAGTAGGCTACTCTACCCTAACAAAGAAGACTTAGGGCTGAGTAGGCTACTATACCCTAACAAAGAAGACTTAGGGCTGAGTAGGCTACTCTACCCTAACAAAGAAGACTTAGGGCTGAGTAGACTACTCTACCCTAACAAATAAGACTTAGGGCTGAGTAGACTACTCTACCCTAACAAAGAAGACTTAGGACTGAGTAGACTACTCTACCCTAACAAAGAAGACTAAGGGCTGAGTAGGCTACTCTACCCTAACAAAGAAGACTTAGGGCTGAGTAGACTACTCTACCCTAACAAAGAAGACTTAGGGCTGAGTAGACTACTCTACCCTAACAAAGAAGACTTAGGGCTGAGTAGACTAATCTACCCTAACAAAGAAGACTTAGGGCTGAGTAGACTTCTCTACCCTAACAAAGAAGACTTAGGACTGAGTAGACTACTCTACCCTAACAAAGAAGACTTAGGGCTGAGTAGACTACTCTACCCTAACAAAGAAGACTTAGGGCTGAGTAGGCTACTCTACCCTAACAAAGAAGACTTAGGGCTGAGTAGACTACTCTACCCTAACAAAGAAGACTTAGGACTGAGTAGACTACTCTACCCTAACAAAGAAGACTTAGGGCTGAGTAGACTACTCTACCCTAACAAAGAAGACTTAGGGCTGAGTAGGCTACTCTACCCTAACAAAGAAGACTTAGGGCTGAGTAGGCTACTCTACCCTAACAAAGAAGACTTAGGGCTGAGTAGACTACTCTACCCTAACAAAGAAGACTTAGGGCTGAGTAGACTACTCTACCCTAACAAAGAAGACTTAGGGCTGAGTAGGCTACTCTATCCTAACAAAGAAGACTTAGGGCTGAGTAGACTACTCTACCCTAACAAAGAAGACTTAGGGCTGAGTAGACTACTCTACCCTAACAAAGAAGACTTAGGGCTGAGTAGACTACTCTACCCTAACAAAGAAGACTTAGGACTGAGTAGGCTACTCTACCCTAACAAAGAAGACTTAGGACTGAGTAGACTACTCTACCCTAACAAAGAAGAATTAGGGCTGAGTAGACTACTCTACCCTAACAAAGAAGACTTAGGACTGAGTAGACTACTCTACCCTAACAAAGAAGACTTAGGGCTGAGTAGACTACTCTACCCTAACAAAGAAGACTTAGGGCTGAGTAGACTACTCTACCCTAACAAAGAAGACTTAGGACTGAGTAGACTACTCTACCCTAACAAAGAGGACTTAGGGCTGAGTAGACTACTCTACCCTAACAAAGAAGACTTAGGACTGAGTAGGCTACTCTACCCTAACAAAGAAGACTTAGGACTGAGTAGGCTACTCTACCTTAACAAAGAAGACTTAGGGCTGAGTAGGCTACTCTACCCTAACAAAGAAGACTTAGGAGTGAGTAGACTACTCTACCCTAACAAAGAAGACTTAGGGCTGAGTAGACTACTCTACCCTAACAAAGAAGACTTAGGGCTGAGTAGACTACTCTACCCTAACAAAGAAGACTTAGGACTGAGTAGGCTACTCTACCCTAACAAAGAAGACTTAGGGCTGAGTAGACTACTCTACCCTAACAAAGAAGACTTAGGACTGAGTAGACTACTCTACCCTAACAAAGAAGACTTAGGGCTGAGTAGACTACTCTACCCTAACAAAGACACCCACCCACCTACCTACCTACCTACCTACCCACCTACCTACCTACCTACCTACCTACCTACCTACCTACCTACCTACCTACCTACCTACCTACCTACCTACCTACCTACCCACCTACCTACCTACCTACCTACCTACCTACCTACCTACCTACCTACCTACCCACCCACCTACCTACCTACCTACCTACCTACCTACCTACCTACCTACCTACCTACCTACCCACCTACCTACCTACCTACCTACCCACCTACCTACCTACCTACCCACCTACCTACCTACCTACCTACCCACCCACCCACCCACCCACCCACCTACCTACCTACCTACCGACCGACCGACCTACATACCTACCTACCTACCTACCTACCTACCTACCTACCTACCTACCTACCTATCTAACTATCTAACTATCTATCTAATCTGTGATTACATCCATGACCCATACATGGATGTATGTAAACAGGACCTGGTCATGGTGGCAAAGAAAACATCTTGTAAAGATTCAAGATCAAAGACAGTGCAGTTATATTTGTTACAAACAGTAAATAAAAACCAATCAGGGGTATAAGGACAGAGCCAATCAGGGGTATAAAGACAGAGTCAATCAGGGGTATAAAGACAGAGTCAATCAGGGGTATAAAGACAGAGTCAATCAGGGGTATAAAGCCAGAGTCAATCAGGGGTATAAAGACAGAGTCAATCAGGGGTATAAAGACAGAGTCAATCAGGGGTATAAAGCCAGAGTCAATCAGGGGTATAAAGACAGAGACAATCAGGGGTATAAAGCCAGAGCCAATCAGGGGTATAAAGCCAGAGTCAATCAGGGGTATAAAGCCAGAGCCAATCAGGGGTATAAAGCCAGAGCCAATCAGGGGTATAAAGACAGAGTCAATCAGGGGTATAAAGACAGAGTCAATCAGGGGTATAAAGCCAGAGTCAATCAGGGGTATAAAGTCAGAGTCAATCAGGGGTATAAAGACAGAGTCAATCAGGGGTATAAAGCCAGAGCCAATCAGGGGTATAAAGACAGAGTCAATCAGGGGTATAAAGACAGAGTCAATCAGAGGTATAAAACAGAGCCAATGAGGAGAGAATTGTTACATACCGCTCACTTAGATAAGAGGTCAGCCATGTTGCCTGGCGAAGCGTGGCTCTATTAAACATATCCTCTTCATGCATCCTCTTGTCTAAGTGTGTAGTATGTGACAATCCTCTCCTGAGTAAATATCTTTGTTCATGTGGCGTATTTTCAGAACATTGATACAGTACTACTGTCTGTTCCTTACAGCACTTAGACAGCAACCAGGATTCCACCCTCAACACCCTGCACATGGTGGAGGAGACGCCGTCTTATGAAGGTACACACTTTATTTTGATAGAATTACTCTTTTTTCACATTATTCTTTGCTGAGAAAATACAAAGCTATAGCCTACTAACTAGAAGAGTAGTGAGAGAGCGCACACCTCTACCCATGATGCATGTTGGCAGCATGCACAGTGACATTACGGTACATGTGTATGTTGCTGTATCGTTTGTGACTCATGTCATATAACTCACCTACCATTTCTCCTCGTCCTGAATGGTCAGCAGTCAGAAAGGCGCTTGACATCACAGCGCTTTAATGAAAAGTTGAAATTCAACTCAAAAAGGTGCTTTTTAAAAAGGCATCCGCCTTTTGCCTTTTTACCATTTCCGATAGGGTTGCATGTAAAAAAGGCGCTGGTCGTCTAGTGTGAACTTGGCCTTAGAGAAGTGGAAAGCTGTGGTCAGTGACCAATCAAATCAGCTTCCCCGCACAGCTCACTCCACGCGCATAAAATCCAAGTGGCTTCTCAAATATATATCTTTTTTTTTCTCCAGAAGTTCTCACCGCAGCGGGATAGGACGATTCAACACAATTTTCTTTCTCAGGCAGCAAATTATAGAAAAAGTGCAATTTTTAGTTAATATATTAAGACTGTACAACTCAGTAAACATCTAATTTATACTGTTCCTTTTTGACCTCTAAAAACACTTGGGCTTTTCACACTCCTCACAAGTTGTGAGTAGTCAAATTTAGCGAGATAACAGTGACCACATTCTACACTAACACAGTCTAACTACTAACACAGAGTCTAACTACTAACACAGTCTAACTACTTACTAACTGGACTTCCTGTTTGGCTGTGAGTTGCTGTGCCAAAACGTTTGTTGGTTTTAATCCAGTTTGATACCATCTTTTTGCGATCGCTTTCTAGTGGTAGCTTTGTAGCAGTAGAAGACATCGCCAAGAAGCCTGCCTGAGCAGGCTATGCTTGAACTTTTCCACTTGCCAGCTTGTGCTTCTCATTATTATCTTTGGGGGAGTTGCTTGTGCACAGGAGGGATTCTTTATTGGGAAATAGCCGTTGGAGTGTATTCAGTCAAAGTAGGCTGGTACTGTCAAGGATCACAGCCGACTGATGCACCCTCCCTTCCCACGATGGAGGGTTGTCAGCCGGGCTGGAGTTCCATCTCTCATCGCTGACCAACAGCTGCCAACTTGGGCTAATGCTAGTTAGCTAGCTACATCGTGAATTCGTCAAACTTAATAATAACCAAACATAAAATTAAAAAATACTAATAATAGTAATAGATTACTTTTCTTCTCAAACTGCAAGCTTGCTGTCGGCAGCTAGATGACTGTTGACTAAATAACTGTTATTTTGTATACCATTATTTAGTAGTGCTATTATCGCGCACATTGTAGCAAATGTCACAATGCCCCTGACATCCGTTCCAGACCAGCAAAATACTAGGGCCGCAGTTGAACCAGTTTTCATAGCTGCGAACCAGGTTCTTATCTGTCGAAACACAAAGAACTGGTTCGCGATTCAGCACCGGCTCTGAACCGGCCCTCGAATTGGCTTAGTGGAAAAGGGGTATCTGACTACTAACACAGTCTAACTACTAACCCACAGTCTAACTACTAACAGAGTCTAATTTCTAACACAGAATCGTTGCATGAACGTTGCTGCAATGTACTGTAATATTATACCTACCATGTTGCAACCTAACATTAGAAATAACCATCTGGGAACACATTTCCCTCAGTCCAGCATCTATTTTTGACCACAAATACCTTTTCATACCGTTCACTTATGTTTGAATCCAACTAACACAGAGTCTTCCTACTAATACAGAGTCTAACTACTAACACAGAGTTAAACTACTAACAGTCTAACTACTAACACAGGGTCTAACTACTAACACAGGGTCTAACTACTAACACAGTCCAACTAAACAATTATTTAATTATTTTTTTTACTGTTTATTTTCTATTCCTCTTTTACCATATATGTTCTGTCCTGTTATATTTTCTTATTTTACCTTTCTTAATACCAACTCATAAACTGTTTTTATTTATTCTGTAAAGTAATGTGTGCTACATTTGCTTGTATGAACATGTGCTATATAAATAAAATTGACTTTGACTTGGACTAACACAGTCTATCTAAACAGTCAAACTACTAACACACAGTCTAATCAAACACAGAGTCTAACTACCAACAGTCTAATTACTAACAGTCTAAATAAACAGCCTAACTACTAAAACAGTCTAACTACTAACATTTTAACTACTAACACACAGTCAAACCACCAACACAGTCTAACTAAATACAGTCTAACTACTAATACAAAGTATAACTAACACACAGTCCAACCACTAACACAGAATCTAACTACTAATACAGAGTATAACTACTAACACGTAGTCTAACTACTAACAGAGTTTAACTACTAACAGAATCGTTGCATGAACATTGCTGCAACGTACTGTAATAGTATATCTACCATGTTGCAACCTAACATTAGTTGTAAGTGAATAGAAATAACCACCTGGGAACACATTTCCCTCAGTCCAGCATCTCTTTTTGACCGCAAATACCTTTTCAGACCATTCACTTATGTTTGAATCTAAATACTAACACAGAGTCTAACTATCAATACAGAGCCTAACTACTAACACAGGGTCTAACTAAACACACAGTCTAACTACTCCAACACAGAGTCTAACACACAGTCTAACTACTAACACACTGTCTAACTAAACACAGAGTCTAACTACTAACACAGTCTAACTACTAGCACACAGTCAAACGACTAACACAGTTTAACTACTAACACAGAGTCTAACTACTTATACAGAGTCTAACTATTAACACACAGTCTAACTACTAACAGAGTCTAACTACTAACACAGAGTCTAGCTATCAACACAGTCTAACACAGGGGTGTCAAACTCTGGCCCGCGGGCCAAATTTGGCCCGCAGTGTAATTATATTTGGCCCGCGAGGCAATACCAAATGACTACTAGAGCTGGCCCGCCAGTATTATACAGCGCATTCACCGCTAATACTACAAATCCCATAATGCTCTGCTGTTGTTTTGGCGCGTCAATCAAGACAGGACCCAGAAACGCCCTCTCTTCTGTGACAGTAGTCATAGCAATCTCATACTACACAACTGTAGCCGTGTTACCCCTTCTTAAAAATGGCGAACATGTTATGAGCACAGTAACACAAGTTATTAACTTTATAAGAGCCAAAGGTCTGAATCACCGCCAGTCTTTTCTGGAGGAGTGTGGTTCGGAATACGCAGACGTGCCGTAGGCTATCACACAGAGGTGAGATGGTTAAGCCGAGGAAAAGTACTGAACAGATTTTTCGAGCTGCGTGAGGAAATATGTCAGTTTCTGGAAAGCAAAGGGAAGGACACAGCAGAGCTCCGGGAGCAAAGGTTTTTGTGTAAGCTGGCCTTTCTGTGTGACATCTCGAGCCATCTCGATGCGCTGAACCTGCAGCTTCAGGGGCGGGGACGCATCATCACAGACATGTAGCCTACGCTGCAGTGAGGGCTTTTAAAACTAAACTGTGCCTGTGGGAGAACCAGATGCTGCAAGGAAACCCTGGCCATTTCCCCTGCTGCCAAACCATAAAAACGCAGTTCATCCCTGACACAATGCCCCAGCTCCGCACCCAAGCTGCTCAGATGCTCTCCATGTTCGGCAGCACTTATCTATGTGAGCAACTTTTCTCGTCGATGAAGATGACCAAAACATCTCACAGGAGACGTCTGACTTGATGAACACCTTCACTCGATACTGAGGATTTCCTCAGCTCAGAGCCTGAGTCCAGACATTGATGAACTAGCATCCAAGAAGAGATGCCAGGTATCTGGCTTGGGCACATCAGATTAGATCAGTGTGTAGTAAACTGAGCAATAATTAACGTTTTCTTTATGCACTTTTTCTTGCTACTCTAAGGCAGGGGCTTGAATGGTTGATTCATTTATTATTGTTATTTTATTTTTGAATTTAATAGCCTGTGATATTTAAATCAGAAGGCTGCAAATAGAAAAGAGGCATACGATTTTTATTTAAATTTTATTTGATAAATGAATGCCATTGATGTGTTTTTTATTTGAAATTCGATTTTGCATGTCTGCACTATTAAGTTATATATTGTATGGTAATAAGCGTTGCTTGTTCCATATTCAATGTTAAAGCAAAACTTGTTTGGGTCCATATTAAAATTTTCATTTGTTCAATGTTGGCCCGCGACTTTGTTCATGTTTTAAATTTTGGCCCACTGTGTATTTGAGTTTGACACCCCTGGTCTAACAACTAACACAGAGTCTAACTACTAATACAGTGTCTTACTACTAACATAGAATCTTACTAACACAGCCTAACTACTAACAGTATAACTACTAACATAGTCTAACTACTAACACATCTACACTTCTAACTAATACAGTCTAACTGCTAACACACAGTCTAACTACTAACACAGAGTCTGACTAACATAATTTAACTACTAACATAGTCTAACTACTAACAAAGTCTGACTAACACAGAATCGATCTACTAACAGAGTCTAGCTACTAACACACAGTCTAACTACCAATACAGAGTCTAACTACTAACACAGTCTAACTACTAGCACACAGTCAAACGACTAACACAGTTTAACTACTAACACAGAGTCTAACTACTAATACAGAGTCTAACTACTAACACACAGTCTAACTACTAACAGAGTCTAACTACTAATACAGTGTCTAACTACCAACACAGAGTCTAACTACTAACAGTATAACTACTAACATAGTCTAACTACTAACACAGTCTAACTAATACAGTCTAACTGCTAACACACAGTCTAACTACTAACACAGAGTCTGACTAACAGAATTGAACTACTAACATAGTCTAACTACTAACACAGTCTGACTAACACAGAATCGAACTACTAACATAGTCTAGCTACTAACACACAGTCTAACTACCAATACAGAGTCTAACTACTAACACAGAATTGTTGCAGGAATGTTGCTGCAACATTACAATATACTTAGCATGCTGTAACCTAACATCAGTTGTATGTGAATAGAAATCACCATCTGGGAACAAATTTCCCTCAGTTCAGCATCTATTTTTGACCGCAAATACCTTTTCAGACCGTTGGCTTAAGTTTGCAAACATTATGGGCTGGTTGCGCAGACATGGATTAAGCCTAGTCCTGGACTAAATATAATTTTCAATGGAGATTGTCCATTGAAAGTACAATGTCCATGTCTGTGCAGCCCTGTGTCCTGCACTTGCTTAATTGTCAAGAGAACGGAGCTCCACACATATGCGTTGCCTGGGACAGTACAGAGAGAGAGAGAGAAAGAGAGAGAGAGAGAGAGAGAGGGATTTCTGCAGAGTGTGCACTTGAGAAACAGTTGAGAGAATATTTGAATGCAAGTGAAATAAAATAAAAACTGCTTTGCAAAGCAGCGTCAATGACAACTAGAAGCTAACAGTGTATCCTGGCTGTGGACATGTTAAACATTGTGAAGTACCCGTATGTGCCAGTCTGGTCTATCTGGTAATGTTAACAAAGGGGAAAAATAATTTGTTGATCTCCCCCATGATTTGGATCTGCTCCAAAATGTAATGGATCGTCCTTGGCTCATGCTACACCCCTCCACCAAGTTGCATGGAAATCAGTGTGGTTGTTTTTGCGTAATCCTGTTGACTACGTACACACACCACTGAAAACAAAACCTCCTCCCCCAGACTTGGTCCATGTCAGAGGTAATTAAGCTCTGTCATCAAAGTGGATTCAGATTTTGAGGGCATTGAGGATCTCTCACAAGATGAAGCATGAACACAATTATGAAACCCAACTGTCTATGAGACTGTCATTCAGCATGTTTTATGGTTAATATTCATATTTTATATGTATTTAATGTCTCTGTAAATGTTCTATAATATATGTTTTGGGGTTAGTGCAGACAGAAAACATCCATCAAACTAATGCATTACTTCTCAACAAAATTACAATTGAATGTTCATTCCAGCGCAACATGGTGCCATGAAGCAGCCTGTCTCTGGTGCTGCTAGCGGTCCTGACCCTGGTGACCTGGCTACTCTTTATCAGGGACTCTTCCAGGCAGAAGAGTACCAGGTAGAACACGTCTTCCTCTCTAAACTGGGGATTGTGATGTTATAGTAGGACTCTAGGTTATAATGGTCTAAGAATACTCCAAACTAACAGTAGAACCCCCTGCTACAGGGTTCTGTATTGCTCTGCAGTGTAGGATCTGGGTCCTCCGTTGGCGTGGACATCCAGGACCAGGCCTCTGTTGAGTCCTCCATCAAGTGGAACATCCAGGACCTGGCCTCTTTTGAGTCCTCCGTCCAGGAGGACATCCAGGACCAGGCCTCTTTTGAGTCCTCCGTCCAGGAGGACATCCAGGACCAGGCCTCTGTTGAGTCCTCCATCCAGGAGGACATCCAGGACCAGGCCTCTGCTGAGTCCTCCATCCAGGAGGACATCCAGGACCAGGCCTCTGTTGAGTCCTCCATCCAGGAGGACATCCAGGACCAGGCCTCTGTTGAGTCCTCCATCCAGGAGGACATCCAGGACCAGGCCTCTGCTGAGTCCTCCATCCAGGAGGGGCGTTCCTCTGTGTACATCTCCAGTGCCATGGAGAGCTGCTCTGCCAGAAGCCGAACACCAGAGTCCTCCAGGAGTGGAACAACCTCCACGAGCAAACAGGTGAGGTTTAATGGGCCTGTTTTTACTACACAGGGTTCTATGTGTGAACCAGTCCTGGGTCAATTACTATTAAGTAAGAACAGTGTAATGCTATTAAAAGTTACTTCTTAAACCTCACTCAGGTGTTATGGTTAGGGACAGGTGTACAGTAGGGCTAGGGATCCCTTGCTGCTGTGTATCTCAAGAGTAATTGAACAGTAGTTAACAATAGTAATTAGACATGTTTCTATGAACCCTATGATATAAGGAGGAGCTAAACATATATACACCTCTGTTACAGTCGGCTGTGAGCCCTAAAACCTCTAGTAAGAGACATGATCATAGGGAGGATGCGTTGAGAGAGACCCTGGCTAGGGAGAGAGCCAAGAGGGCTGCCCTCGAGGAGACCCTGGCTAGGGAGAGAGCAGAGAAGGCCGCTGTTCAGGCCTCCTTGGACCAGGAGGAACGCAGCTACCTGAAGCTGAGGATGAGAGGGAACGCCATGGCCTCCGCGCTCAAAGCAGATCAGAATATGATCAAGAAGCTGGAGAGGGGCTATGGGGCGGCCATCGCCGAGCACCGCTGGGCCCAGGACGGCCACGAGCACATGGCTGCGGAGAACGAGGCCAAGGTGGCGAACCTTCAGCAGAGCCTCACCAAGCTGCACCTCAGCCTGAAGGAGAAAACCGCTCAAAAACAGGCCTTTGACTCCCAAACCCAAGCTCTGCAGAGCGAGAACGAGGCCAAGGACCGTCTCCTATGCACGGCTAACCTGAGAGCTGACCAGCTGGCCTCTGAGCTGAGGGAGGAGCAGGCCACGAGCCAGACGCTCAGGAACCAGTTGTCTTCCGCCCTCTCCAACCTGCAGAAGGCGCTGGAGAGGCACGAGAAACTGATCTTGGAGGGTCAAGCTCGGGCTAAAGACATGCAAGAGCTCACCATAGCTCTGGGTGTGGAGAGAGCCAACGCTGCCCAGCTCATGGAGAGACTCAATAAGGAGACCATCAACAACCAAGGCCTGAGCTCTCAAGTGAAGGCCTTGCTGGAGGTGAACACCTCGGCCGCCTCAGAGCAGAGAGCCAACCAGAAGGCCTTTGAGCTCTCGGAGCAACAAGCCCAGAGCAGGAGGGTCGGGGAGGAGCTGGAGGCACGGGAGGAGCGTGACCGGCTTCTTGCGGAGCTCCAGGACACAAAAGACACATGCAACATGCTCCAGGAGGCTGTTTATGAAGAGATGGCTGAATCGGAGAGAGAATTTAGTCAACTCAATAAGTGGAATGACGACCTCTCTGAGAAGATTCTGGTCCAGGAGAAGTGCCTCATTGAACAAAAGTTTCAGAACAGAGGTTTGGAGAGGTCAGTGTCAGAGAAGCAGGCCAGGCACCAGGCGCTAGAGACCGAACACAAGGACCTCCTCTCCCACCACGACCACCTGACCACCATCTTCAAGGAGCACCAGGCTTCCCATCTGCAGATCCAGAGCGCCTCAGACAAGCAGCTGTCTGAACACAAGGCCCGACAGGCGGAGTTTGACAAAGTCCTGAAAAACGAGCAGTGCGTTCGCTTCAAAGCACAAATGAAAGCCAACCAGGTGACCTCTGACCTGAAGGAGGAGCGGAAGAAGAGCGCGATGCTGCAGCGGGACCTGGAGGCCGCCAACCAGATGACCTCTGACCTGAAGGAGGAGCGGAAGAAGAGCGCGATGCTGCAGCGGGACCTGGAGGCTGCCAACCAGATGACCTCTGACCTGAAGGAGGAGCGGAAGGAGAGCGCGATGCTGCAGCGGGACCTGGAGGCCGCCGATGCAGGGCAGTGGAGCGCCGACGAGGAGTGCGACCATCTGGCCGTGGCGTTGCGGAGGGCGCGGGAGGTCCGGCAGGTGCTGGAAGACACGGTGAACAAGCAGGGGGAGGCGCTGGAGAGCAGCTCCAGACGCCTCAGAGGCACGGCCCTGCAGCTGAGGAGGCGAACCGCAGAGCTGGAGAGGAGCAGCGCAGCTCTGAGGGATCTGAGGTCGGCCCACAAGGGATGTGTCCATCGGTCTGAGCACCAACAGCTGCTCATGGCCCACCGCTCTCTGGCTGCTAAGCTGCAACGCTTTCACTGCGCTCTGCACGGCAGGCTGCCAGATCACAGCACCGCTCCGCAGTGGGCTACACTGTCATCATAATTGGTGGTGCTGAAGGGCTCGGCGCTGCCACATCACTGGTGACTTGCCCGGTCACAGCCTGCACAGTATAGTACATCACTGATCATCGCTGATATTACACAGTTACACAAACAGTCAGTCACCAGACAGCAGAGTCACCAAAGAACAGAGTCACTAGAGAGCAGAGTCACCAGACAGCAGAGTCACCAGAAAACAGAGTCACCAGATTCACCAGAGTCACCAGACAGCAGAGTCACCAGAGAACAGTCACCAGAGAGCAGAGTCACCAGAGAGCAGTCACCAGAGAACAGAGTCACCAGAGAACAGAGTCATCAGAGAACAGAGTCACCAGAGAACAGAGTCACCAGAGAGCAGAGTCACCAGAGAACAGAGTCACCAGTCACCAGAGAGCAGAGTCAGCAGAGAGCAGTCACCAGAGAGCAGAGTCACCAGAGAGCAGAGTCACCAGAGAGCAGAGTCACCAGAGAACAGAGTCACCAGTCACCAGAGAGCAGAGTCACCAGAGAGCAGTCACCAGAGAGCAGAGTCACCAGAGAGCAGTCACCAGAGAACAGAGTCACCAGAGAGCAGTGTCACCCGAGAGCAGAGTCACCAGAGAGCAGAGTCACCAGAGAACAGAGTCACCAGAGAACAGTCACAGGGAACAGAGTCACCAGAGAACAGAGTCACCAGAGAACAGAGTCACCAGAGAACAGAGTCATCAGAGAACAGAGTCACCAGAGAGCAGTCACCAGAGAGCAGTGTCACCAGAGAGCAGTCACCAGAGAACAGAGTCACCAGAGAACAGTCACCAGAGAACAGAGTCACCAGAGAACCGAGTCACCAGAGAACAGAGTCACCAGAGAGCAGAGTCACCAGAGAGCAGAGTCACCAGAGAGCAGAGTCACTAGAGAACAGTCACCAGAGAGCAGAGTCACCAGAGAACAGAGTCACCAGAGAACAGAGTCACCAGAGAACAGAGTCACCAGAGTCACCAGAGAACAGAGTCACCAGAGAGCAGAGTCACCAGAGAGCAGAGTCACCAGAGAACAGAGTCACCAGAGAACAGAGTCACCAGAGAGCAGAGTCACCAGAGAACAGAGTCACCAGAGAGCAGAGTCACCAGAGAACAGAGTAGGGCTGCACAATTATTCGTGAATTAATCGAAATCGCGATTATGACCTCCGCAATTAACTAATCGCAAAAGGCCACAATTAATGTGATGAATAATTTTGCTTTGAATTGAGTGTGCTAGGACTACACGGACGAATCACAGGCGCTTCTGCTGTCTGACCAATCACATGCGTTCCCGCTGAGTGCGCTGTGCACAGCAATTTCACTGAGAAGACAGATAGCAGTAGGTCAAGACAAGTGACACAAGAGTACCTGCAGCCGTGAGTAGTGAAGAAATGAGAGAAAACGAGGTCAGTGAGTTAGTAGCAAGAAAGGGATCAACGTCCGTGATTTGGGAGCATTTTGGTTATTATATATTAATATTATATATTAAATATTAATCGCAATTATTAATCACAATTACCATTTTGAAGCAAATAATCACAATTATTATCTTTTGTCATAATCGTGCAGCCCTAGAACAGAGTCACCAGAGAGCAGAGTCACCAGAGAGCAGAGTCACCAGAGAGCAGAGTCACCAAAGAACAGAGTCACCAGAGAACAGTCACCAGAGAACAGAGTCACCAGACAGCAGAGTCACCAGAGAACAGAGTCACCAGAGAACAGAGTCACCAGAGAGCAGAGTCACCAGAGAACAGAGTCACCAGAGTCACCAGAGAGCAGAGTCACCAGAGAGCAGAGTCACCAGAGAACAGTCACCAGAGAGCAGTCACCAGAGAACAGAGTCACCAGAGAGCAGAGTCACCAGAGAGCAGAGTCACCAGAGAGCAGAGTCACCAGAGAGCAGAGTCACCAGAGAACAGTCACCAGAGAGCAGTCACCAGAGAACAGAGTCACCAGACAGCAGAGTCACCAGAGAACAGAGTCACCAGAGAACAGAGTCACCAGAGAGCAGAGTCACCAGAGAACAGAGTCACCAGAGTCACCAGAGAGCAGAGTCACCAGAGAGCAGAGTCACCAGAGAACAGTCACCAGAGAGCAGTCACCAGAGAACAGAGTCACCAGAGAGCAGAGTCACCAGAGAGCAGAGTCACCAGAGAGCAGAGTCACCAGAGAGCAGAGTCACTAGAGAACAGAGTCACCAGAGAACAGTCACCAGAGAGCAGAGTCACCAGAGAACAGAGTCACCAGAGAGCAGATAATAATATAATAAAGACAGCGCAACACGCGCTATGACTCCAGTGACGAAGGTAATATAATAAAGTGCATTCAACAGTCCCTAAAGAGTACTACTTGAGTTGTTAATCTGAGCTAATTTACCTCTACTATATGTTCCAGTGTCCAGGCAGCCGGTCAGCAGAACCAGACCAGCTATGCCAGATGCCAGAGCCGGAAGGCCTGCTCTGCCAGTTATCAATGCCGGTATGCATGCATGTTTGTGTTGGTGAAATATCTATGCATATTTTCACACTGACAGTTAACTCAGGACTTTTTGAAGACTAATTTACTAATCTCACTAATCTACTCATCTCACTTTACTTAGCAGTAGATGTTCATCACCCAGGCCCTTAGAGCTAAGGCGCTGTGAGCGATGGCCCTGTGAGCCAGGCCCTTCAGCCCGTCTGACCTCCAGGCACAAGCAGCATCCATCGGAGATTAGCACCCCGGCCAGACCAGGTAAGGGTCTGACATGTCTACCTGTTTCATGACTAGTTGATTCTTCCCCTTATGCCAGAAGCCCTACGCCGCCAGCACCTAGTTTCCTGCTAATCCCTTTATCCTTTTTGGTTTTCAGTTAGTCTGTGATGCATGCTTCATTGATTCATGCCTGTGAGACCAACAGCTCCAGCAGTATTGCCCTACACGTCTTTCCGGAGCCCCCCGCTTACCCCTCTGCCATCAAGCTCTGCATGTGCTGGTATGCAGAATTTTGTGAACTACTTCATGTTGCATGCAGGGATATACTTTGAGTTAAATTTCCATTATGTGACAGTACAATTACTTATAGCCACATCTGTGTTAATATCCATATTTCCAGAGGATGGCGTATCAGCAGTTGTCCATCTTGACCAGCATGCTCTTGAGCTCATGCAGAGTCTGAGGGAGCTAGCGCAGAGACTATCCGGGGAGTCTGATGGGGTTGCACGGGGAGCAGTACTGGATGCACTGGACCCTGCAAAAACGGAGGTGGTCTTGAAGGATCAGCTGAAGGACAAGGAGCATCAAAGGAAGATGGTGAGTAACTGCAGGGCAGAACTTTGTTCCTTATTTTTGCAGGGAAGTGTAAAGTAAATGATTACTTTTTACTATGCGACTTGCGTTTACAGCCATTTCATTATGTCCTTAGGCAGCTGCTCCAGCCCAGCTGACCTCCGCAGCCCCAGACCGTAGCTCCAGCCCTGACCGCAGCTCCAGCCTTGACCGTAGCTCCAGCCCTGACCGCAGCTCCAGCCCTGACCGCAGCTCCAGCCTTGACCGTAGCTCCAGCCCTGACCGCAGCTCCAGCCCTGACCGCAGCTCCAGCCCTGACCGTAGCTCCAGCCCTGACCGTAGCTCCAGCCCTGACCGCAGCTCCAGCCCTGACCGTAGCTCCAGCCCTGACCGTAGCTCCAGCCCTGACCGCAGCTCCAGCCCTGACCGTAGCCCGTCTGACTACAGCGCGTCTGACCACAGCAGAGTATTCTGATGAGGATGACCTCTTCTGCCCAGACCCTCGATTCAGATGAGGGTGACCTCCAGCCCAGCCCGTCTCCCTAGAACTCCCTTCCCTGCCCGTCAGGATGGATGCCTTTTTTATAATAATATAATAGTTTTTGTAAATTTTAGCCTTTTTTTGTGGGATACAACGGTCTGTTCCCGGTCTGCCTGCCACAGAATGCGCACTTTGTTTCATTTTTGTTTTTAGAACTTTTGCAATTGTCAGATAATGGGTTGCTAGCCAGAGCTTGTACATACTTTTTTCTGGCTATGCGTAATGTGTAAACCTCATCCTCTTAAATATGTATACTTATAATTTGTTTTGCAATGTACTTTTGTTTGCCTAATAAAATGTTCTTAACTGTTTATGGTGTTCAGTCTCATCTTAGTTTGTATCATAATGCTTGCTGCCATATACCCATATACTGTAGCATTAAGTCATTTTGTACTGCAAATGCTAAATATAGCCAGTGGTCAGGGTTTAGTAAGTAAGTGATTAAATCTGCACCGTGCAAAAAAGACGTGCAGACCAAGTCATATAAATACCTGTAGATCTAGTCTCAGCCAAGTCAGTCTACGACGGTACTTGCTGCTCACGTGTAGATCAAGTGTCAGCCAAGTGAGTTTATAACGGAAGTTCTTGCCCACGTGATCACGTGCGTCTTTAGCACGCGGCCGCAACTTATGAACGACGTGACGTTCTTACGTAGCGGCTACTAATCGGCAGATCTCGCGTTTCCGTAAATGGCCGCGTAATTTCCACACGTGGCGCAGATGAATCGTCACCTATAGCGGCCGTATGTATAACGTTTGCGCAACCTGCGTGTGTTAGTAGGGGAGTCACCAGAGAACAGAGTCACCAGAGAACAGAGTCACCAGAGAACAGTCACCAGAGAGCAGAGTCACCAGAGAACAGAGTCACCAGAGAACAGAGTCACCAGAGAACAGTCACCAGAGAGCAGAGTCACCAGAGAACAGAGTCACCAGAGAACAGAGTCACCAGAGAACAGTCACCAGAGAGCAGAGTCACCAGAGAGCAGAGTCACCAGAGAACAGTCACCAGAGAGCAGTGTCACCAGAGAACAGTCACCAGAGAACATAGTCACCAGAGAGCAGAGTCACCAGAGAACAGAGTCACCAGAGAACAGAGTCACCAGAGAGCAGAGTCACCAGAGAACAGTGTCACCAGAGAGCAAAGTCACCAGAGAGCAGTGTCACTAGAGAGCAGAGTCACCAGAGAGCAGAGTCACCAGAGAACAGAGTCACCAGAGAACAGAGTCACCAGAGTCACCAGAGAGCAGAGTCACCAGAGAGCAGAGCAGGGGCGAATTTGGACACAAATTCAGCCGGGACAGGCGCAACGGCCCACACACCGGCCCACAATCTGGCCCGCACACTGGCCCGTGCGTATCTACCTAGAATCCTCTATGCTTCGACACCCTATACAAAAACACTGACTAATTATTATACAAATACATCAGTCAATTCAATACTAATATTCAGAAATTAAAACAACCAACTTGAAGGCATACAGGCTTATACCTTCTCAGAAACCCAAAATAAATAGAGGGTGTCCTACCTTACATCACCAGCAGGCGTCGCAGCTGGCCACTTGTCTCTGCGACCCTGTCAATCACTCCATCAGTGTCCAGAGCCATTAGAATCTCCTTCTCTGTGCACATGAGCATGAATGCCTCCAGATGCTCCTGGGTCAGGGTGCTCCTCAGTCGATTCTTCACATATTTTAGAGTTGAGAAGGTCCTCTCACAGGCGACTTGACTGAATGACAATGTTAGGAGGAACTTGTAGCCCAATCCAATGACATGATAGGCATCAGTCAGCAAGTTGTACTGTGACAAGATAAGATGCACACAAACTGGACAGTTTTTACAGGAGTTGCAACTCTTGTTCTCTAGGTCCAGGTCATCTTCTTCTCTTTCATCCTCCCCACTGGTTGTCCTGACATTGTATGCATTCAACTGGGGCATTTTAAGTCTTTTCCAATGGTTGGCTAGGCTTGACAGTTCAGCCTGCGGTCTTCCAGCAGTGGCTCTTTCATCATACTTCTGCAAGCGTTTGCTCAGCTCTTGCAATGCTTCAGTTGGAAGGCCCATTCCATTTATGTGAGGGAAATTCCAAGGATCAAGAAATGCAAAGTCTGCACAAAGTGGCCCATTTGCTTCCAAACGACATTGACTGTGTCCAGGACGACATTATGGACCTTGATCCTGTAGTTTGACTCAACATCTGATACAGGCTCATCTTCAGCCATCTCTCCTGGCATGGCCTTCTTTCTCCTGACCCGTTTCTCTGGGAGTGCAGCCTGGACCTCAACTTCACAATCCTCCTCCTGCAGCTTGGCATCGGCCCACTCCACAAATACATCTGCTGCTCTTTTCACCCCATCAAAATCCCTGACACATTTGTTGAGGATCTCATGGGTCCCCATT
>NC_140234.1:2608959-2616459 GCF_949987555.1 Borostomias antarcticus
AGCTTCCGAGATCGGACGAGAGCGGGCGGTCACCAGCGTGGTATGGCCTAAGCCACTTGTGAGGAGGGTGACAGGCTACTTATAGACTGAATGATTTTGTGTTCTGACAATTTAACTTGCTCTGATATTATGCTCTCTCCCGTGATTGTCGGGCAATGGTAAACGGCTGTAAGCACCTGGTATTCCCAGGCGGTCTCCCATCCAAGTAGCCTACTGTATTTTCATGAGGACTGTAAGGGGCGACGGAGCGAGAGGGCCTGCAGAGATACACACTTGGAAACTAGAGGGGGGGAGCTAGAGGGTCTGGAGTGGAGAGGGACTGGAGTGACGTGGGACTAGTGAGGGACTGGTATCTAGCTGGGGCTGGGAGGACACAACCCGACATAGAAGACAAGACAACGAACACAAGACGAAACACATGGAGGCAGAACAAAACCAGGTGACAACGTGAACAATGTGCTAAAGTCTCTAGGGGTAGTGCAGGGGCAGTCACTGGGAGGGGAGTTGCTCAGGGTCCAGGAGGGTCCAGGGGGCACAGGAGCTCAGGGTCAGGAATCCAGGCCGGGAACAGGGGGTGAGGAGGGCAAACCAGGGGTTCAGGGCAGGGGGGAGGGTCTGGACCAGGAGCGAGCAGAGTGGACCAGGGATCCGGGGCAGGGGCAAGGGTCTTGACCGGGATTCAGAGGGCCGGGACAGAGACCGCCCTCCTTGCAGTAACGGAGTCACTCCATGCCGCGAGAGCGAACTCTCTCTCCTCTGTCCTGATATTCCTAGACCTGTCAGCAGCATTTGATACGGTAGACCACCATATCCTCCTCTCCACCCTCGAGGAGAAAGGCATCGCTGGCTCTGCACACTCCCTGTTTGCATCCTACCTGGTCCTGTCATTTCCCCCTTCTGATACAAAAGCGGAGACACACATAGCTGGGTGCTTGGCTGACATCTCGGAGTGGATGACGACACATCACCTCAAGCTCAATCTGGACAAGACTGAGCTGCTGTTCCTCCCAGGGAAGGGCTGCCAGCACCGGGACCTGGCCATCACCATTGAAGACACAGTGGTGACCCCGACTCGGACTGCGAGGAATCTGGGTGTGACCCTGGATGACCAACTGTCATTTTCCTCACATGTCACATCCGTCACACGTTCCTGCAGATTCATGCTCTACAACATCAGGAGGATTCGCCCATTCCTCACTAATGAAACGGCGCAGGTACTCATCCAGGCCCTGGTCATCTCCCGCCTGGACTACTGCAACTCCCTCCTCGCTGGGGCACCGGCGTCACCCATTAAACCTCTGGAACTTGTCCAGAAAGCTGCTGCTCGCCTGGTGTTCAACCACCACAAGTTCTCCCACACAACTTCCCTCCTCCGTTCCCTACACTGGCTCCCTGTAGCGGCTCGCATCCAGTTTAAAACTCTGGCGCTAACCTACAGGGCAATGAAAGGAACAGCCCCCTCCTACCTCCAGGCCATGGTCAAACCCTACACCCCCTCCCGACCGCTACGCTCTGCTACCTCAGGGCGACTGGTTGCCCCGTCACTCCGAGGCTCCTGCGGTCGATCGACACGGTCACGGCTCTTCTCTGTCCTGACCCCGCAGTGGTGGAATGAACTGCCCACAGCAGAGTCACTGCCCATCTTTCGTCGCAGGCTCAAAACTCATCTCTTCAAGAAGTACTACAACAATCCTCCCACCTAAGCACTTATTGTATTATATTATATTGCACTGTACTTTAGATTGCGATTCTTGCACTTTGCCTTCAGCACTAGATTATGCTCTTAGTCACTTGTTTTAGAAAGAAGATACACTTGTGAGTTCTGGCAAGTAGTAGTACATTGGCTCTTCCTACGTTAAATGCAATTATTGTTAGTCGCTTTGGATAAAAGCGTCTGCTAAATGACTGTAATGTTAATGTAATGTAATGATTCTACTATAGATGAATAAATACACCTGTATATGTTGAGCACACATGTCTAGGCAACGCAAGCCCCCAGGATTCGAAATCTAAAGTGAAGGCCTATTGAACCGCGCCATCTTGGCTAGATTTGTAGTCACTTGGCTATTTCCGGTGACTTTTGACTTGCGCAGTTGAGCTTCTCTGGCCGACGCGCGTCCACGCACGTTCCCGGCTCTCCCCGCTTTGATTTAGCAATGAAAACCGGCTTGCATATTAACCTGTTTTTGTCAAATATATCAATTGGAGAAATTATTTTTTGATCCTGGCATCTTAGTTTTAACAGGTTAAATATAATTGAACATGTTTTGTTTGCTAGTAGATGGTATTCATTCCGTTCGCGATAACGTTATTGCAGCCAGGCTAAATTCCTCCAGGGAGCCAGTGACAGGCGAGTTGAAGAGCTTCACTCCCCGCCAGCAGGAGCTCTGGCCGCGGCTACCGCATCTCGGAAAACCCGCTGAGTTCATGGCTGCTATTTCACACTCGCCCTTGATCAATCCCAATACCGATCCATGGTAATAATGAATCAATCGTTCAGATCAGATCGGCAGTGCTGCATGCATGTTACAACATCATTGTTAGCTTTATTAACATAACCATAGCCTACATTTATCTCTCTAACGTTAGGCTATCCATCTTACACCAGTCGGCCATTCGATAGCTGGAAGCGGTCAACGCCAACGTTGACTGAAAACACCCAAACTCAGTGTATCGTTTCATCTTCATGCTACACATCAACTCCTTTACATTGTATGTGAATAAATTCCTGTTATTCTAAAAATATCCCATTTCTGTCCATTCCTGGAAAAGGCTAATAATTGCTGTCAAATGATCACTCCAGTTTATCACCGTATCCCACTACCATTTCAACTATGCACAGGAGGTTGTCTTGTGGTCATTTTCATTAAAAAATGATTAGCCTGATCAGTTTGTTGTATGTATTAAGCCCTTTTTGAGCGGTATGCTTGTATTAATAGCTTATAGCTTGCCATACTCACCAACCTTGGGACCTCAGAAATAGGGAGCATTTCCAAACCAAATTGCCAAATAACCAAATTTATTCACATACAATGTAAAGGAGTTGATGTGTAGCATGAAGATGAAACGATACACTGAGTTTGGGTGTTTTCAGTCAACGTTGGCGTTCACCGCTTCCATTTAACGAATGGCCGACTGGTGTAAGATGGATAGCCTAACGTTAGAGAGATAAATGTAGGCTATGGTTATGTTAATAAAGCTAACAATGATGTTGTAACATGCATGCAGCACTTCCGATCTGATCTGAACGATTGATTCATTGTTACCATGGATCGGTATTGGGATTGATCAAGGGCGAATGTGAAATAGCAGCCAGGAACTCAGCGGGTTATCCAAGATGCGGTAGCCGCGGCCAATGCTCCTGCTGGCGGGGAGTGAAGCTCTTCAACTCGCCTGTCACTGACTCCCTGGAGGAATTTAGCCTGGCTGCAATAACGTTATCGCGAACGGAATGAATACCATCTACTAGCAAACAAAACATGTTCAATTATATTTAACCTGTTAAAACTAAGATGCCAGGATCAAAAAATAATTTCTCCAATTGATATATTTGACAAAAACAGGTTAATATGCAAGCCGGTTTTCATTGCTAAATCAAAGCGGGGAGAGCAGAGAGAGCCGGGAACGCGCGTCTACATTTCAGATAAATGTGAACTTTTTCGTGGACGCGCGTCGGCCAGAGAAGCTCAACTGCGCAAGTCAAAAGTCACCGGAAGGCCAGAAAAGCACAACTGCGCAAGTCAAAAGTCACCGGAAATAGTCAAATGACTACAAATTTTGCCAAGATGGCGCGGTTCAATAGGGCTTCATTGTTGATAGCGGCCAGTGAATGGAGTGGCTGTATCCAGTTTATATAATACATCCATGAGGCAACGTGCAAGTGGAGGCGGCGGAAGTGACGACAACGCGGCGATATTTGCGGAAGTGAACGAAAGGACAACACAAGCGGCAGCTACACTATCCGTGAAATGAACTAATATACTACAGAATAAAGACTCTGACTAAAAGGTAACATAACCCTATATCTATTATTACATCTATCAAATCAGTCATCGTGACCTCCATAAACATTGATATCTGGGGGGGGGGTTATAATACGTTAGCTAGCACCACCGGCTAGCTAGCCGTTAGCTTAGCTATGCTAACTAAGTTAGCTAGCAATGCTAACTAGCAACAGTAAGCTAGCGTTTGAGAAGGTGACAGGGTGATTTGGGTGTTTGTCAGTGCAGGTAGTGAAGGAGCTCACGGTAGCCATGCCTTGTGCTAGCTCAGGGGTGCTATGCCTTGTGCTAGCTCAGGGGTGGCCAACCAGTCAGAGACTAAGAGCCTCAAACATGACTGTGGTACCACCCAGAGCCACCCCATATATACCACCCAGAGCCACACCATATATACCAGCGTTTCTACACCTTTAGGCTGAACTGGGTTAGGCTGAACTGGGTTAGGCTGGGCTGGACTGGACTGGACTGGGTTATGCTGGACTGGGCTGGGTTAGGCTGGGTTAGGCTGGGCTGGGTTAGGCTGGACTGGGCTGGGTTAGGCTGGGCTGGGTTAGGCTGGGTTGGGTTAGGCTGAACTGGGCTGGGTTAGGCTGGGCTGGGTTAGGCTGGGCTGGGTTAGGCTGGACTGGGTTAGGCTGGACTGGACTGGGTTAGGCTGGACTGGGCTGGGCTGGGTTAGGCTGGGTTAGGCTGGGTTAGGCTGGACTGGACTGGGTTAGGCTGGGCTGGACTGGGTTAGGCTGGGCTGGGTTAGGCTGGACTGGGCTGGGTTAGGCTGGACTGGGTTAGTCTGGACTGAACTGGACTGGGTTAGGTTGGACTGGGCTGGGTTAGGCTGGGCTGGGCTGGGTTAGGCTGGACTGGGTTAGTCTGGACTGAACTGGGCTGGGTTAGGCTGAACTGGGCTGGGTTAGGCTGGACTGGGTTAGTCTGGACTGAACTGGGCTGGGTTAGGCTGAACTGGGCTGGGTTGGACTGGACTGGACTGGGCTCGAGATTTGAGGCTTTGAAATGTCCCAATGATGTCTGGCATATCAGACAGAATGGCTTACCATTACGTTCTATGAAGAAAAAATTACTCTCCCCACTCGGGTAAAAAATGTCCTGTGTTCGTCTTCATATTTTCTTTTCGCTGCGCATTTCTTTCCAGCCATTCTTTGGTTGTGTGCAGTAGCCTAGGCTACGCTAGCTTTTGTTGTAAAAGAGAATGACCCACGCAAAGCAAATTATTTTGTTTACAATTATTTTGTTACCAAGGTGATTTGCTACCTATATGATTGGTTTGAAGTGGTTCTCATTTTATGACAAATCTGCAATAAACTAAAATGGGCGGGAAGAAATGCACAGCGAAACTAGAGAGAGAGAAACGTTCTTATGGAATTGATTAATTTATTTTTTAATGAAAGGATGGAAGAGCCGCAAGCCAACTTTTTTTAAATAAATGTATGGAGGAGCCGCACATTGACGGGCAAAGAGCCGCATGCGGCTCGCGAGCCGCGGGTTGGCCACCCCTGTGCTAGCTAGTGTTAGATAGCCTTTGTATGCGCTAGCTATCTACATTGTAACTTGACCTCGGCGCTTCCTGTAATCCTGTCTATAGGTTGAGGTGTGACTGAATACTGACTCAGCGAGGTACAATGTTCATGTTGTGACCCATGTTGTCTTTCACGGTTCTCTGCCCCAGGCGTGCGCTGTTTGTACTCAACAGTATACCAGGGCCTACTGTGATGTGTGTGTGTGTGTGTGTGTGTGTGTGTGTGGGTGTGGGTGTGGGTGGGTGTATGACAGCGTCCTCAGAGCACCTGCATCATTTACAGTAGGACATCATGATGGAGCTATATCCCTGTGAGTGATTGACTGGAGTCCTGATAGCGGGAGTATGCTAATGTAGGACCTAGGGAGAGATTTCTAGGGAGAGAGTTGTGCTGAGTGGGCGAATTGGACTGATGTTGTGAAATCTGGCTGGTGCAAGTTAAATACCACACTGGCACAAGTACTGATTCTGTGGTGTCTCTCTACTCCCTCTCTTCCTCCCACCTCATCATCCCTCTCTCCCTCACCTCTCTTATCTTTTACATTTCCTCACAACCACCCCCCTCACTCTCCTCCCTCCCACTCTCTCTCTCCCTCCCTAATTTACTCTTACCACCTCCCTCCCTCCCTCTCTCTATCTCTCCCTCCATCTCCCCCCCAAGGCTGCAGTTCTCATGAGGAGCAGTTGGCCTGAGCCCATGTCAGTGTTGCCATGGGATCGCCCTCCTCCTCGTCGCTCCTCCCGCTCCTCTTCTTCCTCTCCTCCGTTCTCGTCCTGACCGTTCATCCCCTCTTCGCCCCCTCCCGTCCCTCCTCCGCCCCACCGCCCCAGCCCCCCTCCTGCGGGCCAGGTCAGTCCTGGGCGGTGCGGCTGCACCCCGGCGCCGGCCCGGAGGACGAGTCCCAGGACCTGGACCGGGTGGCCAGCGGCGTGGCCCAGGAGGCCGGCCTGGAGAACCGCGGGCAGATCGGACAGCTGGAGGGACACTACCTGCTGTGCGCCGGCCACGGGGAAGCTGGGGGCGGGGCGCGGGCGGCGGCGGTGCTGGCCTCTCACCCCCACGTCATGTGGCACTCCCAGGAGCAGCTCCTCAGCAGGTCCAAGAGGGCCGTGGCCTTCAACGACCCCAGATACCCCAAGCAGTGGCACCTGGTAAGAACCCAGTCCTTTGGCGGTAAATGGTAAATGGACGGCACTTATATAGCGCTTTTCCACTTTAGCGGCACTCAAAGTGCTTTACAATGGCCTCTCATTCACCCATTCACACACACATTCACACACCAATGGCGGTAGCTGTCATGTAAGGTGCTAACCTGCTCATTGGGCGCAATTTGGGGTTAGGTGTCTTGCTCAAGGACACTTCGACATGTGGACAGACGGAGCTGGGATTCGAACCACTGACCCTTCGATCACTAAACGACCCGCTCTACCAACTGACCTACAGCCGCCCCAGTATATCACGTTGAATGGCTGAGCTCCTCATACTACATAATAGAGTCTGGGCCACTTCGCCGCACAAGCTGGTGTTCTGAGGGCGTATCGACGGGTCAGAATTGAAAGAGTGACAGGTCGTAGCAGCAAATGAGAGACGCTAGCCCAGGTTAGATGGGCGGGGCATATCTATGGGTGGGAACGCCTGATCGCAAAAGTCGTTACTGATTGGTGTTGCAGGGATTCCTGCGAAACCAATGAATTGCCAGGATTTGAGCACCAGATTTTTCCATGGTTTCCCAGACTCAGAGAGATCTGCAGCATGCAGATCTACAGTATATACTTACACACACATAACCACACAGAAGCACATCCATACAGACGCACACGTGTGCCAACGTACATATCTTCACCAGCCAAATGTCGAAATAACTTCCATCGAAAATTCCAAAATGAAAAGGACACTTGGCATCGAAATCGTCCTATACAGTACATCATATTTTCATAAATTACATTCTTAGTTTTCACTCTTAG
>NC_140234.1:2621459-2623358 GCF_949987555.1 Borostomias antarcticus
GGGGGATGAGGAGGAGGTAGAGAGAGAGGGATGAGGAGGAGGTAGAGAGAGAGGGATGAGGAGGAGGTAGAGAGAGTGGGATGAGGAGGAGGTAGAGAGAGAGAGATGAGGAGGAGGTAGAGAGAGGGATGAGGAGGTAGAGAGAGTGGGATGAGGAGGAGGTAGAGAGAGAGGGATGAGGAGGTAGAGGGACAGGGATGAGGAGGAGGTAGAGAGGGATGAGGAGGAGGTAGAGAGAGGGATGAGGAGGAAGAGAGGGAGGGATTAGGAGAAGGTAGAGAGAGAGAGGGATTAGGAGGAGGTCGAAAGGGATGAGGAGGAGGTAGAGAGAGATGGATGACATGAGAGAATAAAGGACAGCTCTGCTCTGTTTGCCGCTGTTTGGCGTCGTTGCCATGGTAACGTGGTCTTGGACCGGCGGTTCCGCCAACCGACACAGAAACCCCGACTGGGTCCGGAGCCACGGTGAGAAGAGAACGCTCCAGACCCGATGCTCTCATGGGCCTTCCTCCTACTTTTTTCCTTAGTTCAGATCAATCGGGTCAGTCAGTCAGTCTTTTGAGGGGGAGGGGAGGAGAGAGGACGTGGGGGGTTGAGGAAAGACGTTTCAGACTCCAGCGTTGCGGGTTCTGGACCGGGTTCGCTGTTCTGGGACCGTGTGCTGATCTAGGAACAGTTTGAGCCGTTGTGCAGTGCAGTGCATCCAGAAAGAATTCACAACCCTTTACTTTTTCCACATTTTGTTACGTTACAGCAGACTTATTCTAAAATAGAGCTAATTTTTCTTCTAAAAAATCTACAAAAATAGCCCATAATAACAAAGTGAAAACTGTTTTTTTTACATTTTTGCAAATGTATTAAAATATAAATACATACTGTATCACATGTACATAACTATTCACTTCCTTTGCTATGACACTCAAAACTGAGCTCAGGTGCATTATATTTCCACTGGTCATCCATGAGAGATGTTTCTACAACTTGATTGGAGTCCATCTGTGGTAAATTCAATTGATAAGACATAGTTTTGAAAGGCACACACCTGTCTATATAAGGCCCCATAGTTGATAGTGCATGTCAGAGCAGAAACCAAGCCATGAAGTCAAAGGAATTGTCTGTAGACCTCAGAGACAGGATTATGTCAAGGCACAGATCTGGGGGAGGGTACAACAATAATTCTGCAGCATTGAAGGTCCCAACGAGCACAGTGGTCTCCATCATTCGTAAATGGAAGAAGTTTGGAACCACCAGGACTCTTCCTAGAGCTGGCTGCCCAGCCAAACTGAGCGGGGGAGAAGGGCCTTGGTCAGTGAGGTGACCAAGAACGCAATGGTCACTCTTAACAGAGCTCCAACATTCCCTTGTGGAGATGTCAGAACCTTCCAGAAGGTCAACCAACTCGACAGCATTCCACCAATCAGGCCTTTATGGTAGAGTAGCCAAACGGAAAAAGGCACATGACAGCTTGGAGTTTGCCAAAAGGACTCGCAGACCACGAGAAACAAGATTCTCTGGTCTGATAAAACCAAGTTGAATCTCTCACTCATCACCTGGCCAATACCATCCCTACAGTGAAGCATTGTGGTGGCAGCATGATGTTGTGGGGATGTTTTTCAGCGGCAGGAACTGGGAGACTTGTCAGGATAGAGGGAAAGATGAATGCAGCAACGTACAGAGAGATCCTTGATGAAAACCTGCTCCAGAGCGCTCTGGACCTCAGACTGAGGGGAAAGTTCACCGTCCAACAGGACAATGACCCTAAGCACACAGCCAAGAGAACCTAGGAGTGGCTTCGGGACAAGTCTGTGAATGTCCTCGAGTAGCCCAGCCAGAGCCCGGACTTGAACCCGATCGAAGATCTCTGGAGAGACCTCAAAATAGCTGTGCACCGATGCTCCC
>NC_140234.1:2628558-2641058 GCF_949987555.1 Borostomias antarcticus
GGTGCAAGACACCCCGTGTCCCACACGAAAAAGTGTCGACGGTGACGTAATTTCTGTCTGTCGACGCTTTCAAAAGTGTCATACGACAAAGTATAAATTGGCCTTAAGAGTCACCAAAAAGTGAAGGAGATTATAGCTTTGCACTAACACAGCTTCGACGCCTTCTTCCGCACAGTGGATCTGGTGATCTTCTTTCCTTTCTTTTTTAATGCATGGCTCGGTCTGTCTTTGGTCCACATTGTCGTCCATACATTCACTCACAAAGACACCGTTGTTGGGGCGCCCCGGTAGCTCACCGGGTAAGGCGCGCCCCATATGAAGGCTAGTCCTTCGCGCGGCGGACCCGGGTTCGATTCCCGGCTCGGGTCCTGTGCCGCATGTCCTCCCCTCTCTCTCTCTCTCTCTCCCACATTTCCTGTCTCTCTACACTGTCCTGTCCCATTAAAGCTGAAAAGCTCTAAAAAATATCTTAAAAAAAAAAAAAAGACTGTCAACCATGGGACTCTCCCAGACCAGACTGACAGGTTGGTAGGGGGGGGAGGGTACTGTATGTTGATTGGCCGTGTGTTTTGATTGACAGCTTGGTGGAGGAGGCCATGGGGGGTCAGTACCTGGACAGCAGCTTCTCTCTGCCCTGCCCCCCCGGACAGGACATCCCCCCCGAGATCGTCAGCCCCTTCACGTCCAACACGCTCAAGGTGGGACGCGCGCACGCACACACACACACACGCACACACACACACTGTAGTGTGTACTGTATCTGTCTAACGTCTCTCCTCCTCCCCAGTCTCTCCTGCTGCTGGGCTGTTTCGCCCTGTTCTGGTCTCTCTACTACACCCTGGAGGTGACCCTCACACACCTGGACCTGCGGCACCTCTGCCGGCGAGGCAGGGGCCCCCGGGGGGGCCGCGGGGCGCGGTGGAGGGCGGGGCTGGCTCTGGAGGAGGGCGGGGCGGCCGGGGAGCTGCAAACGGTGCTGGACTCTGAGGTCAAGGTGCCTTTCATCGCCGGGGACAACGCCACATAGCGCCGGCTGGAGGACACACACCTCTCTCTCTCCCCTACCTCTCCTCCCCCTACCTCTCTCTCTCCGCCCCGAGAAGCGCTCTCAGAGACCTCGAACTCTCTCTCTCTCCCCCTACCTCTCTCTCTCTCCTCTACCTCTCTCTCTCCCCTCCCCCTCTCTCCCCTACCTCTCCCCCTACCCTCTCCTCTCCCTACCTCTCTCTCTCCCCCTACCTCCCTCTCGACCTCTCCCTCTCCTCCCCCTACCTCTCCCCTACCTCTCCTCTCCCTCTCCCTCTCCTCCCCCTACCTCTCTCTCTCCTCCCCCTACCTCTCCCTCTCCTCCCCCTACCTCTCCCCCTACCTCTCCTCTCCCTCTCCCTCTCCTCCCCCTACCTCTCTATCTCTCCTCTACCTCTCCCTCTCCCCCCCTACCTCTCTCTCTCCCCCCCTACCTCTCTCTCTCCCCCTACCTCTCTATCTCTCCTCTACCTCTCCCTCTCCCCCCCTACCTCTCTCTCTCCCCCCCTACCTCTCTCTCTCCTCCTACCTCTCTCTCTCTCCCTACCTCTCTCTCTCCCCCTACCTCTCTCTCTCCTCCTACCTCTCTCTCCCCCCCCTACCTCTCTCTGTCTCCCCCTACCTCTCTCTCTCTCCTCTACCTCTCTCTCTCTCCCCCTACCTCTCTATCTCCCCCTACCTCTCTCTCTCTCCCCCTACCTCTCTCTCTCCCCCTACCTCTCTCTCTCCCTACCTCTCTATCTACCTCTCTCTCTCCCCCCTACCTCTCTCTCTCTCCATCCCTACCTCTCTCTCTCTCCCTACCTCTCTCTCTCTCCCCCTACCTCTCTATCTCTCCTCTACCTCTCTCTCTCTCCCCCTACCTCTCTCTCTCCCCCTACCTCTCTCTCTCTCCCCCTACCTCTCTCTCTCCCCCTACCTCTCTCTCTCTCCCTACCTCTCTATCTACCTCTCTCTCTCCCCCTACCTCTCTCTCTCTCCATCCCTACCTCTCTCTCTCTCCCTACCTCTCTCTCTCTCCCCCTACCTCTCTATCTCTCCTCTACCTCTCTCTCTCTCCCCCTACCTCTCTCTCTCTCCCCCTACCTCTCTCTCTCTCCCCCTACCTCTCTCTCTCCCCCTACCTCTCTCTCTCCCTACCTCTCTCTCTCTCCTCTACCTCTCCCTCTCCTCCCCCTACCTCTCCCTCTCCCCCCCCACCTCTCTATCTCTCCTCTACCTCTCTCTCTCCCCCTACCTCTCTATCTCTCCTCTACCTCTCTCTCTACCCCTACCTCTCTCTCTCTCCTCTCCCTCTCCCTCTCCTCCTACCTCTCTCTCTCTCCTCTACCTCTCCCTCTCCCCCTACCTCTGTATCTCTCCTCTACCTCTCTCTCTCTACCCCTACCTCTCTCTCTCTCCTCTCCCTCTCCCTCTCCTCCCCCGTGTCTCGCTCCGTCTCCCCCAGCCTGGTCTCACCACGGCAGACTGGAGGCCATGACAGTGGAGGTCAGGACTTTACACTCCCTAGTCCCTCCTACTGGAACACTCCTTCCTTCCTCCTGTTCTCTCTCTCTCTCTCTCTCTCTCTCTCTCTCTCTCTCTCTCTCTCTCTCACAGTCTAGAGATATAGCATGTGAGGATGAATCTGGTAACCCTAGACCGACTCCCCCATGCCCCAGTCAGCCCAGTAACCTCTCTCTCTCTCTCTCTCTCTCTCTCTCTCTCTCTCTCTCTCTCATGCCCTAGACCGACTCCCCCATGCCCCAGTCAGCCCAGTAACCTCTCTCTCTCCCCCTCTCTCTCTCTCTCTCTCTCTCTCTCTCTCTCTCTCTCTCCCTCTCCCTCTCCCTCTCCCTCTCCCTCTCCCTCTCTCTCTCTCTCTCTCTCTCTCTCTCTCTCTCTCTCTCATACCCTAGACCGACTCCCCCATGCCCCAGTCAGCCCAGTAACCTCTCTCTCTCTCTCTCTCTCTCTCTCTCTCTCTCTCTCTCTCTCTCTCTCTCTCTCTCTCTCTCTCTCTCATACCCTAGACCGACTCCCCCATGCCCCAGTCAGCCCAGTAACCTGGGGGTTCTCCTCCCCAACTGCTTCCCCCCCCACCCCAAACTGCCCCCCCCCCTCCTGCTCTTCCTCATCCTGTGGCCTTCTGTCAGAGTGCAGACCTGTGAGTGTGTGTGTGTGTGAGTGTGAGTGTGTGTGGATAAGCATTTTAATTTCAATTTGAAATGACCCTTCTCGAGCCTGTGGAATAGGGTCTGTGATAGTTTTGCACTTTGGGAAGGTGTGTGTGTGTGTGTGTGTGTGTGTGTGTGTGTGTGTTTTTGTGTATGTGAGAGAGAATTCTGGAGAATGTAATTGCATTTTAAAAGCAATTTATTTTATTAAATTAATTTCTTTTCTAAACGTTCTTGTCTGTTTTTGAAAACGGACGCAGATGCTGTGGGATATTTCGGGGGAATTTTATTGTTATTGCAAAACTCTGAATTTCTGCAGGACTTGAACTTGATTTGGGGGCGTTTTGAGTTTGTGTACAGAATGTGTGCGTGTGGGTGTGTGGGATTGGGAGTGTGTGTGTCTTTGAACCAAGTGTAATATATACACACACTCGTGTGATGATTGTTGTACAGTTTTACCCATATAGAGTTCCATGATGATTTCTATGAGCTGTTATGAAAGAGATTCTATTTTTTATTGACTGGACTGATGTGGTGGAGTATGTGGACAATGTTTTTTAGCTGTGCAAGTCTCAGCTGACTTGAGCAACACGAATAAAGTCTTCTGAAGAAAAGTCACTGGCTTCATTTATACACACACAAACGCAGAAAACTCTGTCGCACACACTGTCTTTCACGCTCACACACACACACACACACACGTACGTTACTAGTTTGTTCCTCCCCTCAAATCACTTTAAAAACACAGACGTAAGTATTTCAAAGTCATTATTTAATACGACAATGTACAAAAATATTGGGCTGTTTGAAGACATGGCAGTCGGCAGGAAGAGGCGAGGGTTGATTTTAACCTCTTCCATGTTATCACACGGCTTTCAACCTATTTCTACTGCTTACATTTCTGCGTTACCAAATTATCTCAAGTAATGTCTGTAATGTTCGTTTCTAGATTTTACGTTAACAGAACATTCTACATTTTACTGTAATACCCAGAATTCAGTGCAGTCTTCAGGATTCAGACTTCAGTTTAGTGGCAACTTGAGGGACTCGGGTGTGACGGAGCATGGTTGATGTTTGGACGTCTCTCCCAGAGTCTCCTTCTGATATCCAGACTGACCCCTCGCATGCTGTTCTCCTATTGGTCAGACTGACCCCTCGCATACTGTTGTCCTATTGGTCAGTTCTGGTGTTAGTGTGTCTAACTATATTCTGACTGAACACTGGCCTTCATGTTGGGTGTTGGTGTTTAGACTGTTGTGTGTGTGGAGCTGGTTCTAGAGCTGCTGTGTGCTGGTGTGTGTGGGGGGGGGGGCACGGAGAAGATATGGGTGTGTCAGTGCGGCATTTGTGTGGGGTCAAAAGTGGGGTGTTAGGAAGAGAGGTAAGGGGTTGTAGGGTGGAGGTAAGAGGAGAGTAAGGGTGAGAGGGTGGGTTGGAGAAGGGTCAGGAGGGGAGGAGGAAACGTTTTGGTTGGTGTTGCAAGGGATTGTGGGAGAGTGGTGCGGGTTCTCAGTTGAGGATCTGTCGGGGTCGTCCGTAGCTCATGCCCTGCTGGGAAGCTCCCTTATTGGTTCCCATCTGTAAGCCAATCACGTTCTTCCCTTCCTTCAGCTGGTCGTCGCTGAAGTCCCGCCTGTTCTCCTGGGCTTTCCTGCAAGGGCACATGGGAAATGGAGTCAGACAAAACACTCGCTAACACAACATACTCGTGGATACAAAATATGTTCAACAAATGCTTTGTGAGGGGTTAAAAGAAGGATAACCAAGCCAGTCAACTCAGTTTACAGTATAATACAGTATGATTTGTTATAGATTTTAGTGTGTCAAGTCAAACTTTACTTGTGTAGCGTGTACAGTGTGTATGAGTGCAGTAACACATGACCAGTACAATGGGCCTGGGCCATGTTTCCCAAAAGCTTCTTTCGTTAAGAGGCTCTTAAGCCCATTCAGTTGACCAATCAGAGAGCTTGCCCAGACCAGTTGACCAATCAGAACGCTCTAAATGAATGGCCCAAGAAGCTTTTGGGAAACGCAGCCCTGGACCCTGAGGCGCTACGCCGGTGGATGTGACCCACTTGAAGAACCAGTTGGGGTCCCCGCGGTAGGTCCCGTCCTCCTTGGTCACGGCCAGACTGCCCAGGGCCATCAGGGTCCTCTGGACGGCTGCCAGGTCCTTACCTGGAAACACAGGTCACACAGGTCACACAGGTCACACAGAGACGGGTTATTACCTGGCACCATGACAGCTTCAAAAAAATACAAAATAGGGTCAGTTGTGGACTACCCAAAGAGTAGTGGATGCCCCACTGTCACCAGCAGACCTCCCGGAGTCCGATAGATACCCCCGTGTCTGCTGTGGATGATGTAGCATGTCCGTAGAATATTCTCTCTCCTATGATGCTTTTAGCCTCTCTTACTCTGAAATGTTATTTAATGTCATGTATTGCTTCATAAATGTTCTTATCCGGTAGACAAACATAATCCAGGAGCTTGCTCGATCGCCTCGTTGAGAGGGGTCAGGGAAGAATTTTTACAGCTCACTTATCTGGCCCCCGGGTGATTACTGTTTTTTTGCTTCCCTCTGGAATATGTAGAGAGTGGGTCGTATATCCACCTCCCTTGTTCTCTGTCAAGCGCATTGTGTTGCCTCTGGGTATGAAATGCGCTATACAAATAAAGCTTTGATTGATTGATTGATTGATAGGGGGAGAGTGAGTCGTATGAATCTTTTGTGAATTTTAATGGTCTCTGAACAATTTTGAACCAAATCAGAAGTGGGTCGCGCACATCCCAAATGAATTAATAAGGCAGGTGCTGGACTAAAAAAGCATATGTATCAAAGAAAATAAGAGTCCACACACTGTAGCTCCCATAAAGATTATTTATGGACAAAAAAATATATGAGTGACGTTTCGAGCGACAACGCTCTTCCTCAGACAACTGTTATTTTTTTGTCCATAAATAATCTTAATGGGAGCTACACTGTGCGGACTCTTATTTTCTCGGAACAATTTTAAAATGAACTGAGACTGAAGATACATTTTGTAGCATATTATACGGACCATGATAAATAAATAAAAAGCTCACATTTCGTTGTATCTACACAATATGTGCCATGTATGCCATATATTTGTGAACACTAAAGTGAGACTTTGTACAATGCAGTCTGATTCTCCTCACAAGGTTGAGATGTGTGTCTGGCAGATGTGTGTTCGGCTGTGTGTGTGTGTGTGTGTGTGTGTGTGTGTGTGTGACCTCTGACCTTCCCAGAGGTCGACGGTCTGGAACATGTCTGTCTTGGTGACGCCGTAACGCTCTGCGCCAGCGAGAAACTGGGAGATCTGCTCCATCTGCTTGAAGGCCATGGGGGAGCTCTGGATCTTCTTCACCGGCTTCTCGCTGTCGTAGAGGCTGTTGATGAGTTCACTGAGGACCTGGGGGAGAGGGCAGACAGGGAGGGAGGGAGAGGGCAGACAGACAGGGAGGGAGAGGGCAGACAGACAGGGGGGGAGAGGGCAGACAGACAGGGGGGGAGAGGGCAGACACACAGGGAGGGAGGGAGACAGACAGGGAGGGAGAGGGCAGACAGGGAGGGAGAGGGCAGACACACAGGGAGGGAGAGGGCAGACAGACAGGGAGGGAGGGAGACAGGCAATGAGATGTGGAGGCAGGCAGACAGACAGACAGACAGACAGACAGACAGACAGACAGACAGAGAGACAGACAGAGACATGGATTAGACACCAGTTACTAGTTTACACTTTGCCCCACCAGGGCCTCCGACTGACTCCGTCTGTGTCCGTATCGTGTTCATACGACAAATAAAGCTCCCTGAATCCCTGCGTCGTGCGCTCCTCTCAGCTGAGTCATGCGCTCCTCTCCGGTGTGTCGTTCCCCAGATAGCACGCGGATCTGGGCCATATACAGGCCAGATCTGGCCCTTGTGGCTTAGTTCCGGCCCATATATGGCCCAGATCCGCTTGCTATCTGGGTCCTAAACTGTGAAGCTAGGGTCCGGCAGCTCTACTCACACATCCGTCCTTGAGCCAGGCCTGGAAGCCCAGCTTGCCCTCTTCGGGTTTGGACACCCCGGCGCCGCACTGGGCCACGATCCACTCCACCAGCATGACCTCCAGCTCCGGGTCGTACTTCTTGTCGATCTTGTCCTGAACCTGCCGGCTCATGCCGTAAGACGGACCCTTGTTGGCCATGCCCACTCCCTGCTGGAGGGGCGGGGCGGGTGAGGGAAGGAGGGAGGGGATTGGGTGGGTGGAAGGGATGGGATGGAGAGAGGGAAAATGGAGGGGTGGAGGGAGGAGGATAAGGGAGAGAGCGAGATTGTGTGGAAGGGGTGGAAGAGAGGGAGGGATGGTAGGAGGTGGAGAGGGGATGAAATTAGTTGGAGGGGGAGGGAGTGCAGGGTGGGTGGGAGCCAAACAAAAGGAAATGTCAAACAGAGTTGAGTGGTCTTGAACATGATGTCAGTAACAGAGTTGAGTGGTCTTGAACATGATGTCGGTAACAGAGTTGAGTGGTCTTGAATAATAACATGAGGTCAGTAGCAGAGTTTAGTGGTCTTGAACATGATGTCAGTAACAGAGTTGAGTGGTCTTAAACATGATGTCAGTAACAGAGTTGAGTGGTCTTAAACATGATGTCAGTAACAGAGTTGAGTGGTCTTGAACATGATGTCAGTAACAGAGTTGAGTGGTCTTAAACATGATGTCAGTAACAGAGTTGAGTGGTCTTGAACATGATGTCGGTAACAGAGTTGAGTGGTCTTAAACATGATGTCGGTAACAGAGTTTAGTGGTCTTGAACATGATGTCAGTAACAGAGTTGAGTGGTCTTGAACATGATGTCGGTAACAGAGTTGAGTGGTCTTAAACATGATGTCGGTAACAGAGCTGAGTGGTCTTGAATAATAACATGTTAATAACAGAGTTGAGTGGTCTTGAAGAATAACATGAGGTCAGTAGCAGAGTTGAGTGGTCTTAAACATGATGTCAGTAACAGAGTTGAGTGGTCTTGAATAATAACATGATGTCGGTAACAGAGTTGAGTGGTCTTGAACATGATGTCGGTAACAGAGTTGAGTGGTCTTGAAGAACAACATGTTAATAACAGAGTTGAGTGGTCTTGAAGAATAACATGAGGTCAGTAACAGAGTTGAGTGGTCTTGAACATGATGTCGGTAACAGAGTTGAGTGGTCTTGAACATGATGTCAGTAACAGAGTTGAGTGGTCTTGAACATGATGTCGGTAACAGAGTTGAGTGGTCTTGAACATGATGTCAGTAACAGAGTTGAGTGGTCTTGAACATGATGTCGGTAACAGAGTTGAGTGGTCTTGAATAATAACATGATGTCGGTAACAGAGTTGAGTGGTCTTGAACATGATGTCAGTAACAGAGTTGAGTGGTCTTGAACATGAGGTCAGTAACAGAGTTGAGTGGTCTTAAACATGATGTCAATAACAGAGTTGAGTGGTCTTGAACATGATGTCAATAACAGAGTTGAGTGGTCTTGAACATGAGGTCAGTAACAGAGTTGAGTGGTCTTAAACATGATGTCAGTAACAGAGTTGAGTGGTCTTGAACATGATGTCGGTAACAGAGTTGAGTGGTCTTGAATAATAACATGTTAATAACAGAGTTGAGTGGTCTTGAAGAACAACATGTTAATAATAGAGTTGAGTGGTCTTGAAGAACAACATGTTAATAACAGAGTTGAGTGGTCTTGAAGAACAACATGATGTGGAGCTACCTGGTGACTTCGCCGGTGTATTATACCCAAAAGACCTTTGTCTTACCTGTGACGATAATATTTTAACACTATAGTGTGTCGGGTATGACAGGAGCTCACTGTGTGTACCCATACATTTGAATGTCTTTTACACTTCAGTATGAATTTCAATACATTTAAAAGCTCCAGCAGCACTGTGGATACAAGCACTCACATGCTGACTGACATGCAAATGACTCATGGAGAGATGGCGCAGTCACACTCAAATACACACACACACGACATGAGACAAGATAAAGATAGATACAGGTTTATGCATAGATATGCATTTGTGCGTTTGAAAAGGCGTGTTTGAGCGCGGGCTCTCTCCGTCAGCCTAGCACCCTCATCCCAACATGTAGATTGTACCGCGTGTCTCCGACTGCACACCACCTCAGCCCAGACTAACTACATCCTGATTGGTTCAGAGATGGTCTGAGCCGAAACGATGTACAGTGGGAGCTCTTTGGTACAGTATCAGCAAGCTGTCTTCTTTCATTTTCTTTCACTCTCTCTCTATTTCACACACACACACACACACACACACACACACACACACACACACTAACATGTGCACACCCCCTCACATACTCTCCATTTCACACACGCCAACACCTTTGCTAGCGCAAAATGATTTTCTCTTTTGTTTTGCTTTGGGGCCAGGCAGCAGTGTGAAGCCCATATCAATCTTTAGCACTGTCACCTGTGCTGCCATCTTGATGTCAGGTCACCACGACTTCCTGTAGGTCAAAGGTCAAATGTTACAAGTTATCACACCCAGGAGTTCACCTTCAATCTGGTTCCTGATTGGACCAGTTGTCAAATGATGCTTAGCATCAAGCTGGGATAGGCTGACTCGTTGTTGCCCAACCATTCATTCTCGATCTCAATGTTCACACACACACGCGCACACACACACGCGCACACACACGCACACACACACACGCACACTCCCACAAACTCCATCCACAAAGCCTTGATTTCACTATAATCCAACTTTCTCTGTAACTCACTGAATGCATGCGAGCCCTGCTCTGTGTATTTCATGGCAGGAAACGTATGTTGTGATTGAAGAGTTTGGGCGCCGCCCTGCTGGTTTCTGCATGCCTGGGCAGCAGGTATGCCAGGCTGGGCCCGGTGCCAGGCCAGGGGTGGGCGATGCCCTCTGATAACTCCACAGGAACCTGGACCCCAGGCCAGTGTTGTATTAGACTGCTGCTATAAGGGCAGCCAGGCGAGGACCGGCCCTTCCTCTGAGGGAGGAGGGCTGAGAAGCAGACCACACACACAATATATATATTTGCTGCCGAATGCGCAGTCGCAGTTCCATTTTCCACATGGCAACACCCCCGGGTAGCCAACTAGAAGGGGGGGGGGGGTTGTTAGGGGTAGTGAGGTGGGAGAGAGGGGGGGGGGGTGGAAGGGAGGAGGTACAGGGGAGGGGAGGACGTCATTTGGAGTTGAGACTGATAAATTCGATGGTTATAGAAGCGAGGATGTGTGATTAGGCCTTCCAAGCGAGAGAAGGAGAGAGCATTCTCCCCCCTTCAGCAGAGGGCTGGAGGTATGGAGGGAGAGAGAGAGAAGGAGAGAGCATTCTCCCCCCTGTATACAGTATACAATAGAGGACTGTCTCTCTCTCTCTCTCTCTCTCTCTCTCTATCTCTCTCGCTCTCCAATCTACTGTATCTCCTCTCTCTCTCTCTCTCTCTCTCTCTTTCTCTCTTTCTCTCTCTCTCTCTCTCGCTCTCTCTCTCTCTCTCTCTCTCTCGCTCTCGCTCTCTCTCTATCTATCTCTCTCTCTCTCGCTCTCCAATCTACTGTATCTCCTTCTCTCTCTCTCTCTCTCTCTCAAACACACACACACACACACACACACACACACGCACACACACACAGAACTGCGTCATTGAGGAGTAGAGGCATTAGTGTGGAATGCGGGGTCGTTATGTCATTATGTCTGGAGCTCTGGCACAAACTGGCTCACAGAGAGGTCGGTGAGTGTATAATGGGTCCTCTGTTTCTACCTTCTGAAAATACCCCCTTCTGCCCCCCAGTTACCCCCTCCGCCCTTTCCTCTTTGGTCTGGTTTTACCCCTCTCTTCTAGCCTCTGCCCCTGCTGAAGGGGTGTCTGTCTTCTAGTAGGGAGTTTGAGCAGTAAGGCTTGGGAGGACATCACAGAACTCAGGGGCCTAGTTCCATTTCTGCTATTTATATGTGCAGAGGGACCCGCTGTTGGGTTTGGAATGAGGCCCATGTTTCAAAGCTCTGGAACAACAAGTAAAACCAAACCTGTGGGTTGGGCTCTGTGTGTGTGTGTGTGTGTGTGTGTGTGTGTGTGTGTGTGTGTGTAGCTATAATACTCTGTATTTAATCTGCCAATCAAACCCCTTCTTTTATAATGTAAGTGTGACATCACCATTAATCTCTGAATCCATGCCTATTATACAGCCATGTTCCTGCCTCGCCATGGCAACCCAGCTGGCTGCCGTTTCCACAGAACAGGAAGTCCTCGGGGCTGTGGTCTGTAAACCATAGCCGAGGAGGTGACGTGATGCTAACGAGCAAGCCTAGCCTAGCCCAGGTTAGCGTAGCACTCAGCTCTGGGTCTGGGAGTGTGGTTTGTGCACTGTTAGCTGGTCAGGTGAGGTAATCAGTGTCGGCTCTGCCTACAAGCAGTCCAAGTGCTGTACATGGGGGCCCTGCGGCCCCCAGGGGGCCCCCTAAACATTGCCTACCACGGATTTTGTGTATCCCACACAACTGCCGAAGTCAGAGTCATGTAAATTATAATTTTGTCATGTAAAACTATAATAAGGATTAAAAAAAGGCCAATCGTTTCTGTATGTCCTCAGAGATCTTGCTTCGGGCCCCGAATAGGACAGGACCGGCCCTGGACATGAATGCTAATAAGCTAAGCTAGCCTTGTCCAGTTGCTCTGCGCTGGGTTTTCTCTCCCTCTGGGAGGGAAGTGTAGATAGCCTTATCTGCTACTGCTGCTGCTGGTTAGCTAATCCTCAGGGAAGTCTGCTACCGTTGCTGTAGCACAGTAAGGGCAGTATCTGAAACTGTTGACGTGGATGTCTCCTTTTCACTACACACTTCCCCTGTCCTGTCTGGCCTGACTTTAATGCCTGTTGGTCAGATTTGGCCCTTTTTTTTAAAGCTCAAACTGTGTACTTTTGTAATTTTCTCTTCTTGTTAGGAGAGAGGTATTTCCACCAGTTTTCATAAGGCCACTGAGACATGAAGTAGGCTACGTTCAAACAGTGTGTGATTTTATTTATGTGTGCCGAGGGACCGACTGTTGGGTCTGGAATCAGGCCCATGTCTGATAACTACGTCAAACAGGCCTCTGGGTGTGGTTGTCTCTCTCTCTCTCTCTCTCTCTCTCTCTCTCTCTCTCTCTCTTTGTTTGAGTACGGTTCTGTGTGTGTGTGTGTGTGTGTGTGTGTGTGTTTGTGTGAGTGTCTGCAGATGCGTAATATTTGTCACTATTGGAACTACCAGTAAGCTCCAGTCTAACTCCATGTA
>NC_140234.1:2646058-2708558 GCF_949987555.1 Borostomias antarcticus
GCTAACTTATCTCTCTCTCTCTTTCCGTGTGTGTGTGTGTGTGTGTGTGTGTGTGTTTGCGTGTGTGTGTGTGTGTTAGGGAGGTTAGAATGTTAAAGGCTGAGCTAACTTATCTCTCTCTCTCTCTTTACATGTGTGTGTGTGTGTGTGTGCGTGTGTGTGTGTGTGTGTGTGCGTGTGTGTGTGTGTGTGTGTGTGTGTGTGTGTGTGTGTGTGCGTGTGTGTGTGTGTGTGTGTGTGTGTGTGTGTGCGTGTCCTACCCAGAGCAGGGTTGTATCCATTTCCATCATTGAGTGAGATGGAGTCGTAGCGGACCGGCATGTTTCCAGTGTACGGTCCGAAGCAGTCATCTCTGGGTGACATGGCCGCTGTGAACGAAACGTGCTCACCTGTTTTGAACACACACACACACACACACACACACACACACACATGGAAGGAGAGAGAGAGATAAGTTATATATCCATATCAAGTGAGTTAGGACAGGGGTAGCAAGGCTGAATGAGTCGGAAGCTCATATTACTCTTATGGGGGTTGTAATAGTAGTCAATTATTTGTGAAAAATCAGCTTATTTCTAATTATCTTAGACTAGGTTTGGGTCATCATTTTCTCTTTTGAGATTTATTTTACTATAGATTTGAGAGGTTTATTTCTCTTATGATGATGATGATGATGATGGTGATGACGAGTCAGTTGGCCTCAGCGGTACCTGTGACGTCATGCAATGCGCTCTCAAGCTTTTTGATGTTCTCCCACAGCCCCCTAACCCTCATGAAGGTGGAATCCTCCAGCTGGTGCATCTTGTCGGCCGCACAGCAGCAACCGCGCTGGCGACTGAATGCGCAGTCGCAGTCCCATTTTCGACAGGGCAACACCCCTGGGTAGCCAACTAGAAGGGGGGGGGGGGGTGTTAGGGGTAGTGAGGTGGGAGAGAGGGGGGGGGGGTAGAAGGGAGGAGGTACAGGGGGAGGGGAGGACGTCATTTGGAGTTGAGAGTTGATCAATTCGATGGTTATAGAAGCGAGGCGGTGTGATGAGGCCTTTGGCGTCGAAGCCCGTCTCTTACCTGCCGCTTCTTTCATGATTTCGTACATCGAGCTAGCATTCACACTGGCACAGAGACACAGCGCCCCCCACAGGCACAGAATGGACACTGCAAGCAACTTCATCTTCTGGAACGAAGATCGCAGCACATTCACTCACATTGGGGGAGAAACTATGGATATATGAACTTCTCTCAAAGCATTCAGAAAAACAATTACAGTTAGTGCCTCGGCAACAGTAGATCTCAGCACAGTGCAGTGTTCTCTTAAACAAGACAACAATATTCCTCTCAGACGCCAAGTGGCCTACCTCAGGATTGGCAGTCATGAAACAGTTCTATTGCTATTTCAAAACAGAATCAATATCATCATGAGAATCACACACAGCTCTGGTACATTCATCATGCACTTTGAGATTTCTCGGAATGTAAAGCGCACTACAAATAAAATGTATTATTATTATTATTATTATTATTATTATCATCTTTCTTCAAAACTATGTTTCACATCTTCGATCAGGGCTTCGCCACAGTCCTATGTATTGCTTATCAAATATTAGATAAGTCCTACGTCTTGCTTACCAAAGATGAGATTTTCTATATGGATGTAAAAGAGCGTTCGCTAGAATCATCTTGGAAAATAATATACATCCTTATAATTCCAAAGTTGCAACCATACATCATACAAATATATCACATTACACATCACACACACAGTATCTGTAATTCTTAACTTACGGTATATTCAGGAACCCTTATCGTCTTGCTGAGGACCCAGAGTGTGTGTGTGTGTGTGTGTGTGAGTGAAGGCTAGCAGTCCTGGGGCCTCTGGAGCCGGTGAGCAGCAGTTTTATGGTGGGGGTGGTTTACACGGACTACGATGCTGCCCGGAAAACCCAGCCCCCCTCAGGTCGAGGACAACACAGGTTCACACCCATCTCTCTCACACACACACACACACACACACACACACACACACACACACACACACACACACACACACACACACAAACACACTCACACACACACACACACACAAACAGAAGCAAACCCTGTCCCAGGAGACAAAGAGGTGTGAAAGGTGTGAAAAGAAAGTTTATGCATCTCATAACAATCTGTTGTGTGGAAAACAATGGCTTTTAATAGGACACTTGGTGTCTAGTTCCCATCCACCCCGGGAACACCAGGCTCTGTGGACCATGAATGGATGGTTGCGGTGGTTTACGGGCGTATCAGTCCATCAGGAGTCCCAGATCTCCAGTATGTACCTACAGGTATAACGTGTCACCAGGATCCCACACCTGGGACAGGCTGTTGAGCCAGCTGAGGGTGGAGATTTTCCACGCCTCACCTGTTTACCTGTCTGCACTCCAACTAATAAACGATTTATTTATTCTATAAAGCACTGTTTGCTACATTTGCTTGTATGAACATGTGCTTTATGAATTAATTTGACTTTGACTTTGGGGGGATGGAGAGGGTGGACGCAAAGATACATCAGCTGTGATACCTTTTCTAAATGATCAAAACATTTAAAAAAAAAAAAAAAAACCTTCAGCTGGTTAAGTCCTGGATTCTTTCTAGAACACATCCCTAGAGGTATTGACTTACACAATACACACCCCTTGTGTATTGACTGCATGTTCAATGGTTGTGGTCACCTGTGTGTGAGACACCTGTATATTGTTGCCCTGTGGTCCCCTGTTGGTCCACCCGATTCCGGTCATGTTGACGCGATCAGTTTTCTTCCAGACTGTTATCTTCAGAAAAGGGGCCAGGACGAGGGACGAGGGACTCTGATCGGGTGTCTATTCCTCACAACGCTGACCTCATCATACCGATGGACACCTCAGATATGGAGGGAGGAGTGGTGTAACAGTTTTGTTTTGGTACACCCAAAACAAAACTCCTCTTTCGCTGGCCCTTGTCATTTTGCATTTTGCAATGTGTGTATCCTATTATTGTATTGTAATGCTGCATTTGTCCATTGTTTATTTATGTATGTTATAACATGTTCGGATTGGACAGGTATTATATTCATGGGTTTCAAATGTAGTCCTAGACCTGCCATATTGGGGACCGACACAGGTGTTTCAATTTATCCGATTGGCTCGACTGCATAGAATCCTATGCAGTAGAACTAATTCATTCATTTGAAACACCTGCGTTGGTCCCCAACATGGCAGGTCTAGGACTACATTTGAAACCCATTAATATATTGAAAAAGAAAGAAAGAAAGACAGAAAGACAGAAAGAAAGAAAGAAAGAAAGAAAGAAAGAAAGAAAGAAAGAAAGAAAGACAGAAAGAAAGAAAGAAAGAAAGACAGACAGAAAGAAAGAAAGAAAGACAGAAAGAAAGAAAGAAAGACAGAAAGAAAGAAAGAAAGAAAGAAAGAAAGACAGACAGACAGACAGACAGACAGACAGACAGAAAGAAAGAAAGAAAGAAAGAAAGAAAGAAAGAAAGAAAGAAAGAAAGAAAGAAAGAAAGAAAAAGAAAGTTTCATTCATTTGAAACACCTGTGTTGGGTCCCCAACATGGCAGGTCTAGGACTACATTTGAAAACCATGAATATATTGAAAAAGAAAGAAAGAAAGACAGAAAGACAGAAAGAAAGAAAGAAAGACAGAAAGAAAGACAGAAAGAAAGAAAGAAAGACAGAAAGAAAGAAAGAAAGAAAGAAAGAAAGAAAGAAAGAAAGAAAGAAAGAAAGAAAGACAGAAAGAAAGAAAGAAAGAAAGACAGAAAGAAAGAAAGAAAGAAAGACAGAAAGAAAGAAAGAAAGAAAGAAAGAAAGAAAGAAAGAAAGAAAGAAAGAAAGAAAGAAAGAAAGAAAAAGAAAGAAAGAAAGAAAGAAAGAAAGAAAGAAAGTGCAATGTAGTATCTAGATGAAAGAATAGTAGTTTAACAGTATAAGGGTCATTCCAGAATTGGAGGACATTTTCAGTCCCAGCCATGAAATGTTATATAATATGAACAAAAAATATTAAAACATGACATTGTTATGTAATTTATACTTGTCCTGAGACCAAACATAAATATAGTTGTTGAAAAAAGTATTCTGAAATATTTTTTTAAATATCTAATACCTAACTCTCATGCACCACCCAAAAAAAAAAAATTTTGCTCTTGTCGTGCCTTCTTGTTGACCAGCTTACATGTCAAATATAACATTAAAAATATGTTTTAAATGTACTTTTCTTGCTATTATTTTCTTGATCTATGTCTCTTATAATTATTTTATTATTATTATTATTCATCAACATCTTTTAAATAGTTGTAATAATAAACTTAAGTTGTGCCCCACAACATGCATTCAACCCTGTTACATGAACCTATTTAGCCTAGCAGAGGAAGAGAAAAAACGGTGATTTACGTGTCACACAGGAAATTACATCATCAAGACATTAGCTAAAGAAATGGCAAGACCAAAGTTAAGTCCTCTCTTCAACTTTTCATATTTTTCTAATCTCTTCAGCCTAATGCAACCCTGTTACTCATATTATTAGAATAAGACAATTTTTTTTTTTTGTATTCATATAACTATGTTTGACCTTGACCTAGATGCTAACAAACATTACTCAGCTAGCATCTGTTCCTGATGTAAAAGCTAACATTAGCATGGATTTGCAACCCTGTTACTATAATTTGAGTAACAGGGTTGCGCTAGAGTAACAGGGTTGCATAAAATTAAATGTGTATAATCCCATTTTATTTGAAATGAGTGAGTATTCATGGTGAATTTGACTTTCTTTACTTAATGGTACTGTATAAGGATTTACTGAAAAATATTTTAAAATATACTGTTTTCAGGTTCCTGAGTTTTGGTAACAGGATTGCGCCAAGCATAGCACACACAGCAAATAAAACCTCTCATAAAAAGTGTACCTTTGATGCCTGAGCTGGACCAATCACATTTTTTATGTTTTTTTGCCTGTTTTTCTTAAAGCAATACATCGCAATATTTGGACCTTTACAAACATGTCTGGTGCTAATTCTCCAATTAGATTTACTAAAAGTAAGCTGAATCGTCCAAACAGTCCACTCACAAAAATTATACATTGACATATATTACCTTTTAAAACTCGCGCCCCCGGGACGCAGCATTCAGTCGAAGTGCGCATGCGCAACGTTGTGCTTAAACAACACAGTAGTAGCTAACTATTCCGGCGTCTATGGATATCATGCGTTTTTTAGCTCAATGATATCATGGCGGAGGTGAGAAAACCGAAGTGAAACATCACGGAGGAAGCCAGAAAAAGAAAAAGACAATCTGATAACATTAAGACAGTACAACAGTGCACTTACTCGCAGAGCCTGTGGGGTTGCAGTTCAGAGAAAACCGGAGAAAAGGCTATGTATTGCTTTAAAGGGTTAAATACATAACAGAAAATGGTCAAATAAATGGTCAATTTTTCAAAAGTGTAGATGCCTAATTGTCCTCCAATTCTGGAATGACCCATAACTAGATGCCACTTAACTACAAAGGTGATGGTCTCATATGGCTTCACTGGTGTGTCTAATATAGCCTTGATTACAACTGCTAGAGTGCATTACTGTGAATGGTTTGCATGGCGTTCAAACAAATGGTCACAGCTTGAAAACTATAAGCCGTAGATCTTAGATAATGACATTATAGGAATCCGTGGAATTGTGTGAACATTTTAGTGTATAATATTTGTATGAGCTACTACTGCAGGCATGGTGGCAGTTTAGCTTAATACTGGTAGGTGTGAAAAAAGTTTAAATGGTTGTATGCCAATGGTCAGCATGGCGTTCAAACAGTTATAGCTTGAAAACTATAAGCCACACAGCTTAAATAATGACATTGTAGGAATCAGTGGAATCGTGAACATTTTAATGTCTAACATAGTAGTATAAACTGTTAAATCTGTTGACATGGCAGCAGTTAACAAAATGTGTGAATATTTTCGAATTAGCAACGGCCACCACTCTAAAAGTTGAACATTCCACCATTAATTTCAATGGTGAAAAAAAAACTAAGAATAAAAGTTAAATTACTAAAAAAGTATAAAAGATATCAATACAAAAAGTAGAAGCAGAGATAAGCATGCAAAGCTGAACTGAAAAACATTTAAATGGTGAAAACAGAAATCGAGAAAAGTGTACGGACCGCTTTTCATGAAACTCAATGGAATTTGGTGGAACACTCGGCCATTCATCTCCATTCATTTTCTGGACTTGGGGAGTGAAAAATTACTCCCAATCATTCAATAGGGTGAGTTGAAACGGCCATATTTCGACATGGGAAGTTCACAGAGACATGAGTTTGGACTGGCATAAAGCTATCGACCTAACGAATGCAGCAATACCAAACATGTTGTTATGACAACTTGACTTTAACCAAGATGACAACTTTACATAACTTGTCATGAACGTGACAGAGCTTTATGGCTTAACATTTCTGTACATTAACTGTCTGGTTGGGTTTGACCTTGGCTACATAATGCCACTAATCAGTCTAGTGTGCTACAGTATGTGTCATGTACACAAAGCAGAGGAACAGCAGTTTATTCCTTCCTACCAGTACCTACAGTATTACTGTACTAGTGAGCTGTTACAGTATCCGTCTGCTTTAGAAAATACAGACAAATGTGCATAGGAAGAGGAAGTGCCCTTACCCCACCATTTGTATTTAGGTGCAATTTGTATATAGAAAGGAGGCGTACGGTAAGATAACCCTTTATTAGTCCCACAAGGGGAATTTGCAATGTTTACAGTAGCTTTAAAAAAGAAGAAAACATGATGGGCTGAATTCAGAGGTAAAACACTGTACTGTATTACACTATGGGTTACAATATGAGTTGACTGAGAGCTATAATATCCTCTTATAACCTGCTTCACAATAACTTGTAGACATAATATAAAAACAACCAAGACCAAGTAATTCTCGAATAATCGTAATTTATTTTCAGAAAAATTGAACGTGTGTAATTGGCTCTGTGCTCCATCACAGAGTGGAGGACAGAGTAAAGAAGCTAACAGGATGTTACAACAACAGAGTTACTCTGGCAGGATATTAGGTCACAATTCAGGTGAGAGGGAGACGGAAAGGTGGGGGGGGGGCAGGGAAGGGCAGTACAGGAAGTAGGACAGGAAATAGGACATTAAGTCCCCCCCCGCGATCAGCTCTTAGTCGGTGGCGTAGAGCAGGAAGCCACTGAAGGTGTTATAGTGGCTTTCGTTGTCACACAGGAAGCAGCCGATGGGCAGGTAGACGGCCACCTTGTCCCCAGCCGTCAGCTGGATGGCGAGCACGGCGGTGGAGCTGTCCTCCTGGTCCTGCTGGTTCATCTCACTGGGCTTCGCCACCTGCCTCCCGTTCACCGTCAGGCTCACGCACGCCGACAGACTGGCGGCGGGGGCGCCGGCGTCGCTGTAGACGGTGACCGAGAAGCTGTAGACGCCGGAGCGCGGCGCGGTGAACACGCCGGTGACTGGGTCGTAGCCGCCGCCCAAGTTCAGGAAGACCACGTTGTACTGGACGTGCATTACATCTCGGAAGGGACCCACGCACGTGCGAATGTCAGTCAGCGCCAGTGAGAACGCACTGCGGCTAGCTGCAAGGAGAGAGGGAGAGAGGGAGAGAGGAAGGGAAGGAGAGAGAGAAAGTGAATTAATTCAGACAGTGTAGCTACAGTATGAAGCCATGTGAAAGGTGGAAGGTCAGAGTTCAAGACAGGTGGGGTCAGGAGTCCGATATGGCCAGGCGAGTGTGAGCGTGTGCGTTCTCACCGCGGACGTTGATGAGTGCGTTCTGAGCCTGCTCCAGGCCCTTCTGCAGCTCGTTCAGACTCATGTTGAAGAACTGCTCCATCCTGTGCATCTGCTTCTGCATCAGGCAGCAGCCGCACGATGACTGGTCCGTCAGGCACACTGGAAACACACACACACACACATATAAAATCCTGCTTTATGATGCTTCAGAGCTTTATTCAATCAGCATACACACAGGCACACACACACACACACTCACCATTCTCTGCGCCGGCATCAGCATCGTCAGATCCTCCCCAGGAGTACTTGGGGACTTGTTGGGCCACAGCAGCCCCCAGCAAACACAGAAACACTATGGCTAGAAGGGAAGAGCAGAAGAGATGTTAGCCAGACAGAGCCCATGCAGCACAGCCACACTGCTAAGCTCTGGACAGCTCCTGAGACCTCATCAGGCACCTTCCAGCACCTCTATCAGGCATTCCGGAACCCAAGTCAGTCGAGAACCTAAGCCATTCTAGAACCCGCGCAGGACATTCTAGAATAGAAGGCTCACAGTTCAAGTTCAGACACCCCGGAGTGCCAGTCCAACCTTCTACGATGGTCTCTCACCTTTCATGTTGGATCCTTGAGAGGACAGAGAGATGATTGCAGTCGGCAGGATGGCTGGAGTGATAGACTGACAGGAGGGAGAGAAGCCAAGGATATAAACCCTGGTTCCGTCCGGACTCCGCCCTGGAGCCTAGCCCCGCCCCCTTCTGTATCTCCCCCAGGTCTCATCCCAGTGTCTTTGTTCTCTGGATATGTGGGACAGCTATTGTCTGATGGACCGAGCATGAGTTCCCGCTCCACCTGCACCCCCACTCACACACACATTCCTTGTGTCTGGGGAGGCCTGGAAGACTCCACCTGCATAGTGATTGTTTGTGTGTGTGTGTGTGTGTGTGTGTGGTGTGTGAGGTAATGGCAGCCTGGTGAATGTATGGGTGTTTGTGTGTATGACGAAAGTAGTGTCAGGTACACAGCTAGGGACATATATATGATCAGAGGGCTGATACAGTAGGTGTTTGTGTTCTATTCTCCTGGTAACTGGGTTTATTAATGCTGATAGAATACACTGAACTCATTCCCATCACTGACTGCTACTGTGTAGTATGTATGTGTGTGTGTGTGTGTGTGTGTGATGTTGATTGGTTTCAATCATGTCTTATTAATTGAAGTTATTCCGTTGCTATAGGTAAAGCCTCTTCCTCTTTACTGTAGCTCCCCTCTTTGTGGTGTTCCTCAGGGTTCCATTTTGGGTCCCTTGTCGTTTTCAATTTACATGCTTCCTTTGGGTGACATGATTTATAAACACGATATCCACTTCCAGTGCTATGCAAATGACACGCAGCTCTATTTCCCACGTAAGCCTGATGAGACAGGTAATTTTGGTCTGTGTCATTTCATGCCTCACCAACATAAAGTAGATGCCTCAGAACTTTGGTCTGAGATTCTTCTATTTGGCTCCCCAAATGCTATCAGCTCCATGCAGTCTAATCTTCAATCTTCTTCTAATCAGCCTGTCCACCAATGTCAGGTCTGCTGCCCATAACCTGGATGGAAGTTTTGACCCTATTCATCCCTAAACTCAGTCAGAAAGCCACCTTCCGGGGGTCTGCGTGGTCTAATGCGTGTGTATTGACACAGTTGCCCAATGGGGACGGGGTTTATGACCTGGTCTCGCCGCATCCAAGTACGGCCGGATCCCAGAGGCAGTGGCACATTGGGCAGCTGCAACATGATGGTGGTTAGTTTATCTTGGCTTGAAGATTTGTTGCATCATAGTGACCCCATCTAACATTGGCATGAGCTCGAGAGAGCCAAGTAGATGTCTTTCTCTCACAATTGGGTTTGTTCGATGAATCAATAAGAATGGGGCAATTGGACAGTTAGGTCAGGTGTAATTGGCTACCAAATTGGGAGAAAACTGTAAAAATCATATTTTTTAGTTTGTTTGTTTTTTTAAGAAGAAAGAAAGAAAGAAAGAAAGAAAGAGAAAGAAAGAAAGAAAGAAAGAAAGAAAGAAAGAAAGAAAGAAAGAAAGAAAGAAAGAAAGAAAGAAAGAAAGAAATCACATGAGCTCACTAACTTCCCGTCTCCCGCTGGTAAAAATTTCTGCTGCCAGGCTTTTAACTAATTCTAGGAGACGAGACCACATTACTTCCATCCTTGCCTCTCTTCACTGGTTGCCTGTCATTTTTAGAGTGGATTTTAAGATATTACTGATAACTTTTAAAGCTCTGCAAGGGCTGGTTCCAAGTTACGTTTCAGAACTGTTCCAATAACTCATGCTTATTCTCAAAACAAGTCTCTCCAGCAAACACGCGACGTCAGGGAGACGTTCAGATCATGTCTTAATAACGTCCGTCGGTCCAGAACCCCATTTGTACGTCTGCTGGACCCCTCAATATTCACACGTCTGGCTTGGACCCCTCTAAGACGTCTGTGGACGTGCAAAACGGGTTCAATATTTGAACATCTAAAAAACACATTCATTCTGGCTCCTAATTGGATGTCTTTGGACGTCCGAAAAAGACAAAAAAGACATCTAAAAGACGTCTTTTAGACGTGTCTTTGCTCAGTGGGTTATCACCAATGGAGACCAGGCTTTTGCTGTATGGACACTCAGTTGTTGAGCTCCCTGCCTAAGAGACTCATCTTTTAAGTCTGTTCTCAAAACAAATTTCCATTGAAGCTTTTTCATAGTAGTTTTTATTCATTACCTCCGTCCCAGCGACAGCGCAGGGCGAGAGGTAATGTTTTCGGTAGTGTGTGTTTGTTTGTTTGTTTGTTTGTTTTCTTGTTTGTTTGTTTGTGAGTAGAATTACATAAAAACTACCTGACTGAAACTCAGTGGAAGGGTATAGCATGGTCCAACTTATAAACCATTAAATTTTGGAGCAGATCCGAATAGCAGGTGCGGTTCACAAGCCGCCAAAACATGGACGCATAATTCACCTCCATTCATTTTTTAGACATGTTTACGCTAAAACTGGCTGCTTTTTTCCCTCTACACTTCATCTCTGGGTTCTGTCATTCACTTGCATGACTTCTCCTAGCACTGCTATGCCGATGACACCCAACTGATCCTGTCATTTCCCCCTTCTGACGCACAAGGTGCTGACATCTTGGAGTGGATGGCTACAGACACTGTTCCACTTCAAGCTCAACCTGGACAAGACTGAGCTGCTGTTCCCCTCGGGGAAGGCCTGCCCACACCGGGACCGGACAGTGGTGATGCCCACTCGGACTGTGAGGAATCTGGGTGTGACCCTGGATGACCAACTGTCGTTCTCCGCACATATCACATCCGTTACACGCTCTTGCAGATTCCTGCTCTACAACATCAGGAGGATTCGCCCTTTCCTCACTGACGAAACTGCGAAGGTGCTCATCCAGGCCCTGGTCATCTCTCGCCTGGATTACCATAACTCCCTCCTCGCTGGGGCCCCGGCGTCAGCCATTAAACCCCTGGAACTAGTCCAGAAAGCTGCTGCTCGCCTGGTGTTCAACCACCCCAAGTTCTCCCACACAACTTCCCTTCTCCGTTCCCTACACTGGCTCCCTGTAGCAGCTCGCATCCAGTTTAAAACTCTGGCGCTAACCTACAGGGCAATGAAAGGAAAAGCTCCCTCCTACCTCCAGGCCACGGTCAAACCCTACACCCCCTCCCGACCGCTATACTCCACTATCTCTGTGCGACCGGTTGCCCCGTCACTCCGAGGCCCCGTGTGGATACCCTTGCCAAATATGAAAGCTGTCAGGCCGACGGTGTCCGAGGAAAATGCAAACAGGACCAGATACCCCAGATACCCAGATGCCTAAATACCCAGAAACCTAGATACCCAGATACCCAGTTTACCCCAGATACAGATAGATGCTTTTTTTTTCTTTTTCTGTTACATTACAATATGGCAATTATACCAATTACCTGTTACTGTATACGACTCAAGTACTTCCTTTGTAGACCATAACTGAAAAGTATACCATTTCAACAGCATGTATCAGAGTGTGCTGCTCTGTATATACAGATAATGTCAATTCAAGCAGATTGTATGGACTCTAATGGTCCACATTGACGTTGGACACGTTGAGTCAGACAATGAAGAAAGAAAGGGGAGATGAGACAGAGGGGTTGGGTTCCTCTTCACAACATGACAGGGAGGAGGCTGACCTATCTACTGCCGGTTCTAAATTTAAGAGATATGGAAACTGAAGCTTCACCTCCTCCTTTGTTGCAAGAACAATGAAAATCTCGGAAACATGTTTTCCTAAATTTTAATTTATATTACGAGAAAAGACAGTGTATGCTATCTAGAGTGAATCTGTGCTGTATGCGTTAAATTGTGTTTTTATTAACCTGCTTTGGCAATATTTACTGTACACACTACATAGTATGCCATACCAATAAAACCTATTTTAATTTGAGAGAAAGAGAGAGACATGTCTTGTGATCCATTGCCGCTGAGCAGCAGACAACATCCAGCAAGGTTCTCATCCTGTACCTATACTGTACCTGTCTACTCATTCCCTGCTTCTTTCTTGTCTTCTTGGACGGCACTTACAGTATATAGCGCTTTTCCACCTTAGCGGCACTCAAAGCGCTTTACAATGGCTCTCATTCACCCATTCACACACACATTCACACACCAATGGCGGTAGCTGCCATGCAAGGCGCTAACCTGCTCATTGGGAGCAATTTGGGGTTAGGTGTCTTGCTCAAGGACACTTCGACATGTGGACAGTCGGAGCTGGGATTCGAACCACTGACCCTTCGATCATTGAACGACCCGCTCTACCAACTGAGCTACAGTCGCCCCATAGTGGCCCCTGCTGTGTTATAAGACCGGGACCTACTGTACCCAGGGATGAGAGACATGTAGGACAGACACCTGCCGTCTCTATAGAAGAGCTGGTTATCTATTCAAGAGGGTTCAACTTTTTCTGGAGTTTCTGGGAATAGATAGTGGATCGCAGAAAAAAAACTATGTGGGTATAAAATGATGAACAGACAATGACTGTAATTTTTTACACGCCTGCTGATGTATAGTATTTATGTATTATTTCACATTATTTCATTAAACTGACTGAAATTAAAGTCTTGCTCACTTGCCATATGTATTGTACATGTACAATAAATGAGTCCAACATGGGGCTTGAACCTACAACCCTGATTTAAAAGTCTTGTAAGCACCCATGCATGTACCGTAATACTCTCATCCAATGGTTGCCTCCCATGGCTGACCATTGTGGGTTTGTGGGTCGAATGAAATCGTATCTTTGTCCAGAGAGAGGACGCCGACGTAAAGTCCAGTGTTTGTGTGATTGTCTCCGTGTGTGAACCCAGTGGGGATTAATCGGAGACCCAGCTGATACGCGGAGGAGAATAGACAGGATGCCAGGTCAACAAGGTTCACCGGAGTCAAGTTTCCTGCCAATCACCTGTAGTTCCTCATGTTACAGCAAAGAAAAGCCATGCGATAATAATCGATGTGCAGTAGTTTGCAGTAAGCAAGAGGACAAATTCAGTCTTTTATCGGCCATCTCATAGAAATCTACAGAACCTGTGACTAAAATGATGACCTCAACCTAAGTTCTTATTGATGTCAGTAACGAAAGCTGGTGTTGATGCTGTAATAATGAAAGAACGGCATATCTAAAAGATCTCAAAACTTGGCTTGTTCGCATTCTTTTATTCCAAACACATTTACATTTTCCGAGGGCAGATGAATCTATGCCAGCAGTTGATGAGAGATAAGGGCACAATGAAGCGAATCACTACATCAAGGCACCCGCAAGGAGAGATGTCAACGCTAAGGTCATCGTCTTCCGGCTTCCCGAATGAATCGAGTTCTGTTACGGAAGTAGAATGTCTCCTCGGCATCAGTCCAGTCGGCAGAGGGTCACAGTGGCGCCGACCCCGGACCAGAATCTGAACCCCGGATAGAGCGGCGCGGTGAACGTGGTCTGCAGGGAATGGATGAGCTGGGTCTGGCTGTTGGAGACGCTGTAGAAAGCCAGGACCCCTGCATGCTGGTCCAGGTAGACCCCCAACCTCCGGGCTTTGGGGAAACCCAGCAGCGTTTCGGCGCCAGCGTGCCAGAGGGAGAAACCGGTGCCGGACCAGTAGAGACCCCACGACTGGGTGTTGTGACCCAGGCGGCTGCTGTCGTCAGAGCTCTTCCTGTCCATCTCCCTGTAGGCCACGCCCACTGTGATCTGGAAAGGGGCAGGGTGAACAAGAGATGTTACTAAGCCTACTTACAGCCAAAAACATGTGCAAACGTCTTCAGTCACACCCATGCCCGAAAGTAGAAATCCAATTCTCCACTGAGAACAGATCTAAATAGAAATGTAGTTTTCCCCTCAAGATCAATAAAATGCTAATAAGATACGAGACAGAGAGAGAGAGAGAGAGAGAGAGAGAGAGAGAGAGAGATAGAGATAGAGCAGTGTATCCCACCTTCTGTCCAGTCCACTCTGTCTCCCAGTAGTAGGGGCTTCCAGCCAGGGGCTCTCTGCCCAGGACCTGCCTCCAGAACAGGAAGCGGTCAGGGTGGTCCGGCGGGTTCAGGTTCTCCGCCCGCATCGTGGCCTTCCTCTCCCCGTCTGTCAGGCGCAAGTGACGGTAGGCCGTGTTGGGGTCAAGGGTCGGCTCGAAACGGACTGTAGGAGGGAGAGAGAGAGAGAGAGGCTGTGTTCCGAATCACATACTACCCTACTATATAGTATGCCAAAACAGGATGAAGTATGTCCCAATACATAGTATGCCACATGCAGTATGGCAAAAATACCAGGATGTCCTACTACATCCGGTCATATTTTGCAGTATGCAAGCCAGCAGGCTTTTCTGACTATTCTGACCCACAATCCTGTGCGCAGCGGAAATGTGCGTCCCATGTGCGAGTCATGACAGCTGTAGACGAATGTCCCGTTATGGACAGCGACGGATGTGGGCAAATTCCAAGGCGCAATGTTATGACAAGGTAGTATGTCCCAATTGGATGCCTACTGCTTGCAAAGTACGTACTTTCTAAGGGCAGCTGTAGTAGGTACTGGTAGTAAGAAGTAGAAGTATGCGATTCGGAACGCAGCCACAGAGAGAGAGAGAGAGAATACTCCAAGGGGTGAGAGGACACATACTGCCCCCTATAGGCAAAGGACTGAACACCCAAGCCCCTTCCTCATGCTGTTGTAAAACTCTTACTGTAACCTACATATCTAGCCTCCCTCACATGCACTATCCAATATAGTTCTGAAAATCTAACAGAACATAATTCCCAAAATGCTGAACAACAAATGAAAAGTGGTGAAACATGGAGCCTGAGAGAAGGGATTGAGAGGGAAGGTTCACTCACATTTAAGCAGGTCCTCTCTGCTCTTGGGCTCTGGGTTGGCCAGGCCTAACGTGGTGACAGGGGGCGCTGGAGAGCGAGACAGAACACCGTCTGGATCATCATATTATTGCACAAACTACATTACTTTCAAACGTCTCCTAACTTCCAGCCCTTTGTTGCTGTACTGTAGATCAACACGGTGAACTATTTACCTTGAAGTCGAGGAGGAGGAGGAGGCGGAGGGGTGGATGATGATGCTGGCTTTGCTTCAGAAGTGCCTGAGAAGTTATTACAGAGTTATTAACTGCCACTTCCTCACTTGGATGACAAATGTGTGTGGTTCAGCTAAAGTGTCTAACCCAGGAGAGTGTACCGCCTCTACTGATCTGTGATTACTGTTTTTTTGCTTCCCTCTGGAATATGTAGAGAGTGGGTCGTATGCCCACCTCCCTTGTTCTCTGTAAAGCGCATTGTGTCGCCTCTGGGTATAAAATGCGCTATACAAATAAAGTTTTGATTGATTGATTGATTATGTGCTGGCCTTGAGGTCTAGGAGGGATTGGCGGTGGAGGTCCGGTTGTCATTTCATAAACTACACAAACAAAACAAAAAGGGACATCGTACGGAAATGTATTTTTCATTAGTATAGAATTTTAGATAAGAGATTCACTTTCTTGTGCAGAATCTTAATGCAACACACCTGCGGTTAGCTGAGGGCTTGATGGTACTCCAGGATAAGATAAAAGAAAACAAAAAAGATTAACAAAAAAGATTAACAAAACATTGAAGTTATTACCGATCTTGCTGACATTTTGTCTGGAAGCTACATCCGTGAATATTCTTACCTCCGTTTTGCACGGAAGCATTACTGTTGTCCACAGTAGCTCCACTTCCTGTAGCTGCCTGACCACTGGTCAACCCCATAGACGCATCGTTCACTGGAGAGAAAGGTCACAATAGCTGCTATTCCCATAATGCTTAGCGGTTGGTTGTTTATAGGAAAGCCTGATACAGCTCCATTGTTCCACTAGCTGCAGCCTCATTGTTATAAAAGGCTGTAAACCTCATACATATACTGTACACATGTGTGTGTGTATGAATATATATATATATATACACACATACATACACATATACATACACAGTATATAGCCTATAATAAATAGCCTCATTGTTATTAAAGGCTGTAAACCTCATACATATACTGTACGTGTGTGTGTGTGTGTGTGTGTGTGTGTGTGTATGAATATATATACACACATATACATACACAGTATATAGCCTATAATAAATATATGTATACACACACAGTATATAGCCTATAATAAATTTAAAAAGTATGTATATATATATATATATATATATATATATATATAAACACACACACATATACATACACATATATACATACATATACACAGTATATGGCATGGCCTATATATATATATATATATATATATATATATATATGTTACATAGTATGTTAAGTATGTATACTCTGCTTACTCTTTTAAATACTTCTCCCTAAAGTAGTTACAGTATACCATGTAACAACTTCACAAACGTAGAATCTTTACCACGGGGAAGAGAAAGCTTTTTCAGGGTCAACCATACACTGACCTTTTGTCAGTGATGCCAGAGACACTGCCAGAGACGACCAGGTAACTCCCTCTAAAATATATCCATCCTCACTTCACTTCCTGCCTTTATCAAATAAAAATATTCTTGTTCAACATGGCGGAATTATTTCCACATATCAATTCAGAGTGTGAGTGGTCCGAAAGAAAAAGTCTGATCCAGTAAGACTATTATCCTACAGTATCTAGTGTCATATTGTTGTTCATAAGTCATGGCACATGTGAATGGCGCCACCTGTTGGAAGACAAAGCCTATGACATGTTTTTCTATAGCCCAGGGTCTCTATCCCAGGGCGATGTCTCATGGCGCTGACCTGCTCTGAAGATCTTCGCCAGGCTGGCCTTACACAGGTCCTGCAGGCTGTTCCTCAGCTCCACCACGGCCCTCCTGACCCCCTCCACCACGGCCTCCTCCCCCCCCAGGCCGGACCCCTCGCTGCTCCCACCCGGGCCCAGGGGCTCCATGGTCAGGAAATTCTGTAGAGGAGGAGGAGGAATGGAAAAGAGGAGGAAGAAATTGAGATGGAGAAGGAGGAAGGGAGACAATCAGAATCACCAAAGCAAGGCAAGTTTATTTGTACAGTATAGCACGTCAGCAACAAGGCAATTCAAATTGATTAGATAAATGGTAAATGGTAAATGGACTGCACTTATATAGCGCTTTTCCACCTTAGCGGCACTCAAAGCGCTTTACAATGGCCTCTCATTCACCCATTCACACACACATTCACACACCAATGGCGGCAGCTGCCATGCAAGGTGCTAACCTGCTCATTGGGAGCAGTTTGGGGTTAGGTGTCTTGCTCAAGGACACTTCGACATGTGGACAGACGGAGCTGGGATTCGAACCGCTGACCCTTCGATCATTGAACGACCCTCTCTACCAACTGAGCTACAGCCGCCCCCATGTACAGTGCATTACATGAGACATTAAAAGCATCAAAACAAAGTGCAAGAAACACATAATATAAAAGGTCATATAAAACGAAATGCATAAAAAGAACATTATTTAAAACAAAATGCAGGAAAAATAAAATACAGGAAAAAAAAGTTACAGTGCAGTGTATGAATGAATAATTATTTGATTTAATAAAAAGCAGCTGCAAAAAGAAAAGTCTCCATCACCAAGTATTATTGAATTATATTGGCATGTCGTCCAATCCTGGGCCTCCCGTACCTTGAGGAAGCAGATGTCGTCCCGCATGCCCGCCAGTCTTCCCAGCTCCTCCCTCCTCCAGCGGAGCTGCGCCGCCCGCTGCTGCAGCCTGTGGATCTGCACCTCTACCTGGCTGACTAGGGACGCCTCGTGGGCACCGAGCAGGTCGCCCACCTGGGTGCCCACCTGCTCCACATCCTGCCCCAGCTCAGCAAACAGGTCCGCCATGTTCTTCTTCAGGGCCTGGGCCGAGGCCTGGGGAGGAGAGGAAGAGGGAGGGAGGGAAGAGGCCAGAGGGAGGGAGAGCAAGAAAGAGCGAGAGAAAAAGGTATGATGAGAGACAGAAAGGAAGACAGATAATGAACAAGGCCCCCACCATCACCACCACCACCACACACGCCTGATTCTAAACACACACTTGTTACCGGGTTTGAGACTGTTGTGAATTGTTTTATTAACATACATAGATAATGATAAATACATAAGGGCAATTCATATTTAGTTAAAAGGTATTTGGTTAAAAGTGTTATATACAGTATTTACAGTTAAATATGTGACATCATGAGGAACCTGGTAATGGTAATTAATTCCATGTTGACTTGGACTTATTTGCTTTTAAAAGGCTTTTGTTTTGAAGGTCAACAGAACAGGAAGGGGCTCGGAAGTAGCTTACGTTTAGCTAATGTTTTTTTTGCTAGTGTGCGTTCCGTTTAAAAAGGACGTGAAGTCCACTGTCTTATGTCCGCTGTTTATCACGCTGATGTAAATGCCGCATGTTCGTGAATAAATCACAAAAGGACACCCGTTCTGGTCATTAGAAATGAGTAGCCTCCATCTAAGGTATATTAGAGACGATTTGAGGTTTGAGAGAGTTCTCCTTACAGAGTTCTCCCGGCCTGCCTGTGGGAGATCCTGCAGCTCCTCCTCCGTCTCCACGATCCTCCTCTGGGTCTCCGCCTGCATCTCAGCCAGCTCCCTCTTCACACACACAATTAGAGGTACAACTCACTCTGGACAATACAGTACGAACACACACTGGCTCCCAGTGAAGCGCAGAGTGAAATTCAAGATCCTCACGTATGTCTTCAAAGCCCTCACTGGTCTCGCCCCAGCTTGCATCAAAGATCTCCTGGACCAACCTACCAGCTTCAGGCCTGGTCGCCGGCTCAGATCTGACAACCAGATGACCGTGAAGGTCCCACGGTCAAAACACAAAGGGAGACCGTGCATTCTCAGTGATGGCACCTGGGCTATGGAACAAGCTTCCTCTGAACATCAAGTCCGCCACCACCCTGGACTCTTTTAGAGCACAGCTTAAAACTCACCTCTTTGTCACAGACGATCAATAATTCATGTCCTTGTCTTGTGTCTTAAATGTAGTTTCATTTTGTGTCTCTGCAGTCCTTTGTTTTTGTTTGTCTCTCTTTGTACCCGGGCTGCGCCCCGGGCTGATGTAACAGTTGGTTGGGGGGCGCATTATAAATAAAAATAACATAACATAACACAAATGCATGATCATCCAGCTGCTTGACACACACGTTTAGCAGATTGGGAAGCTAGTGTCATACAGGTAAGTAGTCTCAATGCCAGACCCATGAGTTCTGTCGCTGACACACAATGTAAGCTAGATCTCTCTATGGGTCTGGGACACTTCATGCAAAAGTCTGGTGCTCAAATCCTGGCAATTCATTGGTTTTGCAGGAATCCCTGCGACACCAATCAGTAACGACTTTTGCGATCAGGCGCCCACCCACCCATAGATATGCCCCGCCCATCTAACCTGAGCTAGCGTCTCTCACAGTACGGACACACACAAGTGCATGATCATCAAGCTGTTTGACAAACACGCTCAACGGATGGCGTCATACAGTTAAGTAGCAGCATGCCATTACAGTAAAGGACTGTTTACTGTACACACAGACCAGCGTGTGATAGGTTAGCACAGGACAGTGCTCCATTACAGAACTTCCTCACAGATGATTCAACTGTAGTTGTGTTACAAGTGCTACACATATGGCCACTTTGTTACTATCCTTACTTGCAGGAAGTGGAAATGAAAATGAGAATATTCAAAACGACAAAGTGATGCTTAGCCCCTTCGTAGCGTACCATACCTGTCTCTCCATCCTGGCCTCGTTTGGCCTCACCACCCTGTGTCCATGGTGTCCACGGCGACAGCACTCACTGCACACACACTCCTTGTCGTCATGGCAGTAGAGGTCCATGGGCCGCTGGTGGTGTGGGCAGGTCCTGGGGTCGGCCGTCGGCAGCTGAGGGTACACGCTCCCATGGCGTGCGGGCCGCGTGCCCGAGCCGGCGCCCGTGTCCGGGCACACGTCCAGGTAGACGGGCGAGGACGGCGGGGCGGAGGAAAGCGTCAGGTAGGGGCCCTCCTGGTTCTCCCGCTGGGCCCGGAGTTTCTCCATAGCCTCCACCAGCACGGTGCTCCTGGCGAGGGAGGGGCGCGGGCTGAAGGCCTGCCTACACTGGGGGCAGCTGTACTTGCCCCGGGTGTCCCCCCGGTCCCAGTGCCCTTGTATGCAGGACAGGCAGTAGGTGTGTCCACAGGGAAGCGTGGCGGGGTCGTTGAGGGTGTCCAGGCAAACGGAACACGCGAAGGTTTCCTCGGGCCAGGCTGAGGCCATGGTGTCGGGGCAGACGAGACAAGATGCCGGATGGTCCTGGAGGTTTGATCGACAGAAATCTATGTTGGTGCTAGAGGACAAGCCGAAGGAAGAATGAACTTAAACTGTTGCCACCTGTTGATTAACACCCAAAATGGGCTGGGCTGGGATTGGGGTAGGGCTGGAAGAACAGGTATGACAGGGGAGGAGTTTCCAGATACTTTTGACAGTAATGTCACATGGTCACAGAGGGACAACAAGCGCAGGTGCACCCCATCAGCACTGATGACCAGGGAACACACACAGATGACGCCGATGAGCAGGAATGTCAGGAAGGCTGACAGACTGGTTTTCATCCATTCTATGATGAGCACAGTTGGCTATTGCTTAACACAGGACTGTTTCAGTTGTAAACAGGGACAATTGAACATTCAACTTAACGTAACAATGGCCAGGGTTTCACCATTGAACCCCCATGGAAACAGGTATAGTAGAAAAGATGAATGCATAGTTAATTGATTGATTGATTGATTGATTGATTCATTCATTCAATACACACATTCCTGAGTAATGTGTTGAATTGATTATTATTATTATTATTATAGCTCATATTATAAAAACTCCACATAGTTATATATTTGTCATTATTATTTAAGTTTGAATAATGTCACCAGTCACCACTGAAAGTCAAAGGCCAACCTCTCCAGCCATGGCCCTGGGGGTTGGAATCGTCATCACCTTGTCAGGGCAAGTATGAAGCATCCAGCGCCATATTGAGTTGGGGCAGGCTACTGCCAGCCGGCAGGATCGTCATCACCTTGTCAGGGCAAGTGTGAAGCATCCAGCGCCATATTGAGTTGGGGCAGGCTACTGCCAGGGCAAGTATGAAGCATCCAGCGCCATATTGAGTTGGGGCAGGCTACTGCCAGGGCAAGTATGAAGCATCCAGCGCCATATTGAGTTGGGGCAGGCTACTGCCAGGGCAAGTATGAAGCATCCAGCGCCATATTGAGTTGGGGCAGGCTACTGCCAGGGCAAGTATGAAGCATCCAGCGCCATATTGAGTTGGGGCAGGCTACTGCCAGGGCAAGTGTGAAGCATCCAGCGCCATATTGAGTTGGGGCAGGCTACTGCCAGGGCAAGTATGAAGCATCCAGCGCCATATTGAGTTGGGGCAGGCTACTGCCAGGGCAAGTATGAAGCATCCAGCGCCATATTGAGTTGGGGCAGGCTACTGCCAGCCGGCAAACAGAGGCCAGTGACAGAGGTAGTATCGATGTTCAAGGTGAGTGTCAACACCCATATAACTCTATATTTACATGTTTACTAACATTGCCGTTGGGTTTTTGTCTATGTAAACAAGTTTAACTAGCTAATTCTTCGGTTGTCCAGGAGTAAGACTCGAAACGCTGAAATCCTAACCCAGTTGAGTAATGCTAATGTAGCTAGCCTAGTTAATGGGACGTTAGCCAGCCTGTAGTTTGAATTTAGATGTCTACCAAGTTGAGCAAACCAGCCAGAGTTTGACAGCTGATGGAAAGCGTGTACCCTTATAGCTAGCTTACGGTTAATGCATCAAAATAGGTTGATTTAAGTCAGCTAGCATGATAGCACTGGCAGTGTGAGCTCATCTCAGCTGACGTTACGTAACGTAAGCACGTAATCTGTTTGGCTGACAAAGAAGTTGAACTTGAATTGGGGCTATGGGACACGTTTTCACTAGTGTTTGCTAGCTGGCATGGACATGGCATCCATTTGGAGGGTAGGCTATAATAAGCCACATGGATTGAACTCACCTCATTCATTCAGCCAACCCCCTGCATGCTACAGGTAAGGCAAGGCAAGGCAAGTTGATTTATATAGCACATTTCAGCCACAGGGCAATTCAAGGTGCTTTACATGAGACATTAAAAGCATTAAAACAAAAAGCAAGACATTATAGACATTTAAAACAAAAGGCAGGACAAATTAAAAGCATTAAAACAAAAAGCAAGTCATTATAGACATTTAAACAAAAAGCAGGACAAATAGAATACAGGAATAAAAGTTACAGTGCAGTATACTGATAAACACAGCTCCTCTTAGAAAGCAGTGGCAAAAAGAAAAGTCTTCAGGCTTGTTTTAAAAGAACCAAGAGTTGCAGCAGACCTGCAGTTTTCTGGAAGTTTGTTCCAGATATGTGGGGCATAAAAACTGAATGCTGCTTCTCCATGTTTTGTTTTAACTCTGGGGACAGAAAGCAGGCCTGTGCCAGACGACCTGAGGGGTCTGGATGGTTCATAGCATATGAGCAGATCAGAAATATATTTTGGCCCTAGACCATTCAGTGCTTTCTAAACCAACAGCAGTATTTTAAAGTCAATTCTTTGACAGACAGGAAGCCAGTGTAAAGACCTTAGAACTGGTGTGATATGCTCCACTTTCTTAGTCTTAGTGAGGACTCGAGCAGCAGCGTGAACTCTTGGAACCTCCATATCAAGTTATCGGGCTTTTGAATTGTCAGTCATCCCCCTTTTACGTGGCGTTTTGAGCTCAGACACAGAACTTGTATACAAATCGAGCTTCACAACGTATGAACATGCCTATTTACAAGTGTTAGTACTATTCTCTTAACAATTCACATCTGAAGTTGTGAATTGTATAATATTGTATTTTTCCTTTTGTAGAATGTACAGGGGTCCTCAGATCCTTGCCCTGACATGCCCAATCAGGAATCCCTGGCCCCTGCTGCTCAGGGTGAGAGACCCCTGTGTTTCAGCCTCTCCCAGGTGGGGGGCCCCCAGAGCCAGGAGGGGGTCCTCTACCTGCCAGGGGGATGGAGGGATGAGAGGACGAAAGGAGAGCATATCACTCCTTTCCGTTATCTGGTCACCGAGTTCAGATTGTGGATGTTCATCCCTCGACACCTCTCTACAAGACTCCTCAACTCCTAAAGCTGTTCTTTCTAGCTCCCTTCACCAGCCTCAGGACTCTAGTCTTAACTCTGTGAATCACGCGGCAGGTTGGTCTGGGGCTTGGCTAGCGTTCAACCCCTGGGGAGACACTGTTTTGGAACACTTGGAACAAAACTGTGGAGCCGTCCACAGCCCTGACGGTTCAAACGACATCAAGTGCCTTCAGCACAGAAGGCCAGTGGACAGTAGCCCGCCTCCATTCTCCCCCAGACCCTTATTTATCAGTATGGAACCTAAACCTCCGAGTCCTTTTCAAGGCCGTCCGTTTCGCACGTTCCCCTCCCTCAGACCGCTGCTCGTCTCTTCTATACCTCGACCACCGACTCCGGGCCTTCAGAGGGCCCCCCTCTCCAGCGCCCGGCCCCCCAGCCGGGCCCTCTCCCTCCCCCAGACCAGAGGCGTCCACCAGGCCGCCCTGTGCCGGGAGGCCGCCCTGAGGGAGTGCCTGTCCCCGGAGAACAAGGAGCGCTGCTGTCGGAAGCTGGGCGCTAACCTGCGGCTCTATGAGGGCGAGCGGGCCGGGAGGGGAGCCCAGGGGAGATGGGCGTCCGTGCTGGTGTCCCTGTGCTCCGTGGAGGGGGAGCCAGCGGTCCTCTTCACCCTCAGGTCCAGCACACTGAAGGGCAGGCACAAGGGAGACGTCAGGTAGGTCTCACGTCCTCAGCCCCAGTTAGCTCCACTGTGTCCAAACAACAATCTCTGCCATATCTGTAACCCCTTATAGGCTATGTGCACCAGCTCCACTACTTCCTGAAAGTCACTTGGCATCTTTATTTCCTGTCCTATATGATTGGCTTAAGTGATTAATCAGGTGTGCGGCAGACCCAGCGCACACCTGATTAATCACTTAATCCAATCATATTGGACAGGAAATAAAGCTGCCAAGTGACTTTCAGGAAGTAGTGGAGCTGGTGCACAGAGCCTATTCATTTACGTATTTGTTCATATCAATACATAGCATGATGTACATAATCCACCCAGACCAATATCTCTCTTTTATACCCTTATTTTATACTGTATAGAAATGGTACTTATTGTGTAATTAGCAAATGTCTAACTTGTACATTTTGTAATTTTCAAATTGAGTATTGGAGTCTTATCTGCTATTGAGCATAATCTTGGGAGTCGCTAGCGACATTTCACTGTCACTGTACATGTACATTACACATGACAAATATAGAAATATTGTGTGTGTGTGTGTGTGTGTGTGTGTGTGTGTGTGTGTGTGTGTGTGTGTGTGTGTGTGTGTGTGTGTAGTTTTCCGGGGGGTAAGCGTGACCCGATGGACCGGGACGTGGTCGACACGGCCCTGAGGGAAGCCAGGGAGGAGCTGGGCGTTACCGTGGCAACGGACAGCGTGTGGGGCGTCCTGAAGCCGCTCCGAGACATGGTGAGAGGGACCCCCCCCCCTCCGTGCTCCTTTGCTTCCTCTCTCCCGGCACCCTTCTCAAAACTCCTCCCCCACCCCCGAAACCCACTTGCCAAATGTGCTTGGGATAGGAGGGAGGGTGCAAGGAGGGAGGATGCAAGGAATTGAGATAAGCTAAGATCCACTTCCTGTCCGTCACAGTTCTCCTTCCCCCTGCACCGCATGATCTCACATTGTGACCCTCGGTGTTCTGCCTCTCCCAGTCAGGAATGATGATCGCCCCTGTACTGGCCAACCTCGGCCCCTTGGAGGCGCTGTCCTTCAGACCGAACCCTGGAGAGGTACTGCTCTACCATATTACAGTGTTACCATAGCTGCGTTCCGAATCGCATACTACCCTACTATATAGTATGCCAAAACAGGATGTAGTACTGTATGTCCCAATACATAGTATGCCACATGCAGTATGGCAAAAATACCAGGATGTCCTACTACATCCGGTCATATTTTGCAGTATGCACGCCAGCAGGCTTTTCTGGCTATTCTGACCCACAATCCTTTGCGCAGCGGTAATGTGCGTCACATGTGCGAGTCGTGACAGCTGTAGACGAATGTCGCGTTATGGACAGCGACGGATGTGGGCAAATTTCAAGGCGCAATGTTATGACAAGGTAGTATGTCCCAATTGGATGCCTACTGCTTGCAAAGTACGTACTTTCTAAGGGCAGCTGTAGTAGGTACTGGTAGTAGGAAGTAGAAGTATGCGATTCGGAACGCAGCCCATAGCTCTGTGTACAACCTACCTGTGTTCACTCGTTCTTTCAGCTGTAGAAACGGTGACACGCCCTCTGTGCTGGTTGTAGTCAGTCCATTTGCTTGAGGCATTCTTATTACGCATTGTAACGGTCAATATTTTGGTTATTATTTACGGTATATATATATATATAAAGAGTTATGGAGTGCTACTGTACGTCACCCCCCGCGCGCCAGCTGCGAGTTGGAGAAGATACACATGTGGGATTGAGTGACGGACAATACAGTTTACACATTTCCGTTCTATATTAATTTAATAAGAGTTGTTAAAAGTGACATCTGAGTACAGTAGGCTTTTGTTTTGTTTTAGAGCCGTGCGACCAGGCTATGGTCGATGTAGGCCGTATACTGTAGCTGAGAATAAATGAGTATGTTTGTGGAACATCAATCAATCAATCAATCAATCAATCAAAGCTTTATTTGTATAGCGCATTTCATACCCAAAGGCAACACAATGCGCTTTACAGAGAACAAGGGAGGAGGGCATACGACCCACTCTCTACATATTCCAGAGGGAAGCAAAAAAAACAGTAATCACCCGGGGGCCAGATATTAGCAACGTCTCCAGCCTTGCCTACTACGCTCAATAAAAGTGTTACAGCATGACATGACCTTTGCACTTTGTCTTCATGTGCTGCTTCAAGGTAGAACTCTCCTGTAATGGGACATTATCATTACGGCCCAGACGGTGGTTCCACGTTCTGTCAGTAAGCGCTTCACGTTAACACGTATCGCACGTTCCGTGTTCCAGGTGGAGGAGATCTTCACGCTATCCCTGTCCCACGTCTGCAGCCCGGAGAACACGGGCTACACACACTTCCGCACGGGCGACCGCTACGGATACACACTGCCCGTGTTCCGCAGCGGGAAGCACCGCGTCTGGGGCCTGACGGCCGTCGCCCTCGACCACGCCCTCAAACTCATCCTGCCGTCATAGCAACGCCCAGACGCTGCTGATCACCGCTGGTCTTGATGATGAAAGCACATTATGATTGTTGATTCTGAGTGATTGCACATATTTAAAAAATAATCCAATCATGGGGACTTTGTTTAGCAATATCAGAGTTCGGGTTTGAGATCTAGTTTCAATTCAGAACAATGTTTTCTTGCCCAATACAAGAAGTGAATTGTTGATTTTATGATAGTCTTCAAATTGACTTGGAATTGAGTCCAACCCCTAAACAATAAGGCAACTGTACCATATCTCAGATTGCAACCAGGGACAGAACAGACCGTTTTCTTTTAAAATAACCGGATGAAGTGCACTATTCTCATTTCTAAAGGACTTATCTTGACAGTTGCGCTCAAGCACTGAAACCATACAATACACTGATTTTGGTGTGTTGAAGAATGCAATAAAGATGTTTTTAAACTCAAGTCTGTTCTGTTGAATATATTGAGCATTCCATTATACATGGTGGTCTATCTGTATCATACAGTATGACAAACATCCTTGTATACTCATTGTATTGCTTCACATAGAAATGAATACAGTGCAAACAGGATCATTTGATGTACAGCATGAAAGTAGTTAGGTGCAGTAGTTCGTCATTACTCCGAATCTTATTTCGATCACACATCCGAGAGTGTGTTCCTCTGCTAATGTTGTGTACACTTTCACATGAAGCACACTACTTTTCTATACACTGGTACCATTTTTACATTTTACTATCACGTTGACAGTACACAACAGACAGAAACATGTTTTCTTGTTTTGCGGCGGCTGTATACTAAGGAGGTAGAGCAGGTCGTCCAATGATTGTAGGGTCGGTGGTTCGAATCCCGCCTCCTGTCCACATGTCAAAGTGTTCTTGGGCAAGACACTGAACCCCAAATTGCTTCCAATGATTGCTTCCACCTTGCATGGCTGCTGCCGCCATTGTTGTGTGAATGGGTGAATGAGAGGCTTGGATAAAAGCGCTATGTAACCCGACCCCGGATAAGCGGATGAGGATGGATGGATGCATGGCTAGAGTTCCCCGACCCCGGATAAGCGGATGAAGATGGATGGATGCATGGCTAGAGTTCCCCCGACCCTGGATAAGCGGATGAAGATGGATGGATGGATGGCTAGAGTTCCCCCGACCCCGGATAAGCGGATGAAGATGGATGGATGGATGGCTAGAGTTCCCCCGACCCCGGATAAGCGGATGAAGATGGATGGATGCATGGCTAGAGTTCCCCCGACCCCGGATAAGCGGATGAAGATGGATGGATGGATGGCTAGAGTTCCGCCACGCTCGAGTTTCCTCTTTACAAATGTCCGCAGACCTAGCAGTTCGGTCACAAACGTCCATATCCTCTGCGGTCAGAGGCCAGAGGGGGTCACCTGGGAGAGGTCCAGGCAGGGAGCCCACCATGACCGCCAGACCCAGGGGAAGAGCGTGGAGGACACTAGAGCAAGTATTGAGGACACGGAATCCTCCGGGATCTACTTGTACGTGTACTTGTACTGTAAATGAGGGAAACCTCAGTGCTTTTCGAGTATAAATAAAGGTTTGAAATCAAATGAAACGGTCTTTACTGACTGTGCCAGAACAGGCCTCAGGTATGGCGGTGGGGGACGTCATCTCTATAATGTTCCCCCGTGTGGAGGTTTCCTCTCAGGGCGTGGAGCACTCCATGGGGTCCTGCGAGTCGGGCAGCAGGTGGCAGTTGAAGGGCCAGCTGAAGGAGAGCAGGTCCAGGGCGTGGCTGCACTGCTGCTCGGCCGCGGAGCAGACGGGGCGGCAGGGCTGCAGGACCCCGCCCTGGGGGGTGCACTGGGGCAAGAACATCCCACACACCAGCCTGCGCAGGGGCTCGAAACAAGCCAACTCCATCAGAACCTGGAAAGACACACACACACACATACGCAGTACACTGAGGCAATACTGTGTAAATGGTAATGGTAAATGGACGGCACTTATATAGCGATTTTATCCAAAGTGCTTTACAATGGCCTCTCAGTCACCCATTCACACACCAATGGCGGCAGCTGACGTGCGAGGTGCTAGCCTGGTCATTGGGAGCAATTTGGGGTTCAGTGTCTTGCCCAAGGACACTTTGACATGTGAACAGGAGGAGCTGGGATTCGAACCGCCAACTCCACGATCATTGGACGACCCTCTCTACCTCCTGAGCCACAGCTGCCCCCTGTGTGTGTGTGTGTGTGTGTGTGTGTGTGTGTGTGTGTGTGTGTGTCTGTGTGTGTGTGTGTGTGTGTGCTTGGGTGCGAGCAAAATGTACTGAAATGTGTAAGTGCAGTAAATATACTTTATACAACGGTTAGTTCTGGTTCTTGATTCTGATTGGCTGGAAGCCGTGTTAAAATACTTTGTAACACACACCTGGGACCGCATATCATTCCATTTTCAGTATTAATGCGCCTCCCATTTGATCCAATGCATTGTAGTTGTTGTTGTTGCTTGGCAACCCATTTGTTAGGGGGACTATTTTGCTCGGCGGAATTGAGGGAATGATGCTTCTTTTTGAATAAATGTTAATATTTTACATTGCTGTGTGTCTATTTTACACTAATAGATGTAGTAACCGTTGTATAAAAGCAATAAACCACGAGAGGCCGTGTGTTATAGTGATTTTATAACAGCTAGGGGGGTTTTACTCCGCTTCGCGTCGTGCCTACCAACGCCCCCTAGCTGTTATAAAATCACTACAACACACGGCCTCTCGTGGTTTATTGCTTAAGTATGTATGTAATATTTGTATGTGTGTGTGTGTGTGTGTGTGTGTGTGTGTGTGTGTGTGTGTGTGTGTGTGTGTGTGTGTGTGCCAGGCCTCACCCTGTACGGTCGGAGTAGTATGGCGGCGTGTCTCTGGTCAGCGATGGACAGCCAGATGTTGGGGAAGGAGGTGAGGTTGTAACTCAGACCCGTGCACATCTCCACCTCGATGGCCTCACACGAGGACGCTGGGGAGAGAGAGAGAGAGAGAGAGAGAGAGAGAGAGAGAGAGAGAGAGAAAACATCACCTCTCGCCCTGTGCTGTTGCTACGGCCGAGGTCAAAATATTGTGTGGTCTGGGTGGACATACTGTAATCACAGCTGAGGAGGTAGGTGGGGTTGTCTGTGATGTACACTTGTATACTTACTGAAGGGAGGGTAGGTGGAGTTGTATACTTACTGAAGGGAGGGTAGGTGGAGTTGTATACTTGCTGAAGGGAGGGTAGGTGGAGTTGTAGACTTGTATACTTACTGAAGGGAGGGTAGGTGGAGTTGTATACTTACTGAAGGGAGGGTAGGTGGAGTTGTATACTTACTGAAGGGAGGGTAGGTGGAGTTGTATACTTGTATACTTACTGAAGGGAGGGTAGGTGGAGTTGTATACTTACTGAAGGGAGGGTAGGTGGAGTTGTATACTTGTATACTAACTGAAGGGAGGGTAGGTGGAGTTGTATACTAACTGAAGGGAGGGTAGGTGGAGTTGTATACTTACTGAAGGGAGGGTAGGTGGAGTTGTAGACTTGTATACTTACTGAAGGGAGGGTAGGTGGAGTTGTATACTTACTGAAGGGAGGGTAGGTGGAGTTGTATACTTGTATACTTACTGAAGGGAGGGCAGGTGGAGTTGTATACTTACTGAAGGGAGGGTAGGTGGAGTTGTATACTTGTATACTTACTGAAGGGAGGGCAGGTGGAGTTGTATACTAACTGAAGGGAGGGTGGGTGGAGTTGTATACTTGTATACTTACTGAAGGGAGGGTAGGTGGAGTTGTATACTAACTGAAGGGAGGGTAGGTGGAGTTGTATACTTACTGAAGGGAGGGTAGGTGGAGTTGTATACTTACTGAAGGGAGGGTAGGTGGATTTGTATACTTACTGAAGGGAGGGTAGGTGGAGTTGTATACTTACTGAAGGGAGGGTAGGTGGAGTTGTATACTTACTGAAGGGAGGGTAGGTGGAGTTGTATACTTACTGAAGGGAGGGTAGGTGGAGTTGTATACTTACTGAAGGGAGGGTAGGTGGAGTTGTATACTCACTGAAGGGAGGGAAGGTGGAGTTGTATACTAACTGAAGGGAGGGTAGGTGGAGTTGTATACTAACTGAAGGGAGGGTAGGTGGAGTTGTATACTTACTGAAGGGAGGGTAGGTGGAGTTGTATACTTGTATACTTACTGAAGGGAGGGTAGGTGGAGTTGTATACTAACTGAAGGGGGGGTAGGTGGAGTTGTATACTTGCTGAAGGGAGGGTAGGTGGAGTTGTATACTTACTGAAGGGAGGGTAGGTGGAGTTGTATACTAACTGAAGGGAGGGTAGGTGGAGTTGTATACTAACTGAAGGGAGGGTAGGTGGAGTTGTATACTTACTGAAGGGAGGGTAGGTGGAGTTGTATACTAACTGAAGGGAGGGTAGGTGGAGTTGTATACTAACTGAAGGGAGGGTAGGTGGAGTTGTATACTTACTGAAGGGAGGGTAGGTGGAGTTGTATACTAACTGAAGGGAGGGTAGGTGGAGTTGTATACTAACTGAAGGGAGGGTAGGTGGAGTTGTATACTAACTGAAGGGAGGGTAGGTGGAGTTGTATACTTACTGAAGGGAGGGTAGGTGGAGTTGTATACTAACTGAAGGGAGGGTAGGTGGAGTTGTATACTTACTGAAGGGAGGGTAGGTGGAGTTGTATACTAACTGAAGGGAGGGTAGGTGGAGTTGTATACTTACTGAAGGGAGGGTAGGTGGAGTTGTATACTAACTGAAGGGAGGGTAGGTGGAGTTGTATACTTACTGAAGGGAGGGTAGGTGGAGTTGTATACTTACTGAAGGGAGGGTAGGTGGAGTTGTATACTAACTGAAGGGAGGGTAGGTGGAGTTGTATACTAACTGAAGGGAGGGTGGGTGGAGTTGTATACTTGTATACTTACTGAAGGGAGGGTAGGTGGAGTTGTATACTAACTGAAGGGAGGGTAGGTGGAGTTGTATACTTGCTGAAGGGAGGGTAGGTGGAGTTGTATACTAACTGAAGGGAGGGTGGGTGGAGTTGTATACTTGTATACTTACTGAAGGGAGGGTAGGTGGAGTTGTATACTAACTGAAGGGAGGGTAGGTGGAGTTGTATACTTACTGAAGGGAGGGTAGGTGGAGTTGTATACTTACTGAAGGGAGGGTAGGTGGAGTTGTATACTTACTGAAGGGAGGGTAGGTGGAGTTGTATACTAACTGAAGGGAGGGTAGGTGGAGTTGTATACTAACTGAAGGGAGGGTAGGTGGAGTTGTATACTTGTATACTTACTGAAGGGAGGGTAGGTGGAGTTGTATACTAACTGAAGGGAGGGTAGGTGGAGTTGTATACTTACTGAAGGGAGGGTAGGTGGAGTTGTATACTTACTGAAGGGAGGGTAGGTGGAGTTGTATACTAACTGAAGGGAGGGTAGGTGGAGTTGTATACTTACTGAAGGGAGGGTAGGTGGAGTTGTATACTTGTATACTAACTGAAGGAAGGGTAGGTGGAGTTGTATACTAACTGAAGGGAGGGTAGGTGGAGTTGTATACTTGTATACTTACTGAAGGGAGGGTAGGTGGAGTTGTATACTTGTATACTTACTGAAGGGAGGGTAGGTGGAGTTGTATACTAACTGAAGGGAGGGTAGGTGGAGTTGTATACTTGTATACTCACTGAAGGGAGGGTAGGTGGAGTTGTATACTTGTATACTTACTGAAGGGAGGGTAGGTGGAGTTGTATACTAACTGAAGGAGGGTAGGTGGAGTTGTATACTTACTGAAGGGAGGGTAGGTGGAGTTGTATACTTGTATACTTACTGAAGGGAGGGTAGGTGGAGTTGTATACTTACTGAAGGGAGGGTAGGTGGAGTTGTATACTTGTATACTTACTGAAGGGAGGGTAGGTGGAGTTGTATACTTACTGAAGGGAGGGTAGGTGGAGTTGTATACTTGTATACTTACTGAAGGGAGGGTAGGTGGAGTTGTATACTAACTGAAGGAGGGTAGGTGGAGTTGTATACTTACTGAAGGGAGGGTAGGTGGAGTTGTATACTTGTATACTCACTGAAGGGAGGGTAGGTGGAGTTGTCACAGTCCTGTTCATCAGCCCCGTCTGCACAGTCTGTCCAGCCGTCACACAACCACTCCCGGTGCAAACACTCCCCACTGCTGCAGGCATACTGGCTGGGGCCACACGTCCCTACACACGCACGCACACACACACACACACACACACACACACACACACACACACACACACACACACACACACACACACACACACACACACACACTCACACACACACACACACGTCTCCATGTTAATGACTGAACCCAGGCTAGCAAAAACATTAGTTAAAATACAAGAAATAAATACTGAATTTGAGGAGAAATTACTTAATACAAGTGAAATTATCTGTCCATGCAGCAAGATAATTTTACTTGATACAAAATTAAAATAAGCTGGTTCAAGTCTAGAAATAAGATAGAAACAAGTACAAAACTTTTAAAACAATATAATTAATCTCTTATTTCCAAATCTAAGATTTAAAATTTCGGCGAGCACAGAACAGTTAGCAGTGTAGCGACTCACTCTCGGAGAGGGAGATGGCGTGGTAGGTGGCGTTGAAGCCGCTGTCGGCCACGCCCTCGTCTGCCACAAACACAACAGTCATCTGCGGCCCTGACGAGGTGAGGTCTGGGGGTAGGCTGGTCCCGCAGTACCTGGGACAGGGGGAGGGAGAGTCCACAGTTAGAGGTTTGGACAAGAGTGGACACAACACAGGTCACTGGTCAGGAGCACACCCAGAGCTGGAGAGTCCCCCTCAAATCAAATCAAAGCAAAGCAAACTTTATTTGTATAGTGCATTTCATACACAGAGGCAACACAATGCGTTTTATGTTGAGAGGAGTCAGGGAAGAATTTTTACAGCTCACTTATCTGGCCCCCGGGTGATTACTGTTTTTTTGCTTCCCTCTGGAATATGTAGAGAGTGGGTCGTATATCCACCTCCCTTGTTCTCTGTAAAGCGCATTGTGTTGCCTCTGGGTATGAAATGCGCTATACAAATAAAGCTTTGATTGATTGATTGATAGAGAGGTAAAAAATATAAGAGAAACAATGTGTTATATAATACATGAAGGGATGGGGTGCTGGGAGAGTAGGTGACATTGTGCAGTTGGGTTAAATATAAAGAAATATGTAGAAAATATGTAGAAAGGTGTACATATGGGTCTGAAGGAAATACTGCATGAGGCATATACCCCCCCCTGTTCTTTATAATAGCACACAACTGTAGTGTAGCTTTATATGGAGGTGTGGTGGTTCACAGCTGGAAGAGGCTGGGCAGAGGTACAGTAGGTAAATGGTAAATGGGCAGCACTTTTCCACCTTAGCGGCACTCAAAGCGCTTTACAATGGCCTCTCATTCACCCATTCACACACACATTCACACACCAATGGCGGCAGCTACCATGCAAGGTGCTAACCTGCTCATTGGGAGCAATTTGGGGTTAGGTGTCTTGCTCAAGGACACTTCAGCATGTGGACAGTCGGAGCTGGGATTCGAACCACTGACCCTTCGATCACTGAATGACCCGCTCTACCAACTGAGCTACAGTCGCCCCAATAGTAGGCTAGTCTAAGGCTGTGGTACTGTACGTTAGAGGTCAAAGGTGAGAGGCCCGAACATGTCTCTCTCTCTCCTCTCTCACCGGCCGAGGACTCTGCCGGCGCCGGTGTCGGCGCTGTCGTGCACCTCCACGTAGTCGAACTCGCACACGTCCTGCGTCTCCAGGCTGAAGTTCCGGAAGCTCAGTCTGATCACGTGACCGTCGTCCACGGAGATGCGCCACGTGCAAAGCTGACAGGAGAGGGGGAGAGAGAGAGAGAGAGAGAGAGAGGGGGAGAGAGAGAGAGAGGGGAGAGAGAGAGAGGGGAGAGAGAGAGAGAGAGGGAGAGAGGAGAGAGAGGGGACAGAGAGGGAGAGAGAGAGGGAAAGAGAGAGAGAGAGAGAGAGAAGGGAAAGAGTGAGCGGGGGGGGAGAGAGAAACGGAGGGAAAGAGAGAGGAGAGAAAAGGAATGAAAAACAGACCAACATAGAGACAGACAGCTATAATGTGTGTCTGACTGGGTGGATCAGTAATGTACTGTATGTTAGAGTCTGGTTGAAGTGAGGATTAGGATTAGGGTTAAGGTTAAGGTTAAGGTTAGGGTTAGGGTTAGGGTTAGGGTTAGGGTTAGGAATTGTCTCCTACCTGTTGATGGGGGTATGGTTTTGGGTGGTTTGGACTGGCCATGTAACCATAGGGATCAGTTTTCTGTCCCCCACACTCTGCACAACAATATTAGGGGAGGTATTGAGATTACCACAGACACACACACAAACACACACATGCACACTCTCTATCACACACAAACTTTGTCTCTCTCTATTACACACATACAGACACACACACACACACACACACACACGTACACACACACTCAATGCTCACACCTTTGTGTTTGTGGCTACAGTTGGCCTCGTCAGTGTGGTCGTGGCAGTTAGGCTGTCCGTCACACACAGAAACAGGAAGTAAACAGCGGCCATAGTCACACATGAACTCTTCTCTGGAGCAGCTCTCTGAGGACACACCCCCCCCCCCCCCACACACACACACAAGTTTTATTAATTTTTAAAGCAATATTATACACACTCCTACAAATGAACACACACGCACAAGCATACTTTTTAAAGTCTTGTTGATTTTTAAAGCAATATTATGCACACGCCTACACGCACGTACACACACACAAACACAAACACACACGCTCCATACTCTGCTGAGGTGAGATGGCACGATATTGTGCTACGAAGCCGCTGCCCCCAATACTGCTGTCTGAGCGGAAGGTGACCCACACCGTGCTGCTGTTGGTGTTGACTGTAGGGGGCGCCACATTACCACAGAACCTGGACAATAGAATAGAATAGAATAGAATAGAATAGAATAGAATAGAATAGAATAGAATACAATAGAAGGTTAATTTGCCATGTGTAACAAGTACAGGTGCACTGGAATTCTTGTAATCGCACACAGTATCTTATCAGTACTAATCAGGGCTGCGTTTCCCAGAGGCATCGTAGCGCTACGTTCATCGTAGCGCTACGGTGAATGCCGTACGTAGCGCTACGATGCCTCTGGGAAACTCAGCCCAGTTCCTCAGGTAGACATTTAAAGGTTCCCAAACTGGCAATTTGCTATCAGTCATCTAGCAGTCTAACAGTATCATCCTCATCTACTTATCCCATCTGATCATGGATGACTGTGTCTGTGTCCATGATGTAGACAGTGCATTTAAATAACGTTCAAGTACAGTTCTGCATAGTGTTCAATTGTTCGAGGGTTTTGGTTCAAGTTTTCAGGGGCGGGGGGGGGTCAGCAAGGGCAGGGGAGTGGGGGTGGGATTAAAGCACTGGTCTGTCAGAATAGACCAGTCGTGCAGTGGAGGTGGGGGGTCTTCAGTGTCAGTCTACTGCAGCTGTTGGCTGTTGAGCTTGTGGACCGCGTCAGGAAAGAAGCTGTTGTGGAACCTCTCCTTTGCTGTCCTAATGCTCCGGCGAGATGGTGCGAACAGGTGGTAACTGGGGTGGTTGGTGTCTTCTGTGATTTAGATGGCCTTCCCTGCGGCAGTGTTGGTTGTAGAGGTACTCAGTGGCTGTCAGCTAAAGGGTGGGAGATGTAACTTTTACCCTTTGGGGGGCACTCTGGAGAGAGACTGATCACTGTACACCCACCATCGATCTCGACTCTTTCCAGGAGTCATATTTGGCCTGTGATCAGCACGACCAAACTCTTCAGAGGAGAGCTTCGTCACAGATCTCGCCGCCTATTCACAGATCTCTTTCGATCTCTGCCATCGATCTATCTAAAGGAGCGATAGCGGGTGTTTTAGAGACAACAGAGCGAGGCAGACATCTTCTCGTGGTGTCCCCCCCCCCGTCAGTAGCTGCGATTAACCACCGTACGCGAAGCAAAGTCTGCCAGCTGAGGGTCACCACCTGGGCTGGTGTTCGGCTGCCACAGGCGGAGAGAGCAGCTGGCGGAGCTCCCAACCCAGAATTCTGCAGCTGAACTCCGAAGGGCTCACCCCCAGTAAAATCGATGTCATCGAGCACCTGGCCTGAACCACCAAGGCCCTTGTCATCCACCTCCAAGAGACCCACTGCGTAACAGCAAATAAGCTAGTTCTTCCAAATTTCGCTCTAGCTGGGTCTACCCTAAGCAGGAAGCATGGCCTCACTACGTTCTTTCCCTCAAAGGTTGAACTGGACTCTCGTCGAACATGTAGTGGAGTAGGACATGACAAATTCTACAGGCCATATTGTGAGACCATCTCACTGGAAGGTTGGAATGTTGGGATCTTGATAAGGACCCCTCAGACCTCTCACACCCTGTTGCTCCCCCTTCCCCCGCGACCAGGAACCCAGGCCAGGCCACATGCTCAACAAACACTCACACAAGGAGACAAAGGAAATGCCATTCTTTGCCTTGTTCCTTTAATAAAGTGAAATTTCTTTATCTCAACCAGGTGATGCAAACACCACGTGAATAAGCCCAGTGAATGAAGTTATTGTGATGATGCATTGCATTTGTATTGTGTGTACCGTAAGGTCGCGTCCAGCAGTCTCTTGTGGTAGGGTGTGAGATGCTAAAGTGTTGTTTAAGCTTAGAAGATTTAGGATAGGCTGTGGTAATCCATGCCATCATTTTTTCATTTCTGCTGTGTTTTCATATTGCCACGTGTTTTTCCATCTATTATTCAATTGTGTTATCATATTATCTTGATAATTGATTAGTATAACTTCAATAAACATTATTAATTTTTGATCACGTCCTAGCCATCACATTATCTTAGGTCACTTGATTGAGTCAAGACCTCCCCCTGCAGACTGAGATTGATAAATAAATGAGACTTTTCATAAAGGTTATCTGTTTCCCTGTCATACACTATACCGGTCATAGTCATTGTTCTAACCCTAGAACACACTACATCCAATCCCCGACTGGCTCGGATATTGAGTGTTGTATGTGGACGTTGCCGGCTTTAAAATCGTCAACGTCTACAAGCCTCTGTCCTCGCGAATCACACCAGTGCATCTCCCAGTCTTCCCCCACCGCTGCCGCTATGCTGGCGACTTCAACTGCCAGCACGAGGACTGGGGGTACAACACCAATACATCCGACGGAAAACCTGGCTGCTTGGGCAGCTAACAACAGCCTGGCCCTGTTGTACAATCCCAAGGGCGCAGCCAGCTTTGTCTCAGGTCGCTGGAAAACTGGGACGAATCCTAACTTGGCATTCGCGAGCGTCGGTGTTGATAACTGGCTCCTTGACAGACGCGTGCTAGGAAAGTTCCTGTGGTCCCAACATGGACCATCGCTGATAACCATGCCTAAACTCGTGGATCTTATCCTGAGCGAGCCGGTGAAGAGATGGAACTTCCGAAAGGCCAGACTGGAAACGCTACCGCCTCCTTACCCATAGATCCACGAGGTGCCTTCCACCACCTAACACCAGCAACATGGACCAGGCATACCGGGAACTCTGTGGCATATTGGTGAAAGCGGCCTAAAAATCCATCCCACGCGGACGTCGCAATAGCTACAAACCGTGTTGGGATGCGGAGTGTGAGAGTCTCTACTGTGCCTTCCTCCGGGCCCCCCAGGAGCAGAGTCAGACAGACTTGCCTCAGCCCTGCTGTCTAGACTCACCCGAAGGAGACAAGAGCACTGGGAAGAGGCCATTAACTCATCAACTTCTCACACTCCAGCCGAAAGGCATGGAGCATCGCACTGGTAGGTCTAGACACTCCCCCCATCACTGCCCCATCTCTGCAAACAAAATCGCATCACAATTTGTGAAAAGTGGGACATACGAGGGCAAAGACCGCGAATCGTCATGTCTCGTGGCAAAAGAAGTGTCTGACCTCTGGAAGGCCACAACTCCTAGCGGCGGTAAAATCTCTGGTGAATTCACACCGGAGGATTTCGCTGCTGCCCTCCAGCATGTAAAGCCAGGGAAAGCTCTGGGGCCTGATTCTATCTGCCCAGAGCTTATACTCCATGCCGCGCCTGCCTTAAAGTCCTGGTTAAGAGCGTTCCTCTCTTCCTGCTTGCGCCAACTCAAGATCCCCAAAATCTGGAGAAGAGCCCTAGTTGTTACAATCCCTAAGCCTGAAGGGGAGCCTAAGAGTTACCACCCCATCTCTCTGTTATGTATCCCCTTCAAGATCCTCGAGCGTCATCTACTCATGCGACCAACCAATCATCGACCCGCTGCTCCCACAGGAACAGGCCGAGTTCCGGCAGGAGAGATCGACCGTAGATCAAGTCACTTTGATGACTCAAGACATTGAGGACAGCTTTTCGGCTAAAAAGAAGGCCAGAGCCGTCTTGGGCCGCACCTGACTGCTGCCTACGACACCGTATGGCACCGCAGCCTCACCTGCAAGCTGCTCTGCCTGCTGCCGGACAGGCACATGGTCAGCATGATCATGGAGCTCGTGCGAAACTGCAGCTTCACCCTCACCACCGGTAGCGGACAGCGAAGCAGGTTGCTACGCCTTAAAAACGGCGTCCCCCAGGGATCTGTCATGGCCCCCCTCCTTTATGACATCTATTCAGGGCCGTGCTGGCCATCGGCCGCCAGGTGGCCACTAGGATAACCCCCCCCCCGGTCAACAAAATGAAAACATTGTTATATATACTGAAGCGGCCGGCTCAGACTCCAGGGTCATTTTTTCGTCCCAGCGCGTCCCTGCATCGATTCCTACGACCTGCCGACCACAGTCTCCAGGTAGTATGCCTATGCAGACGACCTTGCGCTGGTGTACTCAGCTGGAGACTGGCAGGCCATGGAGAAAACACTGAGCCAGGAGATGTAGACACTATCTGCATACCTCTGGAAATTGAGATTAAAGCTCAGCGAGGCAAAGACGGTGTCGGCGGCCTTCTACTTTAACAACAAGGAAGCCAAACATGAGCTCCGAGTGCACACCGACGGAACACTCTTGCCATACAGCGCCGAACCAACCTATCTCGGTGTGACATTGGACAGGTCGCTCACGTTCCGCCGACACCTCGAGTCACTGCGCAAGAAGTTACCAGCTTGTGTGCCGTTGCATCGTGACAGGATGCCTGCGTCCCACTCCTGTGAACAATCTTCCCATCCTCGCCGGCATCCAGCCCGCTGGCCTCCGCCGCACAGGAACCACAGCACGTCTCGCCTGCTGGGCCGTGGAGCCTAACCACCTACTCCACGACAGGCTCACTGCAAAAGCGGAGCCTCCCCGGCGTCTCAAATCGAGACATCCTTTTGTGCCGCACGGGATCTCCTGCAGCAATGCAGAGATCTTAACATCAGCGAGGCAGGATGGGCGGACCACATCTGGCGTGTGGAGTGGGAGGCAAACACCTCCATACTGCGTGATTTCATCCCGGCTGCTGGTCCTTCCCCTCCCGGGATGGACTTACCCAGACCGGCGTGGGTGAGGTTTAATCGCCTCTGGACCGGCGTCGGACACTTCCACTCATCAATGCACAGATGGAGCTTGGTATCCTGTGTGGCGTGCGAGTGTGGCGATATACCGGACAACTAACGGAATGCATGGCCTGACGGTTTTGGATGATGAAACGGTGACATGGCTCCTGGAGGTGTGCCCGGATATATAGCCCGGGTGACCCCTCTGCCAGGCGCGGGGTGGTAAAAGGACAGCCCCTCGGCCCTGAGCCTGGGGAGGAGAGGAGAACACAACACCTAACCTGCACGAAGAAGAAGAAGAGACAACACATTTAACCTGGCCCCAGTCAGAGAGGAAATAGATCTTAGATCCATCCGACACACCTGGTGACCACAGAGTTCTGCTCAGTCTCTTCCTGGACCTCCAGCCAATCAAAGAGGCAGGGGAAGGGGCCTTCCACAGCCAAAGAGGAAACATGGATCTGGACCAGCGAGCGGGGTCGAACCCGGATCACCCACACGCACAGGGAATCTGGAGGGTAGGAGCCAGGGTGGTTCGGAGAGCTGAAACTGCCCTCTGTGTCCGTCAGCATGCCTCCGCAACCTGGAGAGAGAGAGGAGAGAAGAAGATAAAACAGTCGACTCTTAGGGTGCGTGTCCACCGGGGAGCTCTAGGGCGCTATAGAGACGAGAGCTGTGCTCCAAGCGCTTTTTAGCGCTATAGCGTCATGAGCTCTAGGCTTTTTTCTTCAGTTGATAAAAGTATAACTTTTTGGGCTAGAGTGCAGGCTGTAAAAAGCTGTTCTGATGACAAGGACAGTTGTTTTTATACAAAACCGCAGAGACAGCAAACGTTAGCACTAGCTAACATTAGCTAGATGTCGTAACTTGACTAGATAATCTGCAGTCGGCAAAAACACTTCACTCGTTGCTAGGCTACCCATGTCTTCACCTATGTTAGCAACGAGTATCGTGTGTTTGCAGACTGCAGAGCTGTAAAATACAGTTCGTCTAAACTCTAGTGTGCTATAAGGAGCTTTAAGCTTGGCGCTGTTCAGCTACATACAGCTCTCCGGTGGAGACTTCTAGGCTACTCCTCGATGGTCGGCTACTGTAACACGTCAACACCCACGTGTTTCGGCTGTGGGGTGTCTGGCCGGCGGGGGCACCGCTGTGCTGTCCTCTCGGCTGCCATTGCTAGGCATCGTGGGTAGGCCACGGGGCAGTCCGTCTGGTCCGGTCAGCAAGTCCAGGGGATTGGTCGATACCGCTTCCCCATCCATAGTCTGACCCTTCAACTCTGGACCACATAGGACACATAATATAACAGACAGCGAGAATGTAGCTGCCACTGTTGTTGATGTTAGTAATTGGAGATGGAACCATTATTATCATCATTTTTGTCTTCTCATCATCATGATGTCTTGTCATCATCATCACCATCATCATCGTCATCACCACTGTTGGTTGGTTGGTTGGTTGATTGATTTATTGATTGAGTAGTTGGTTGGATAGATTGATTGACAACCATGGTGGTACAGCAGTCTTGGCAATCTTGCTCTGTGTGTGTGTGTGTGTGTGTGTGTGTGTGTGTGTGTGTGTGTGTGTGTGTGTGTGTGTGTGTGTGTGTGTAACTCACGTGTGAGTATGAGGATGAGGACTAGGCCCACAGCTGCCATCAGGAGCAGGACAGCAGCCGAGACCACCACCACCACCCCTCTTCCACACCGTGGATGCTGCAGGCACATAACACACACACCAAACATACCCTGGCCTGGGACACACACACATACATACACACAGGCATGCCCACACGTACAGTATACATGCACACACACAGGCATCCACACACGTATGCATGCAAACACACACACACACACACACACACACATGCATGCACTCACATATGCAAACATGCAAACACACATACAAAGGCATACACACACGTATGCATGCAAACACATGTGCACACGCACACACACACACACACACACACACACACACACACACACACACACACACACACACACACACACACACACAAGAGAATGAAGGTTAAAATAAATAAAGGAACTACTGTATACTGTTCTCTTATTTCCATTCCATACAGGAAGCTCGAACAGTGTGGAACATGAAAGTATCATTTGACTCACTGGCAACGGGTGTTTTGATTGGCTCAGGGGTGGCGTTGGTCCTGAATCCCTCCACCCTCTCCTCCCGCTCCCCCTCCAGGTCAAATGCTGGGTTGCAGAACACATTCTGGAGAGGAAGGCAAAATCAACGACTACCAGTTCAATTTCAAGACAATAAAATCCCATGAAATCTTGAAAATCTTCCATTGTAAAAAAAAAAACGCAGCTTATATTTCGAATTCAAACCCTAAAAAGGTGTTCTCTCGTTGCAGAGATTCTCTGTAACCAGTAATATTGCCGTTGGTGTTGTTTGCAAGTGTCTGTCCATCGCCCTCACCTTGTAGATGCCTGGTGGTTCTGAGTAGATGGAGACTTCTGTGAGGTCTGTCATTCTTGGCTACAATTCAGTTTAGGTTCTCCTAGGAAATGTGAACATCCAGCAGCAGCAGACCCTCTCTCTGGCGGAGTTACTGTCAACAACTCATCAACGGCCTGCTGCTTGCTGCTTAGTGTAGTCCTTATACGGAGTATATCCACTTCTTTGTTCAGTACAGTACACTATACACATTTCTGTACAAACTACAAATCCAGCAAATCTGCTCTGCCTCTTTGTCATTCAGCAGTGAGCCACTGGGTGTGAGAGAGATGGAGAGTTCACACTGGTGAGTTCCAACATCCTCCGGTTTGTGTTCCAGCAGGAGAACTCATCTCGGCAGACACAAAGTTGAGGCCTCCACAATCCCAGAATAGGTCACCATCACCCACAGTACAGCAGGAAAAACACGAATCCTCAACGTTGATAAAAATTTGAGCTTTCACGATCCAATCAAAAGAATCCAAGGTGTGAATATAAAATGAATGTTGATCTTCAGGTGTTTGGTTGTGGCCTGCTCTCGGATCCCTCCGGGGTTGAGTGCGAGGCTGGGTAGATAGCAGCTGTTGGTGGCTGTTCTGTTCTTACTGAGGCGGAGTGTTTTGTTATGAGAGAATTCTAGAACTCTCTTCATGGCGTTCCACAAAGCCAAGTCAGCTGAGAGGACTGAGCCCTGAGCAGGGAGGGGGAGAGAGGGGGAGACAAGGGGGAGAAAGTTGTGAAGGGTGGGGGTTACTACATTCTAGGTCTACAGGTCCAACTACATTGTTTATAATACCATAATGATCATCTAATCTTTAACCCCCCCCCCCACATACACACAGTACATGCACACACACACACACACACACACACACACACACACACACACACACACAGTACATGCACACACACACACACACACACACACACACACACACACACACTCGCACTGGTAAGTACAGATTGAGCCATTTACAGATTGTGCTGTGTAAGTGGCAACAAGGACCTGACCTGTGGAATCTGGGACAGTGTTATTATGCTAGAACATTCTGTGACCACTGCTGTTCAACACTCTAAAAACGGGTCCAGATACGACCCCTTTTAGGTTCATACTGTAAAGTGCGGTTCTATCTGGATCCTTACAGTTCTATCTAGAACCTTTTATGTTCTTCTATTCTTACAAACGGTTCTATATAGAACCCTTTTTGTCTCTTGGAGAGCAGCGCGCTAAGGCTTGCTGAGCTCACAGTGTTTCTCACTCAGTAGACCAACAGCATATGAGCTACATTGGACACGGTGCAATCAGAGGTCTTGATTCAGATGTTTTCTGTTGAACTAAACTGTAACTGAACTGTAAGATCTGAAAATATTTATAAAATCAGAAAACATTTGCTGAAAAACCCAAAGTCCCAAAGGGGTGAAAAACGAAAGAAAGATTATGGAAAGATTATGAAAAATAGAGGATTGAAACTGAAAGCATCAAACCCATCTGAAACTGATATTAAACAAACTGCCTATTGCCCAATCTTGTGAAATAAAACAGATGTGTGGTAGACTGGTAGACTTCTCTCTGCTGTACCAGTCACACACACACAAACACACGGCCTGGGATCATCTTCTGTAGACCAGCCATGAAGATGGTCTCTTTACTGGGTCTGTACCTCCTCTCCTTCATCTCTGTCCAGCCGGGTGAGTACTACTACTTCTACTACTACTACTACTACTACTACTACTACTACTACCACTACTACTACTACTACTACTACTACTACTACTTCTACTACTACTACTACTACTACTACTACTACTACCACTACTACTACTACCACTACTACTACTACTACTACTACTACTACTACTACTACCACTACTACTACTACTACTATTACTACTACTACTACTATTACTACTACTACTACTACTACTACTACTACTACTACTACTACTACTACTATACTACTACTACTACTACTACTACCACTACTACTACCACTACTACTACTACTACTACTACTACCACTACTACCACTACTACCACTACTACCACTACTACTACTACTACTACTACTACTACTACTACTACTACTACTACTACCACTACTACTACCGCTACCACTAGGCTACTTCTACTACGACTGTAACTCTCCTCTTCAAATTCTCTGTGTTTTACATTTTTTGGAGGGAAATCAAGAGAAACAAATAGATAATAACAGACACAAACAACATTCTCTGTCATTTCATTTACCGGTGTGTGTGTGTGTGTGTGTGTGTGTGTGTGTGTGTGTGTGTGTGTGTGCGTCCATGCGTACCGCATGTATCCCAGTGTGTACGCAGGAAGCAGACTATGAGGAGGAGTACGAGGAGCAGCCACAGAACTGCTCCACTACTGAGAGAATCAGAGACGGCCAGGTGTCCTACACCCAGGCTGGGGCCCCAGGCAGCGTGCTCATCTTCCACTGTGGGCCGGGGAAATACCCCTTCCCTGTCTCCCATAGGCTCTGCGGGGAGGATGGGGAGTGGTCCACCATGAGACTGGCCAATGGGAGACCAGTGTCGCGAGCGAAATGCAAAGGTAATGGTTTCTTGAAAAAAATTGATTCTTTTTTTTTTCTATTTCTCTCTTTCTAGACACAATCTCTCCGCCTCCTTTCAACTTTCAAAATCGTTCACGCCTTCCCTTTCTCTCCCTCTCTATCTCTCTCCCTCCCTCTCTCTCTCCCGTCTCCCCTTCCCAGACGTGTTGTGTCCCGCTCAGCTCCAGCTGGACCACGGGGAGTTCTGGCCCCAGCGCCAGTGGCTGCGCCCGGGGGAGACCCAGAGCTTCTCCTGCCGCCAGGGGGTCACCCTGACTGGCTCGGCCCAGAGGAACTGCACCCTCTCTGGGCAGTGGACCGGGAGCACCCCAGTGTGTGACAACCAGGGTGAGACTCTACTCTTAGACATAACTGTGGGCAATTAAGCTACAATGATAAGTAGAATGAGGGCGGTTTAAATGGGTAGAAAGGAAGTTCTTGTTTCATCAAAGGTTCAAAAAGCTTCATTTTTAGGGGGAAAACATTTGATATACTAATAAGTATACTGTATGAATAAGTAAAACTACAAATGTGGATACAGTCTACGATTAGCAGAGACTATCCACTTTCTATGTACAGTAACCATAAAGCTCTTGATCCAAGCAGGGTTTGCGCCACAGTGGAAAACAATTTTGCAAGCTTTGCTGATTGGCTGTAGAGCTGAGTAAATCTGGCCGAGACAGAGGAGGGGGCGGAGCCACTAGGAACCAGCTAGGAAGTAGGAACCTTGCTCTCTGGCTGATAAGACACGGCTACTGGAACAAACCACATGGAACCTGTTCAGCTACACTTTATTTTGAGGCAGTAGACGATCTGCAGACACTAAAACTAGCCAGCACCTGCTGTATTAACTGCAACTCTGAGGATATGCAACAACCGGTTAATCTTAGGAAGAGGGTTAGTGGATAGTTAGTCAAATGTTAGCTGATAGTTAGCAGTTTAGCATTTAGGACCCTTAAAATAAACATAATCGGCATACACAGACAGATGAAGAGTGATTTTCATATATACTGCACATATATGATAAACCCAAAGCTAGTGATCACAACTTGTTCTTCTCTGTCCGCTCTCTCTCTTCCTCTCCTCTTCATCCCTCCATCCCAGCTGATGACTGTAGAGACCCGGGGGTTCCTCCCGGAGCTCTGCGCTTCGCCGGACGGTTCCGGACGGGAGAGACGGTCCGGTACCACTGCCAGAGCGGTCTGGACCTGCTGGGCTCGGCCGAGAGGGTCTGTCTGGAGGACCGGGAGTGGAGTGGGACAGAACCTCGCTGTCGAGGTCAGTATCCAGACCAGACCAGACCAGACTATAGCTAGAATAGCTCAATCAATCAATCAATCAAAGCTTTATTTGTATAGCACATTTCATACCCAGAGGCAACACAATGCGCTTTACAGAGAACAAGGGAGGTGGGCATACGACCCACCCCTACATATTCCAGAGGGAAGCAAAAAAACAGTAATCACCCAGGGGCCAGATAAGTGAGCTGTAAAAATTCTTCCCTGACCCCTCTCAACAAGGCAATCGAGCAAGCTCCAGGAGTATGTTTGAATAGCTAGAAGGGCTATTCTGGGAAAAATAATAAAACATGTTTAAAAAATAAAAAAAATTATAATAATATAGATAACTGTAAATGGTGTCAGTTTTTGTATAAGTCTTCAGTATAGTTTCGTTTTTCACTTGATTGACCATTTTCAAGTAACTTGGTGTTGTTAAGAACACGGTTGAGCAATCATAAAAGCTGTCTCTTTTGGGTACTGTCCAGCTGTTTTTGCAAGTAATCCATGTGGAATGTGAACACAACACATTGTCTAGAGATATCAGCTGTCTACTCTGTGATGTCATTTCCTGTTGTGTGTCTGGACGCAGCCCCGTTTGCCTTCGACCCCCCCGGGGCTGTGGCTGAGGCGATGGGGGGGTCTCTCTCTGGGGTCATGGACGTCTTCTCACCGGACCACAAAAAGAAAGAGCAGGAAGGTGAGAGAGAGAGAAAGAGTGTGTGCATGGAAATGTGTGTGTGTGTGTGTCTGTAAGTACTGTAGTCCTGGGTCCTCTGGCACTGAACTTTGAACTATTCCTGGAGTCAGGACCAAGAGACACGGGGAGGCACCCTACAGTTTTTACGCCCCCAACCTCTGGAATACCCTGCCAGACATCCTAAGAACGGCAGAAACTATTAAGCAAGATCTTCAGACACGCCTTTTTAATCTTGCTTTCATCGTGTAGTTTTACTCAATTTTATTATTATTTTATTCTCATTTTTAATTTTTTACTGTTTCTTATTTTCTATTTCTCTTTTACCATATATATGCACAAGAACAATGGTCTATCTCACTGAGCTAATTAGCAACAACTCATGTTTGGCTTCACAAATTGACTAAGCCAGTCACCAGGGTGCAGGATAAGAGGTTATAATCTGTTTCATCATAAAACACTGAACGTGTGGTATATGTAAAAACCCACGTGAAAAGATGTTTGTTGAGTATACACACTGAAACAAAGGATATAACAATAGAAGTTGCATCATATAATGATGGTATGCCCTTCAAAATGTGGATGAGTGACTGAAGCTCACACACTGGACCGCTCGCACACTGGGCCGGTCAAACACTGTGCCGGTCAACCACTGGGCCAGTCACATACTGGGCCGGTCAACTACTGGGCCAGTCAACTACTGGGCCGATCATCCACTGGGCCGGTCAACACTGGGCCGGTCAACACTGGGCCGGTCGACACTGGGCCGGTCAAACACTGGGCCAGTCAACTACTGGGCCGGTCAACCACTGGGCCGGTAATCCACTGGGCCGGTCAAACACTGGGCCGGTCAAACACTGGGCCGGTCAACCACTGGGCCGGTAAACCACTGGGCCGGTCATCCACTGGGCCGGTCAAACACTGGGCCGGTCAAACACTGGGCCGGTCAAACACTGGGCCGGTCATCCACTGGGTCAGTCATCCACTGGGCCGGTCATCCACTGGGTCAGTCATCCACTGGGCCGGTCGCACACTGGGCCGGTCAACCACTGGGTCGGTCAACCACTGGGCCGGTCAACCACTGGGCCGGTCAAATACTGGGCCGGTCACAAGTGAAACACGCCATAGCCACATTCAAATCCCTACCGCACTTTTCTTAATACCAACTAATTAACTTTGTTTTTATTTATTCTGCACAGCACTGTGTGCTACACTTGCTTGTATGAACATGTGCTGTATACAATAAAATGGACTTGACTTGTATGAGTGTGTGCTAAGCTATGAACCCCTGTCTCAGGCTTTGGTCGGGCGCTGCGTTTGTCGGACGGTCGCATGAACGTTTTTATCCTGCTGGACACGTCAGGCAGCGTCAACAACCAGTTTCAGGAGTTCCGAGCTGCCGCTGACACCCTCATACGCAAGGTGGGCCTACCTATGAGCACCGGTACAGTTAGATGACATCATGCACATACACACAAACGACACGCACCCACTCAGAAACACAGACACACAAACGACACGCACCCACTCAGAAACACACACACACACAAACGACACGCACCCACTCAGAAACACACACACACAAACGACACGCACCCACCCCCGCCCTCCCGCACTCCATCCCCTCGCCTTTCGCTTGTCTATTCTCCAAAAGCTAGACGTCTTATTCTGCCACATACACCTTTCCGTGTCTCTACCTCTCTGCCCTCCAGCTGGACAGGTACGAGGTCGAGATGCGGTTCCATGTGACTTCGTACGCCAGCAAGGCCAAAAACATCGTGAGCATCTTCGACGACTGGAGCAACGACGCAGACGAGGTCATCGCGAGTCTGAACGAATTTAACTACCGCAGTATGGCACTCGCTTATTCATTAGTCTTGAATGGTTCAAGTATTCATTAGGGGCGGCTGTGGCTCAGTGGTAGAGCGGGTTATCCAACGATTGTAGGGTCGGCGGTTCGAATCCCGCCTCCTCCTGTCCACATGTCGAAGTGTCCTTGGGCAAGACACTGAACCCCAAATTGCTCCCAATGAGCAGGCTAGCACCTTGCATGGCAGCTGCCGCCATTGGTCTGTGAATGTGTGTGTGAATGGATGAATGAGAGGCCATTGTAAAGCGCTTTGGATAAAAGCGCTATATAAGTGCAGTCCATTTACCATTCATTCATCCATTCATTCATCCATTTGTCCTCTCCTTTATGTGGTCCATCCTTCTCACTGTCCCCCTCCAGGCCATGGGCATCAGAGTGGCACCAACCTCTATGCTGCTCTGGACAGTGTCTACAACGACATGGTCAACCTCAACATGACCAAGTACAACCTCTTCAAGCAGACCCAGAACGTCATCGTCATAGTGACAGACGGTAGGGAGAGAGAGATCAGTATTGTTAGTCCTCTCATGTACAGTACGCATATGGATCTTTGTTATGACTGCTTTAAGCACAGTATCTCTCTTTGTGTCGGGTGATAACACTGCAACCATTTTGCAAACGACATAAAGTGTTTGAGATGTTATTGGATTGAATGTGTTGTGAGCCGCTTGTGTCCCTCTTGTCCTGCAGGCTACTCTAACACAGGCCTCAGTCCCCTGGCCAAGCTGAAGCAGATCCGCTCGCTGCTGGGCTACGACGCCACCTCCCTGGATCACTCTGACCAGGACCTGCTAGGTTTGAGACTAAGTTTGATCCCTCTGACCAGGACCTGCTAGGTTTGAGACTAAGTTTGATCACTGACCAGGACCTGCTAGGTTTGAGACTAAGTTTGATCACTCTGACCAGGACCTGCTAGGTTTGAGACTAAGTTTGATCACTCTGACCAGGACCTGCTAGGTTTGAGACTAAGTTTGATCACTGACCAGGACCTGCTAGGTTTGAGACTAAGTTTGATCACTCTGACCAGGACCTGCTAGGTTTGAGACTAAGTTTGATCACTGACCAGGACGTGCTAGGTTTGAGACTAAGTTTGATCACTGACCAGGACCTGCTAGGTTTGAGACTAAGTTTGATCACCGACCAGGACCTGCTAGGTTTGAGACTAAGTTTGATCACTAACCAGGACCTGCTAGGTTTGAGACTAAGTTTGATCACTGACCAGGACCCGCTAGGTTTGAGACTAAGTTTGATCACTGACCAGGACCTGCTAGGTTTGAGATTAAGTTTGATCACTGACCAGGACGTGCTAGGTTTGAGACTAAGTTTGATCACTGACCAGGACCTGCTAGGTTTGAGACTAAGTTTGATCACTGACCAGGACCTGCTAGGTTTGAGACTAAGTTTGATCCCTCTGACCAGGACCTGCTAGGTTTGAGACCAAGTTTGATCACTGACCAGGACCTGCTAGGTTTGAGACTAAGTTTGATCACTGACCAGGACCTGCTAGGTTTGAGACTAAGTTTGATCACTGACCAGGACCTGCTAGGTTTGAGACTAAGTTTGATCACTCTGACCAGGACCTGCTAGGTTTGAGACTAAGTTTGATCACTCTGACCAGGACCTGCTAGGTTTGAGACTACGTTTGATCACGGACCAGGACCTGCTAGGTTTGAGACTAAGTTTGATCACTGACCAGTGTTAAAGTATTTCAAGTCATCACCCATGTGTTCACTCCAAAAATAGTTTTTCTGTTTTCCTACTTGATTGATGTTCCTGAAGTTCTCTGAGTTTATTGTTTTACAACGTTTGTGGAAACCAGAAGTTAACTCCATTCCCACAGAAGTAATCTTGTTTGTCCAGACCAGTTGGTAACGTCTCTCAGTTCCCCTGTACCCCCCTTTAAAAGGACTCTCCCTTCTCATCATCTTTGCTCTGACTATGGAATCACTTCCTGTGTGAGAGACCGCTTGCAAACGTATTTCAGAATAAATCTATTGTCTTTGTTTTAAACCAGCTTGAATCGACCACTCGCGTGCTCTTATTTTTAAACCAAGTATAAAAATACTTTCATACCAGGACCTGCTAGGTTTGATACTACTGCACACTGAATGAACGCCCTATAGGATCACCCATCAGTCATCAACACAATGAGCATTGAGCAACAACAGAATCTCTCCCTCTCCACCCTCTCTCGCTCTTTCTCTCTCCATCATCCCACCCCCGTCTCTCTCCCTTGCCACCCCTCCATCCACCCCCTTCTCTCCCTTTCTCATCCTGTTTTGTGTGTGTGTGTGTGTGTGTGTGTGTGTGTGTGTGTGTGTGTGTGCGTGTGTGTGTTCCCTACAGACGTGTATGTGTTTGGAGTGCAGGGAGAGAAAGGTGAGGTGAACTCGAAGGAGCTGAACGGCATCGCCTCCGAAAAGAGAGGTGACCAACACCTCTTCATCCTGGAGAACAGCAGCTGTCTGAGAGAGGCCTTCGATACCATGATCAGTAGGTTACATGTCTACCCATCCATTCATCAATCTGTCCATCTATCTGTCCATCCATCCATCCATCTGTCCATCCATCCAACCATCTGAAAGAGGCCTTCAATACCATCATCAATAGGTTACATTTCAATACATCCATCCATCCATTGGTTCAACTGACCATCCATCCATCTATCCATCCATCCATTGGTTCATCTGACCATCCATCTATCCATCCATCCATTGGTTCATCTGACCATCCATCCATCTATCCATCCATTGGTTCATCTGACCATCCATCCATCTATCTATCCATCCATTGGTTCATCTGACCATCCATCCATTTATCCATCCATCCATTGGTTCATCTGACCATCCATCTATCCATCCATCCATTGGTTCATCTGACCATCCATCCATTTATCCATCCATCCATTGGTTCATCTGACCATCCATCCATCTATCAATCCATCCATTCGTTCATCTGACCATCCAGTCATTCATTCAGTCATTCATTAATCCATTCGTCCAGCCATCCATCTACAGAATACATTACCATTAAGTTAAGTTCCATTAAATTTAGTTATCATCTATGTAATATTACTTTTGTGACTGTCACAACTTCAACTTCAGTCATGGCCAATTATGTAATATTTCAAATGTGTGTGTGTGTGTGTGTGTTTGTGTGTGTGTGTGTGTGTGTGTGTGTGTGTGTGTGCAGGTGATGAGAGTGTGACCATGTGTGGGCTGGCCCGGGAGGGTGTGTCCGAGACGGCTCACACCAGACCCTGGCATGTCGATGTCGTCACTATGGTGAGCATCCTTTATCTCATACCTGGGGGCTAATGGGCACTGAATGAATGAATGAATTCACTTTTACTGTACGTCAAGGCATCCTCAACAACACATCTCAACAACACATCTCAACAACACATCTCATTAAAAACACCTTTTTAAAATGTCTTAATATGTTTCAAAATAGCATGTTATCTATACAAAAGTCGTGACAAAACTAATGACGCACCTCTGCCTACAGTACATGACCTGTTGCTCTGCTGTGTTTGTGTGTGTGTGTGTGTGTGTGTGTGTGTGTCGGTCCAGACCGGGTCCAATAAGGAAAGCTGCCTGGGCTCCATCGTGACCCAGAACTGGGTTCTGACCGCCGCTCACTGCTTCTTCGCTGCGTCTCAGGAGGGCCTGAACCCCCAGAAGGTCACGGTGCAACACGGTCAGTACTCCCCACTTTCACCCGGACCTCGCTAAAGGCCGAGGGCAGAAGAACAAGTTCCACTGTGTCACATGGTACCAAGTATGGACTTAAGTACTTAGTTCCTTTACATTTTACTAGAGAAATATTACTATTTCTAGTACAGCTATTATGCTGTGTTCAAGTGCTCCTTGGAAATATCGTATTTACCGTATTTACGAGTTACGACCACATGGACGGCCTTCCAAGGTCGTAATTACGAGTGGGAAATTGGGAAATAACGATGATACCCGAGTTTACGAGCTGTGACGTTTCATGGCGTTCTGGATAGCAAAAAATGGTGGAAAGAATGGAAACCCTGGCAGCAATTGACAGTAAAAAATGATATAGTTCGTTATTCTGTTCTATTGCAGTCCCTTTTCAACCTAAAAGTCTATCGATCACAAACACAGATGCTAACAAGTCTAGCTAAGCACATTTTAGCAATATAGCTAGCTAAGCAACTATTAGCTCATTATACAGATAAGGGACTTGCTTTCGCTGATTATAAATCACCCACAGAAAAACATCCATCGTCGTGGCGTCCGTGTTTGTTGACGTTTTGTTGCTCTTTCCGACCAAAAGCACTTGAACGCGTGTATGTCGTAATTACGACTTCACGACTGGTAAGTTCGAGCTTCCGAGGTGCACATGAACGCAGCGTTAGGCTATACAGCCTTCACTGATCCTGGACCTTGCATATGAGTCTCTGTGTCAGGGCTCGGCTCTATGAAGTTCACAGTGCAGGATCTATCTTTGGATATTCAATGTATTATGAAAAGCGTTGAATGCAACATGCCTCGTTTCCTTCAAACCATTGAATTGGTATTTGGGGTAATTTCCTGAATGTATCCCACTGAGCAAAGACACGTCTAAAAGACGTCTTTTAGATGTCTTTTTCGTCTTTTTCGGACGTCCAAAGACATCCAATTAGGAGCCAGAATGAACGTTTTTTTAGACGTTCAGATATTGAACCCGTTCTGCACGTCCACAGACGTCTTAGAGGGGTCCAAGCCAGACGTTAAAATATTGAGGGGTCCAGCAGACGTACAAATGGGGTTCTGGACCGACGGACGTTATTAAGACATGATCTGAACGTCTCCCTGACGTTGTGTGTTTGCTGGGATTGAACAAACGGAACTGTTCGTCTTTCCTGTGCAAAGTGCTTTTTGTAACGCTACCCTCATTGTCCTCGTCTGTGCTCTCCAGGAGGAGACTGCGTGAGCTGAGCTCAATTTGTGTTTCTTCTCCAGGAGCCGGCAGTGTGAAGGCCGCCTTAGTGAGACTGCATCCTCTCTACAACGTGTCGGCTCTCAGACAGAGGAATGTGTCGGAGTTCTACGACTACGACGTCGCTCTGGTGAAGGTGGAGAAAAGCATCCCTCTCTCCTGGAAGGCTAGGTGCGTTTTGCCATTTCAGTCTGGACAACAAGGCTAGAAATGGCTCTCTTGAAATAACGTCTATCCAGTCTGATACGGAAGGGGATTTGGTTTTCGGTAGAACTGTTTCAGATGAGATATTTTCTTTATGTTGTGTAATCTCATGAGCCGTGTGTGTGTGTGTGTGTGTGTGTGTGTGTGTTCTGTGACAGGCCCATCTGCCTGCCGTGCACCAAGCCCGCCAGCAGAGCCATGAAGATGAGTCCCGACTCCACCTGCCGGCAGCACAGTAAGACCCGACCCCTGACCTTTCACCTCTCACCCCGAGATCTCCACAGCATTCACACCTTCACTCTGTTAAGGCCGTAACGAACGGAACGATACAGAATTCTCCATGATTGTGCGTGTGTTTCAGAGACTGCATTGCTGTCCAGAGAAGATACCACAGCCTATTTCATCCACAAGGACAAGGACAAACGCACGACACACCGCAGAGAGACACACATTCAGACAGGGAGCAAGGTGAGCGATGGCTCTTTCTGCTCTTTGTGTGTGTGTGTGTGTCTGTATACAAGTGCATCTCGGAAAATTAGGATATTGTGGAAAGTTCATTATTTTCCGTAATTTAATTCAAAAAGTGAAACTTTCATATATTAGATATTCATTACACATGTAGGGAAATATTTCAAGGCTGATTGCCTCCATGTTGCTCCATGTTGATGCAGTAATTTGTGCAAAAGGAGCCCCGACCAAGTATTGAGTGGATAAATGAACATGCTGAACATACTGTACAATCATAAAGATTAAAACTAAAAAGGCTTGAAATATTTCACTGTGTGTAATGGATCTAGAATACATGGAAGTTTCACTGTTTGAATTAAATTATGGAAAATAATGGACTTTTTCACAATATTCTAATTGTCTGAGATGTATGTGTACATGGCTGTGTGTATTTCTCTGTGTGTGTGTGTTTCTGTGTGTGTGTTTCTCTGTTGTGTGTGTTTCTCTCTGTGTTTGCGTCTCTGTGTGTTTCTGTGTGTGTGTGTTTCTGTGTGTGTGTGTTTCTGTGTGTGTTTCTCTCTCTGTGTTTCTGTGTGTGTGTGTTTCTCTCTCTGTGTTTTTGTGTGTGTTTCTGTGTGTGTTTCTGTGTGTGTGTTTGTCTGTGTGTGTTCCTCTGTTTGTGTGTTTCTCTGTGTGTGTGTTTTTCTCACTGTGTGTGTTTCTCTGTGTGTGTGTGTTTCTCACTGTGTGTGTTTCTCTGTGTGTGTGTGTGTGTTTCTCACTGTGTGTTTCTCTGTGTGTGTTTCTCTCTGCGTAGCGGCCAGACTGTGTAAAGCAGGCAGGGACGATCCTCACTCAGCCTACAGATGTGACTCTGGATGAGTACGTTCCTGAGAGGTTCCTCTGCACCGGAGGGTCCACCTCTTATCAGGATGCTGTCGCCTGCAAGGGTATGTTAGCGCACACACACGCGCACACACACACATACACATACACATACACACACAGTACCTGCACAGTTACATCAGCTTGGCAACTCACTCCCAAAACAGTCCGATTGACTACCTACACACACCACACTCGTGGCTCGTACCTTAAGGTTAAAGTGTGTTGTCTACAGGTGACTCTGGAGGTTCTCTGTTCCTGACCAAGAGAATGAGGAACTTCCAGGTGGGGAACTCTCCGTCCTTAGAACAAACACTCAGAACATTACCTCCGACATGAGGAACATACTGTACCGCAGCCATTCTCAACCAGTGGTAGCCTACTGCCAAATGGTTAGAAAACAATAACGTTTGTTCAATTACAAAGCTAGTTATTTTTCTATCTAAATGTACTCAATAATTCACATATAAATAAAACATTCAAGTTAAAATACATAGTTTCAATGACCAGTTACGTTTGAATATCACCACGCCGATCACATTTGAATGTGTTCAGCTCACGTAGTTTGCTAGCGAATGTTCCCTCAGATGCAAACTTTCCCTCGCGCCCCTCAGATGAGAAAAGTGACGGACCAACGGGTTTTTTTCTCATGTATTTGGGAAGGTGGTCCTCAGAATTGTTTTAACAATCCAAACTGGGCCTTAAGTTACAAAAGGTTGAGAACCCCTGCTGTACCGTACACAGGGACGTAAACAAACTTCATCGCTTGTATTTAACTTCACTCGTATTGAAGAAAGATCATTCTCAGCTGCTGGTCCTCCCGTCCTGCAGGTGGGGGTGTTGAGCTGGGGCACTGTGGATATGTGCACGGCCGGAAAGCCCAGTAAGAAGAATGCACATGCACGTGACTTCCACATCAGCCTCTTTGACCTGGCGCCATGGTTACGGCAGCACCTGGGGACCGAGGTGGACTTCCTGCCGACGGACGGCTGAAGAAACGACCACATCCTGTCACCTTCATGCCGCCATATTCTATCCTGTGCGTTATATTCTATCCGAAAGTGGACAGTTATACACTTATTAGTGTGCACTTAGCTACTTCACCTAAATTGTGTACACTCCTCCATATTCACTTGCCTCCTCTCTGAACTCGTATAGTTCTCCATTTAAAGAATGATTGCTAGTCATATCTGTATCGGATGAATGTATCAGTGTTTTTCAAACTTTATTAAAGACAGAACAACCAATGTTACCATTTTCCCCAATGAAAATCACACTGAATCTCACTCACTGCATCTAACATCTATTTGAACGAAGCAAGTTGGTGATAAAGCTGCCAGTGGTTTTCAGGATTTCTACATACAAGTCCAAAAACATGTAACAAGAAAAAAACACAAGTACCGTCAACAAATATTGTTCTTTTCAAATGAAATACTTAGTGAGCAGCAGGTGAAGTGTGGAGGTGGTTACTGAGACAGACACATCGCTCTATTTGGTTTCGTCTCTTGGTCACTTGAATTATCGTTGACGGCTAACTTGTCTCGTTCTGCACCAATAGTAATCACACAAAGCTCAGGTTACAACGGAAACCATCCAATTAGCCTTCAGAGAACTGTCGGAACAGAGCCTCTGATTGGCTGTTGGTGAACTTGGGGACGAAGTGGATCTGCAGGATTTCTGAGAAGCCTTCAGACAGGGCGGGCGCCACAAACTTTTTCCTGTGAGGAAGACAGAGCGGTTGGTCAGAACAGTAGATAGAGCAGCTGGTCAGAACAGAAGACAGAGCAGCTGGTCAGAACAGAAGACAGAGCGGTTGGTCAGAACAGAAGACAGAGCGGTTGGTCAGAACAGAAGACAGAGCGGTTGGTCAGAACAGAAGACAGAGCGGTTGGTCAGAACAGAAGACAGAGCGGCTGGTCAGAACAGAAGACAGAGCGGTTGGTCAGAACAGAAGACAGAGCGGTTGGTCAGAACAGAAGACAGAGCGGCTGGTCAGAACAGAAGACAGAGCGGTTGGTCAGAACAGAAGACAGAGCGGTTGGTCAGAACAGAAGACAGAGCGGTTGGTCAGAACAGCGGTTGGTCAGAACAGAAGACAGAGCGGTTGGTCAGAACAGAAGACAGAGCGGTTGGTCAGAACAGAAGATAGAGTGGCTGGTCAGAACAGAAGACAGAGCGGTTGGTCAGAACAGAAGACAGAGCGGTTGGTCAGAACAGAAGACAGAGCGGTTGGTCAGAACAGAAGACAGAGCGGTTGGTCAGAACAGAAGACAGAGCGGTTGGTCAGAACAGAAGACAGAGCGGTTGGTCAGAACAGAAGACAGAGCGGTTGGTCAGAACAGAAGACAAAGCGGTTGGTCAGAACAGAAGACAGAGCGGTTGGTCAGAACAGAAGACAGAGCGGTTGGTCAGAACAGAAGACAGAGCGGTTGGTCAGAACAGAAGACAGAGCGGTTGGTCAGAACAGAAGACAGAGCGGTTGGTCAGAACAGAAGACAGAGCGGTTGGTCAGAACAGAAGACAGAGCGGTTGGTCAGAACAGAAGATAGAGCGGTTGGTCAGAACAGAAGACAGAGCGGTTGGTCAGAACAGAAGATAGAGCGGTTGGTCAGAACAGAAGACAGAGTGGTTGGTCAGAACAGAAGACAGAGCGGTTGGTCAGGACAGAAGACAGAGCGGTTGGTCAGAACAGAAGACAGAGCGGCTGGTCAGAACAGAAGACAGAGCGGTTGGTCAGAACAGAAGACAGAGCGGTTGGTCAGGACAGAAGACAGAGCGGTTGGTCAGAACAGAAGACAGAGTGGTTGGTCAGAACAGAAGACAGAGCGGTTGGACAGAACAGAAGACAGAGCGGTTGGTCAGAACAGAAGACAGAGCGGTTGGTCAGAACAGAAGATAGAGCGGCTGGTCAGAACAGAAGACAGAGCGGCTGGTCAGATCAGAAGACAGAGCGGTTGGTCAGATCAGAAGACAGAGCGGCTGGTCAGAACAGAAGACAGAGCGGTTGGTCAGAACAGAAGACAGAGCGGTTGGTCAGAACAGAAGACAGAGCGGTTGGTCAGAACAGAAGACAGAGCGGTTGGTCAGAACAGAAGACAGAGCGGTTGGTCAGAACAGAAGACAGAGCGGTTGGTCAGAACAGAAGACAGAGCGGTTGGTCAGAACAGAAGACAGAGCGGTTGGTCAGAACAGAAGACAGAGCTGTTGGTCAGAACAGAAGACAGAGCGGTTGGTCAGAACAGAAGACAGAGCGGTTGGTCAGAACAGAAGACAGAGCGGTTGGTCAGAACAGAAGACGGAGCGGTTGGTCAAAACAGAAGACAGAGCGGTTGGTCAGAACAGAAAACAACTCTTGTCTGAGAAAACCTGTGTGTTCGGTTCGCAGTGGACACAAACCAGGGTTATTATAGTTAACGAAAACTAACAAGGTTATTATAGTTAACGAAAACTAACAAAAAAACAAAAACTAGGTGTGAAAAAACATTTTAGTTAACCGAAATAAAAATAAAAACTTTTTATTATTATTTAGCTTTACAAAAAAATGATTACTAACTAAAACTGTATTGTGTGTTTACAGAAACTAACTAAAATAAACTAAAATTATAGAGAAAATGTCTTTAGTTTTAGTCTTTTTAATTTAATACATAAGGCTAGTATTTTGGGTGGATATCCACACGGAGTGAAACAACGTGAGCTTGTGAGATCAGGATAGTCTCACGAGGCTAGAGCAGAAGAACAAAAACCTAAAACTAATAATGAAATTAATAAAACTAAACTAAAACTAAGCATTTCCCCCCCCAAAAAAATAAACTAAACTAGCAAACCTGCTTTGAAAATTAATTAAAACTAAACTGAAATTGAAAACAAAAAGTTACAACGATATAAAAATAAAACTTATGAAAAAAGGAAAACTATTATAACCTTGTCACAAACACGCCAACGCTTCCAGGAGCCCGGGCCCCTGACTAATCTACCAATCATAAGCATTCATTGAGAAGACAGGAAGTTTCCTCCCCTTCTCTCTGGTCCTTCTGTGAAGAGAGACGCGAGAGGAATCTACGTGGAAATGAGGGGGGCGGTCAGAGACACTCACTTGTAGCTGTGGAAGATCATATCGTTGACCTTGAGGTGTTTAGTGGCGGACGGGACCATCTCTCGGAACTGCATGGGGCAGGAAGAAGGAAGCGTTCAACGGGCAGTGTCAATGCAGCACCTCAGAGTGAGGAATAATAGGTAGGAGAGACAGATAAACAGACAGGTAAACACAGGAGACACAGGTAAACAGATAGGATAGGTAAACAGACAGGTAAACACAGGAGAGACAGGTAAACAGACAGGAGAGACAGATATACAAGAGAGACAGGTAAACAGACAGGAAAGAGACGGGTAAACAGGATAGAGAGATAAACAGATGGGATAAACAGATAGGATATACAGATAAACAGACAGGAGAGACATGTGAACAGATAGAATAGACAGGTAAACAGATAGAATAGACAGGTAAACAGATAGAATAGACAGGTAAACAGATAGGAGAGACAGGTAAACAGATAGGAGAGACAGGTAAACAGATAGGAGAGACAGGTAAACAGATAGAATAGACAGGTAAACAGATAGGAGAGACAGGTAAACAGATAGGAGAGACAGGTAAACAGATAGAATAGACAGGTAAACAGATAGGAGAGACAGGTAAACAGATAGGAGAGACAGGTGAACAGGTAGGAGAGACAGGTGAACAGATAGGAGAGACAGGTAAACAGATAGGAGAGACAGGTAAACAGATAGGAGAGACATGTGAACAGATAGAATAGACAGGTAAACAGATAGGAGAGACAGGTAAACAGATAGGAGAGACAGGTAAACAGATAGGAGAGACAGGTAAACAGATAGAATAGACAGGTAAACAGATAGGAGAGACAGGTAAACAGATAGGAGAGACAGGTAAAACGATAGGAGAGACAGGTGAACAGATAGGAGAGACAGGTAAACAGATAGGAGAGACAGGTAAACAGATAGGAGAGACAGGAAAACAGATAGGAGAGACAGGTAAACAGATAGGAGAGACAGGTAAACAGATAGAATAGACAGGTAAAACGATAGGAGAGACAGGTAAACAGATAGGAGAGACAGGTAAACAGATAGGAGAGACATGTGAACAGATAGAATAGACAGGTAAACAGATAGGAGAGACAGGTAAACAGATAGGAGAGACAGGTAAAACGATAGGAGAGACAGGTGAACAGATAGGAGAGACAGGTAAACAGATAGGAGAGACAGGTAAACAGATAGGAGAGACAGGAAAACAGATAGGAGAGACAGGTAAACAGATAGGAGAGACAGGTAAACAGATAGGAGAGACAGGTAAACAGATAGGAGAGACAGGTAAACAGATAGGAGAGACAGGCAAACAGACAGGAGAGACAGATAAACAGGATAGACAGATAAACAGATAGGAGAGACAGGTAAACAGATAGGACAGACAGGTGAACAGACAGGAGAGACAGGAAAACAGATAGGAGAGACAGGTAAACAGATAGGAGAGACAGGTAAACAGATAGGAGACAGGTAAACAGATAGGAGAGACAGGTAAACAGATAGGAGAGACAGGTAAAACGATAGGAGACAGGTGAACAGATAGGAGAGACAGGTAAACAGATAGGAGAGACAGGTGAACAGATAGAAGAGACAGGTAAACAGATAGGAGAGGAGAGACAGGTAAACAGATAGGAGAGACAGGCAAACAGACAGGAGAGACAGATAAACAGGATAGACAGGTAAACAGATAGGAGAGACAGGTAAACAGATAGGAGAGACAGGTAAACAGATAGGAGAGACAGGTAAACAGATAGGAGAGACAGGCAAACAGACAGGAGAGACAGATAAACAGATAGGAGAGACAGGTAAACAGATAGGACAGACAGGTGAACAGACAGGAGAGACAGGAAAACAGATAGGAGAGACAGGTAAACAGATAGGAGAGACAGGTAAACAGATAGGAGACAGGTAAACAGATAGGAGAGACAGGTAAACAGATAGGAGAGACAGGTAAACAGATAGGAGAGACAGGTAAACAGATAGGAGAGACAGGTAAACAGATAGAATAGACAGGTAAACAGATAGGAGAGACAGGTAAACAGATAGGAGAGACAGGTAAAACGATAGGAGAGACAGGTGAACAGATAGGAGAGACAGGTAAACAGATAGGAGAGACAGGTAAACAGATAGGAGAGACAGGAAAACAGATAGGAGAGACAGGTAAACAGATAGGAGAGACAGGTAAACAGATAGAATAGACAGGTAAAACGATAGGAGAGACAGGTAAACAGATAGGAGAGACAGGTAAACAGATAGGAGAGACATGTGAACAGATAGAATAGACAGGTAAACAGATAGGAGAGACAGGTAAACAGATAGGAGAGACAGGTAAACAGATAGGAGAGACAGGTAAACAGATAGAATAGACAGGTAAACAGATAGGAGAGACAGGTAAACAGATAGGAGAGACAGGTAAAACGATAGGAGAGACAGGTGAACAGATAGGAGAGACAGGTAAACAGATAGGAGAGACAGGTAAACAGATAGGAGAGACAGGAAAACAGATAGGAGAGACAGGTAAACAGATAGGAGAGACAGGTAAACAGATAGGAGAGACAGGTAAACAGATAGGAGAGACAGGTAAACAGATAGGAGAGACAGGCAAACAGACAGGAGAGACAGATAAACAGGATAGACAGATAAACAGATAGGAGAGACAGGTAAACAGATAGGACAGACAGGTGAACAGACAGGAGAGACAGGAAAACAGATAGGAGAGACAGGTAAACAGATAGGAGAGACAGGTAAACAGATAGGAGACAGGTAAACAGATAGGAGAGACAGGTAAACAGATAGGAGAGACAGGTAAAACGATAGGAGACAGGTGAACAGATAGGAGAGACAGGTAAACAGATAGGAGAGACAGGTGA
>NC_140234.1:2711058-2716058 GCF_949987555.1 Borostomias antarcticus
AGTGAGCTGACCAATGCTATGACAGCTACAGTCAGCTGGCGTACGTGCCTCGGCTGAATTTGCGTCGTTGACTTCATTTGTGCTGTATGCTGATTGGCTGAGACACAGAGTGTAGGTCTCCACTCACCCTGTTGATGTACACATATCCCTTAGAGACCAGGTGGCTCTGGAGGAAGGTGGACTTTCCCGCTGAGAGAGAGACAGATGGAGGGAGAGAGAGAGAGAGAGAGAGAGAGATGGAGATGGAGGGAGAGAGAGAAAGAGGGAGAGAGAGGGAGGGAGAGAGAGAGAGATGGAGATGGAGGGAGAGAGAGAGAGAGAGGGAAGGAGAGAGAGAAAGAGGGAGAGAGAGAAGGAGGGAGAGAGAGAAAGAGGGAGAGAGAGAGGGAGGGAGAGAGAGAAACATCAGTGAAACCGAGATGAGAAGAGAGAAGGAGAGGATAGGAAAAGGGTGAGAGAAAGTGAGAGTTGGTCATGGTCAGTGTGCGGAGAAGATCAAGTGAACAGCTACAAGAAGCCCGCTGACCCCTGATGTATAAGGTCATAGTTGGAGAAGATCAAGTGTACAGCTACAAGAAGCCCGCTGACCCCTGATGTATGAGGTCATAGTTGGAGAAGATCAAGTGTACAGCTACAAGAAGCCCGCTGACCCCTGATGTATGAGGTCATAGTTGGAGAACTCTAGCCACTGGACTGAAACTATGTATACATACAGGCTACCGTAAAGGTGGGCCAAACTGTCTGAAGAAGAGCAGTGGCTCAAAACGTCACAGATTAAAGGAGAATGCTCGTTTTTGACAACCTGGACCTTATTTACGACATATTAAAAGACGTTTGACTCACCGAGATCACTTTGGTGTATTTCGGAGGTCTGTAGAAGAAATGTAAAATCCAGCGCGAGCCAGTATATCCATGTAATGGCGATGGTGGGGGCACCGAGAATGCAGTTTCTAAAAATCTATTTTCTGCCACGAAACGGTTGTTTTCATCAATTTGTCTTTATGAATCGCTAGTTGTGCTTACATAGAGCGTAGGCCTGTTGTGGTTTTCACATGCCATGATCTTTAGAAACGTCTTTCGAAACGAAATAGCTTCCCCACTTGCCCCAGCATGCATGCGCACAACGCGCAATCGTTGCTCCAGCACGCTGTGCGCATGCGTGCTGGAGCAAGTGAGGAAGCTATTTCGTGTCTAAAGACTTTTCTAAAGATCATATTACAGAGGCATGTGAAAAACCACAACAGACCTACGCTCTATGTAAGTACAACTAGCGATTCATCAAGACAGATTGATGAAAACAACCGTTTCGCGGCAGAAAATAGATTTTTAGAAGCTGCATTCTCGTTGCCCCCACCACCGCCATTACATGGATATACTTGGCTCGCGCTGGATTTTAAATTTCTTCTACAGACCTCCGAAATACACCAAAGTGATCTCGGTGAGTCAAACGTCTTATAATATGTCGTAAATAAGGTCCAGGTTGTCAAAAACGAGCATTCTCCTTTAAAGCATGTTAAATGGAGCTACAGTGTGCGGATCATCCATTCTTCTTATAGGGCCAAACTGTATGACGTTGTCTGATCAGGGAACGTTGACTGCCAAACATTTCTCTGTGACTGACCCAGATCTGTCTGCTGTTGTACGAAATAAATGTTGAATCTGATCTCATTCAGCTTCGGCAAACTACTTTTCTCTCCGGCCATTGATTCTTCCAATACCAGACATCAATCATCCTGTATCAGAGTCAGAGAAAGATGGGAATGAGAGGATGAGAGGGGGATGTGGACTTGTTCACCTACAAGCAGGGTAACCCACAGCAATGATGACTTCCTGTTTGGTGGAGGTTAGGGAGGAACTGGGAGGGTCATAGAGGCGGGTGCTGGAGTCACATTTCCTCTGAGGAGAGACAAACAAACACACGCACACACACACACACGCACACACAAACACACGCACTCACACACACAAACACACGCACACACAAACACACGCACACACAAACACACGCACACACAAACACACGCACACACAAACACGCACACACAAACACACGCACACACAAACACACACACACACACAAACACACGCACACACAAACACACACAAACACACGCACACACAAACACACGCACACACAAACACACACACACACAAACACAAGGTTTATGCTGCGTTCCTTTCTTATCGGACATGTCGGGATTCCTCGTCATCAATACGCCACCTGAACTTGCGATTTCTGCCGTTTTACTCGGGGTACAAAATCTACCCCGACTTCATCAACGCCAGCTGCTGACGTCAATCAAGACGGCTACTCTGCGCAACAATAAACAATAACTTTTTATTAGCGCTTCCGTCTTATTTGTGTGATTAAATCTGTCGTTCACATAGTACTGTGACCGTCCAACGTCTATCAGTGGATAATGTTGCTATGAGGTTCGTATGCGCAAAAGAGCATAGTTCATGGTTACCAACTGGTATTGCTAACAATGGCTGACTTGGCTAGAACTATAAAGATGGGGTGAAAGTGGGGCTGCGTTCCGAATCGTATACTACCCTACTATATAGTATGCCATAACAGGATGTAGTATGTCCCAATACATAGTATGGCACATGCAGTATGGCAAAAATACCAGGATGTCCTACTACATCCGGTCGTATTTTGCAGTATGCAAGCCAGCAGGCTTTTCTGGCTATTCTGACCCACAATCCTGTGCGCAGCGGAAATGTGCGTCACATGTGCGAGTCGTGACAGCTGTAGACGAATGTCGCGTTATGGACAGCGACGGATGTGGGCTAATTTCAAGGCGCAATGTTATGACAAGGTAGTATGTCCCAATTGGATGCCTACTGCTTGCAAAGTACGTACTTTCTAAGGGCAGCTGTAGTAGGTACTGGTAGTAAGTAGTAGAAGTATGCGATTCGGAACGCAGCCTGGGTTTTCCCGTTTTGTTTCGGGAACACATTGAACTGGGATGTGACGTCGTCCCGAGCGCCAAATACGGAGCGCTGATTCACAAAAGGAACGCAGCATCAATATCTGGGCTGTGTAGACAACGGGCAGCGCAGGCACAGAGAGTCGGTTGGCCAGTTAGATAGTGACTCACAGGGTCAAACTCAGGCAGGCTGTAGGGGGCGCTCTTCCAGCCCAGGAAGAACTCCTCGGGAGTGTGGAACTGCAGCCCGATGTTCAGGGCAAACTAGAGAGCGGGAGTAGATGGAGACCGGAAGGAGAGAGATCAGAGAGAGAGAGAGAGAGAGAGAGATAGGTGTGGAAGAGATGGAGAGAGAATAAACAGAGAGATGAGGATTTACTTTATATAAATGATTCCAAGAGCCTGACTGGAGTGGCTGGGGTTCGATCCCCGTCGACAGCTGTCCGGAGATAGAATCGCACAGTGGGTGGAGGTCTCTCTGTGTGGGTGGTCTCTCTGTGTGAGTGGTCTCTCTGTGTGGGTGGTCTCTCTGTGTGAGTGGTGGTCTCTCTGTGTGAGTGGTGGTCTCTCTGTGTGAGTGGTGGTCTCTCTGTGTGAGTGGTGGTCTCTCTGTGTGGGTGGTCTCTCTGTGTGAGTGGTCTCTCTGTGTGAGTGGTGGTCTCTCTGTGTGGGTGGTCTCTCTGTGTGGGTGGTGGTCTCTCTGTGTGGGTGGTGGTCTCTCTGTGTGGGTGGTCTCTCTGTGTGAGTGGTGGTCTCTCTGTGTGGGTGGTGGTCTCTCTGTGTGGGTGGTGGTCTCTCTGTGTGAGTGGTGGTCTCTCTGTGTGAGTGGTGGTCTCTCTGTGTGAGTGGTCTCTCTGTGTGGGTGGAGGTCTCTCTGTGTGGGTGGTGGTCTCTCTGTGTGGGTGGTCTCTCTGTGTGAGTGGTCTCTCTGTGTGGGTGGTCTCTCTGTGTGGGTGGTCTCTCTGTGTGGGTGGTCTCTCTGTGTGAGTGGTGGTCTCTCTGTGTGGGTGGTGGTCTCTCTGTGTGGGTGGTGGTCTCTCTGTGTGAGTGGTGGTCTCTCTGTGTGAGTGGTGGTCTCTCTGTGTGAGTGGAGGTCTCTCTGTGTGAGTGGTCTCTCTGTGTGGGTGGTGGTCTCTCTGTGTGGGTGGTGGTCTCTCTGTGTGAGTGGTGGTCTCTCTGTGTGGGTGGTCTCTCTGTGTGGGTGGTCTCTCTGTGTGGGTGGTGGTCTCTCTGTGTGAGTGGAGGTCTCTCTGTGTGAGTGGTGGTCTCTCTGTGTGAGTGGAGGTCTCTCTGTGTGAGTGGTGGTCTCTCTGTGTGAGTGGTGGTCTCTCTGTGTGAGTGGTCTCTCTGTGTGTGGGTGGTCTCTCTGTGTGGGTGGTGGTCTCTCTGTGTGAGTGGTGGTCTCTCTGTGTGAGTGGTGGTCTCTCTGTGTGAGTGGTGGTCTCTCTGTGTGAGTGGTGGTCTCTCTGTGTGGGTGGTGGTCTCTCTGTGTGAGTGGAGGTCTCTCTGTGTGTGAGTGGTGGTCTCTCTGTGTGGGTGGTGGTCTCTCTGTGTGGTCTCTCTCACCAGTCTGTCGCTGGAGGAGAAATCCTTCTTCTTCTTCCCCGGGGCCCAGTTCACTGGCCGGCCCGCTGCGTCTGAGGGTCAGGATGGAACAAATCAGCTGTGTGTGTGTGTGTGTGTGTGTGTGTGTGTGTGTGTGTGTGTGTGTGTGTGTGTGTGTGTGTGTGTGTGTGTGTGTGTGTGAGTGAGTGAGTGTGTGTGAGAGAGAGAGAGAGAGAGAGAGAGAGAGAGAGAGAGAGAGTGAGTGTGTGTGTGTGTGTGTGTGTGTGTGAGTGTGTGTGTGTGTGTGTGTGTGTGTGTGTGTGTGAGTGAGTGTATGGGGGGTGAAATGTGCCATTTCTTACCGCACGGAGCGAACTGAGCTGCATACGGAGCTGACAAACGTACGCATGTACGTGAGTGAAATCCATTCGACTCCCATTGTATTTGATAGGAGGACTGACGTGACTCACGACATTTTGTCCTAGCGACGGCGGCGGCCTGAAGTAAGTCAGCAATGTGTGC
>NC_140234.1:2721058-2933558 GCF_949987555.1 Borostomias antarcticus
GTGGCTGGATCTCTGGGAACAGAATCCTGGTCAGAGAAACAGGAAAGGGAGGGTTACCGTGCTAGAGTTAAGCAATAAACCACGAGAGGCCGTGTGTTATAGTGATTTATAACAGCTAGGGGGCGTTGTTAGGCACGACGCGAAGCGGAGTAAAACCCCCCTAGCTGTTATAAAATCACTATAACACACGGCCTCTCGTGGTTTATTGCTTTTATACAACGGTTACTACATCTATTAGTGTAAAATAAACACACAGCAATGTAAAATATTAAGATTTATTCAAAACGAAGCATCATTCCCTCAATTCCGCCGAGCAAAATAGTCCCCCTTACAAATGGGTTGCCAAGCAACAACAACAACTACAATGCATTGGATCAAATGGGAGGCGCGTTAATACTGAAAATGGAACGATATGCGGTCCCAGGTGTGTGTTACAAAGTATTTTAACACGGCTTCCAGCCAATCAGAATCAAGAACCAGAACTAACCGTTGTATAATAACCAATACTACTACTATAGCATATTATAGTAACCAAGACTACTACTATACCAAGTTATAGTTGCCACGTTATAGTAACAAAGACTACTACTAAGCTAAGTCATAGTAAGAGGACTAGAAGCAACTGTGAATCTCACTGACCTGAACAGACAACCGTATATTGACCTTATAATTCTAGATTTTCTTAAAGGAGTAGTAAAGGGAAAATGCATGTTTAGCCCTGTTTTAAGGTTACTTATGATCATATACAATGGTTCAGATCAAAACGTTGACAAAACTATCACTTTTGAGAAAGTCTGATAATTGCTCTACCACCGTTTAGGTCATACAATGGATGTGGGTGGGCATCTTGAAAAATCATTCAAAAAACATGTTAAACTCTCAATTTCAAAGACAAGAAACTCACCGAGGTGTTAGTTGGCGTTCTGACATATAATTCGCCATAAAGAAATATTCTAATTCATCTGGAAAGGCTTTTTTAAATATTTAGCATAGAACTATTTAGTCGCAGCACATACGTATGTAAACTTCCGCAAACTATGTAGCCTAGCAACATAAACAATAACAATAGCTACCGTAAGTAGTTCCGCTTCCTGAATCCCCTCTGCGGATTGATCTACACATCTACAACGGTCGCTTCAATACAAGTCAATGGATTTCATAAAATGATCAATAAAACCCTACAGGATTCATACTTTGCGGCGAATTTGACGTCAGAACACCAACGGACACCAATTACCCCCTCGGTTAGCTTCTTGTCTTTGAAATCGAGAGTTTAACATGTTTTTGAAAGATTTTTCAAGGTGCCCATCCACATCCATTGTATGACCAAAACGGTGATAGACCAATTATCACACTTTCTCAAAAGTACTAGTTTTGTCAACGTTTTGATCTGAACCATTGTATATGATCATAAGTAACCTTAAAACAGGGCTAAACATGCATTTTCCCTTTACTACTCCTTTAAAGCCCCATTATGTAGCGGTCCAGTTTTGTGCACTTTAGCGGCCCCTAAAGGCCACTAGAGCCATTACAACTGCAGTACCATTGTCGTAAAACGCTGTTAAAACCTCTCACGTGCATTTGTTGACTACTGACAAGCTGAGGAAAACGGAGTCTGCCGGCAAATTTGGAGAGGAGAGCTAAAGGTAAAGCAGAACGTTCATGAGAGAGAAAACCGCGGCTCGCGGTCAAAAGTTACATAAGTGCAAATCCAGGCCGCCGGACCCCTCTGTGGGAATGGAAGAGCTGCTGTTCTCGCTATAATAATCCAGCATACCAATAGATCCACTTTGAAACTGATATTTTAAGATGAAATCAACAACATAGTGGGGCTTTAAAGCTTGACATGGTGCCAGCAGCTGACAGACAGACAGTCAGGCAGGCAGGCAGACAGGAAAGCAGTCAGTCAGACAGGCAGACAGACAGACAGGCAAGCAGGCAGACAAACAGGTAAGCAGGCAGACAGACAGACAGACAGATAGGTCGACAGGCAGGCAGGCAGGCAGGCAGGCAGGCAGGCAGACGGACGGACGGACGGACGGACGGACAGACAGACAGACAGACAGACAGACAGACAGACAGACCTCCAGTCATCGGGGGCCGTGGGGAACACCTTCCCAGACTTGGTGGTGATGATGCAGCCGTCAATGTCAAACCCTGCAATCTAAATCAGAAGGGCATGATGGGTTAGTCTCAATCGTCTACGGTGGCTTCCTCACCTCACCTTGGCTCCCTTCTTCACTCTGCACATCTAGGCCATGCCATAGAGATGAACAACGGTTCGTTGACCACACCGAAGCCAAAGGACACGTTTTTCTCATATTTTGCTCTACCCCCCCCCCCCCCCCCCCTCCCTGATACCAACGAAGACGCAGCCTGGCGTCTCCCCCCACCACCAGGACGACCGCTGCACCCGACCTTCGACCCCTCACTGGTGTTAGTTAACCCCCCCCCCCCATCTCATTCCACCTTGCCTGTGCTTCTAAATATATGTAAGGGAGCACACAAGCGCACACTTCAGGGCAAGTAAGTCATTCTGTCAGTCAGTCAGTCAGTCAGACCTTAGTCTCAACGCCTGACCCATGAGAGTTCTTTTGCCGATACGTAAGCTACGCTAACTACGTTACTGCATGCTACACATCTCTCTATGGGTCTGGAACACTTCATAACTTCATAACTACGTTACTGCATGCTGCACATCTCTCTATGGATCTGGAACACTTCATAACTTCATAACTACGTTACTGCACGCTGCACATCTCTCTATGGGTCTGGGACACTTCATAACTTCATAACTACGTTACTGCATGCTGCAGATCTCTCTATGGGTCTGGAACACTTCATAACTTCATAACTACGTTACTGCACGCTGCAGATCTCTATGGGTCTGGAACACTTCATAACTTCATAACTACGTTACTGCATGCTGCACATCTCTCTATGGGTCTGGGACACTTCATAACTTCATAACTACGTTACTGCACGCTGCACATCTCTCTATGGGTCTGGGACACTTTATAACTTCATAACTACGTTACTGCACACTGCACATCTCTCTATGGGTCTGGGACACTTCATAACTTCATAACTACGTTACTGCACACTGCACATCTCTCTATGGGTCTGGGACACTTCATAACTTCATAACTACGTTACTGCACGCTGCAGATCTCTCTATGGGTCTGGAACACTTCATAACTTCATAACTACGTTACTGCACGCTGCAGATCTCTCTATGGGTCTGGGACACTTCATAACTTCATAACTACGTTACTGCATGCTGCACATCTCTATGGATCTGGGACACTTCATAACTTCATAACTACGTTACTGCATGCTGCACATCTCTATGGATCTGGGACACTTCATAACTTCATAACTACGTTACTGCATGCTGCACATCTCTATGGATCTGGGACACTTCATAACTTCATAACTACGTTACTGCACGCTGCAGATCTCTCTATGGATCTGGGACACTTCATGCAAAGATCCGGTCCTCAAATCCTGGCAATTCATTGGTTTCACAGGAATCCCTGCGATACCAATCAGTAACGACTTTCGCGATCAGGCGTTAGGCCACCCATAGATATGCCCCGCCCATCTAACCTGGGTTAGTGTCTCTCATTCGCTGCTACAACCTGTCACTCTTTCAATTTTGAACCGTGGATACGCCCTCGGAACACCAGCTTGCGTGGCGAAGTGGCACAGACTCTGTTATGTAATATGCGGAGCGCAGCAGTTCAACACGACATTTGAGTCTGGAGAGAGACTAGTCACACCTTGCTACTCCCCTTCACCCCCGCTGCAGTGTAGAGCATGAGGGTGTCGATCTGCTGCCACTGGCTTTGAGAGCCAGCCACCGGAGACGACGGTGACGTGGGCTTGGCGCTGCTAGACTTCTCTGCTAGCTCCTGTAGCTGTCTCAGCTTCTCCTCCACCAGTCTCTCCTCCTCCTCCTCATCATCTTCATGACCTCCGCCCAACCCCCCACCCCTCTGGCGCTTAGCATCAGGGTCCTCGTCAGGGCTGTGGGACCGTTTGGATGCCTGAGAAGAAACACAAACAAATAGGATCATGAGAACATAAAGACGGTAAGAAACATGTGAGAACCAGTGCTTGACTTGGGCCTGAGCTCCACAGGGAACTGCTTCTTTTGTAAAACAAAAGTAAAATCATGTGACCATGGCCTTAGGAAGACCACATCACGTCACGTGTCTATGTAGCCCTGGGTCAAATACATCTAGGACAAATATTTGAAACAGTTATTTATTATGTAAATAAGTTACATAATTATTGTGTAGGCCTAAGTGGAATGTATGTCCAGTCACATCACATTTTCAGTGTAGCCCTGGGTCAAATACATACTGTAGGTCAAATATCTGAAAACAGTCAAGGTGACCCTGATCACTGGTTCACATTTTTTCAAATGGCTTATGCTCAGCGTTGAGAAACGACTGTCAGTTGTAGACAAACGTTGATACCTGTTACACAAGCAATACAGTGAAATATAATGCCTAGTGCAAATAATTCTGTATAACTCATACTGTTTCGCCAATAAAATATGAAAGCATCCTCCATCCTACGTACCTTCTTAGGGGAAGGGGCGAAGAAGTCTTTGATGCTGCGTTTGGGCCCTGGACTCTCGTTCTTCTTCCCTCCTGTCCTCGTGCTTGTAGCTTTCGGCCTCTCTGCGTCTCTGGATCTCTGCTGGCCAGAGGAAGAGGAGGAGGACGGGGAAGGTGTCTCGTCGGAGCTGTCAGAGTACTGGACCCTGAAGGGGTGGCTCTGGTTAACCAGGTACAGGGTTCCGTCCCGGGGAAGCAGGGCAGACTGGCCCCTGGCCAGACTCTCATCCCCCACGGAGGAGGGGTTGGGGCCCAGCTGAGGGGTGGAGGAGAGGAGGAGGGAGAGGAGGAAGAAAGGAGGGTGGATAGAGGGAAAATGGATAGGAAGGGGGGGGGGGGTGTGTGTATGAGAGAAAGAGGGAGAAGGAGGGAGGGAGAAAAGAGGGAGAATGTGTGAGGGAGGTAGAAAAGGGGAGGAGAGAGGGAGATATAAATAGAAAGAGAGTACAAAAGAGAAGGAGACTGAGCTCATTATCACAAGAAAGAAGCACTTCACAGCCACAACAATTGAAGGGGGATTGATTCCGAGGGGACACAGTGAGACGAGGTGAGAGTGAGATTTTAGGGAGACATGAGGGCATGATGGGATAGGAGAGAGCTGGACACAGTGGACATTGCATACCTGGGTCACAAGCACTACCTTGTCTGCATAGCAGGCCACCAGTTTCACTAGAGGGAAACAGGAGATATGAGTCAAACGGTGTCAGACAGAGACGATCTGTATAAACCCTGCTCCTCTCTTTTACCCTGGTGTCTGGAGCACTTCTTGTCCGTGACTCCGCTCTCGGGACCGCGGCCCAGGATCACAGCTCGTCCATCCGGCAGGGGGACGCGGGTGCCCGACGCACTCACCAGTGTGCATTGCATCTGCAGTGAAGTAGACGGAGTGGGAACGGGAACATGTCTATGTTCCCCGGGTCCTATGTTCCCCGGGTCCTATGTTCAATAATTCTGCGATTATTGTGCTGAAAATGCAACCGTTCTAAAATAGGTGCATAATCTGCCCCTTTTGGCATTAACATGCGATGGCTTAATCACGTTTTTCTTTAGCGTTTCGGGGGGAACATAGGACCCGGGGATCATAGGACCCTTTTTCGGGGGGAACATAGAACCCTTTTTCAGGGGGAACATAGGACCCGGGGATCATAGGACCCTTTTTCGGGGGGAACATAGAACCCTTTTTCAGGGGGAACATAGGACCCGGGGAACATAGGACCCGGGGAACATAGAACCCTTTTTTGGGGGAAACATAGGACCCGGGGAACATAGAACCCTTTTTTGGGGGAAACATAGGACCCGGGGAACATAGAACCCTTTTTTGGGGGAAACATAGGACCCGGGGAACATAGAACCCTTTTTTGGGGGGGAACATAGGAACCGGGGAACATAGCACCCTTTTTTGGGGGGAACATAGAACCCTTTTTTGGGGGGAACATAGGACCCGGGGAACATAGGACCCGGGGAACATAGAACCCTTTTTTGGGGGGGAACATAGGACCCGGGGAATATAGGACACGGGGAACATAGAACCCTTTTTTAGGGGGAACATAGGACCCGGGGAACATAGAACCCTTTTTTAGGGGGAACATAGGACCCGGGGAACATAGAACCCTTTTTTAGGGGGAACATAGGACCCGGGGAATATAGGGATGACCCCGTGGGAACCACTAGGGCTAGCTTGCTAGCTAACGTTAGCTAATGCAATTCCAAAAATAATAGGGATCGATTTCCTGATCAAGGACCGTGTTTGACGTGACACAATGCAGTCATGTGGTCATGTTGTCTAACGAGAGGTCTTTGTACGCTAACGTGAGCTAACTTGGCTAGTAATAGTGCTCATAACTTTCTCAAGCTTGACTAACGTCATCAGAATGATTGCAAGTTAACCCGTCTTGCAAAATATGTTTTATTATGTCAAAAAACAGAAACACAACTTACCATTGATGGAAAAACTAGCGAATCTCTCAGTCAGTTGCCACAAGCTTTTACGGCGATAGCATGGGATTCCAGTGTGTCCCCCACCAAAATAGTTCCGTGTAGAACCATGCGTTCATCAGTTCCGTGGAATGAGACTAAAGTATACTGTACGTACGATATAACCAGTAACCACTGGAGCCAGGTGACTGTCTGACTGGTGTCCCACGGTGTTTAAGCGAGCTAAAGAAAATTATTCTATAGTGAAAGAGTCATATGTGCTCTTTGGACATTTATTTGAAGTAGCTTCTACAGTATTTGGCATTCCTGGTGCAACTGGACATTTCTGTGAGTCACAACTGCTTCATATGCACTGATCTGTACACCAACTATAGCTATATATTATAATAGTAGCACACCTAGGACAACAATTTGTGGCTACACCCAAGACAAGCCTGGTGACATATTGTTCAACTGGTGGACCAATTTGAAGTTGGTACCAGAGAGGAACAGTCCGATTTTCTAGCCGATATAAGCATGAGGAAATAACGTCACAGGTGTAGAACAAATCCAGTGATTCTACTGAACCACTTGCTTTATTGTACATTTGAGGTAGGGCATATGTTAATAGTCACAGTGCATTTCAAAGACATGTCTAACATTCCGATTCAATAGCACTCCCATAATGCAAGAGCAGGTTCCTCATGTCAAATACTGTAGTCTAGTTTGTCCTGTCTTTAGCCCTATAGGCATTTGTTGTGTATCCTGCCGAAAGTCTGAGTGAACACGTTTGACAACACCTCATGTGTTTCGACTAATTATAATGTGCACTAGACTGAGCAAAGCTCACATATTTCTTAGAAAAACATGTTACACATATGCATCAATTAATTGACATGGTTATCAGGTCAGCATTTTGCTTGTGTGTGACAAGGTGCACAACACCCAGCCGGAGCTGTGTCGGGGGATGTTCTGCATACATCTGGACAACTTTCCAGTAGGTCATTAATGTACATGGTGAATAACAGTGGCCCAAGTCCAGACCCTTGTGGTACTCCCTGTGGTGTACACACATAGGGAAAGGGTAGGGCCTATAAGTAAGGTGTGATGACAGTCAGCATGGCCTGGAGTGCACAGTTCAGCTAAACTCCCAACTGAAATCACACTTGTTGTAACCGTCTTTCCCGTCCTTCTCTCTCTTCATAGTGTACTCTAAGTCTCCCTCCCACTCTCTTGTTGTTTCAGCATTCCCTTCGACCTCTGAACCTATTGGATACTGCATCATATATTGAAGACCTTTTTTGGCCCAAAGGTAGGCTACTGTATGTTTTATATATTACACCTTATTAGTTTGATATAAGGAGCTGGTGGATTAACTGAACAGATAATTTTATTTATTCTATTTTCAACCACCACGTTATATCCTCTGGACACTATTTTGATAGAACGAAGGCTATATGCGTTTTTTTTTGTCTCCTTTGCGATCAAACCGTGTAGAAACAACCTCACAACTCGTGTTTTCTCCTGGCGAATAGACGCTAAGCCAATTGGCCGAAAGCCAATGTGCCAGCGAGCAGTTTGAAAAAGAAACATTTTGTTGTTCAATCAATGCAAGTTGGATCAACAAATGGAGATTGATTGATTGGTTGATTTATTGATTTATGTGTTTATTTTTTTGCTCATTCAACAAACAGTACAATGCAACACAACATAAAATATCTCATAGCTTTAACCAAAAAAGGTAGGCTATAGGCTGAAGCTATGCTTATGACGCCTACCCGTTATTACATCTAGCAGGTTTAACTTCAAGTGCACTTACGCAAAGGCAACAATACCAACCCAATACAACACCAGTCAACAATTTGCCTCAGTAACAAACAACACTTACAGTACCTAACAGAAATCAATCAATTTGCATATATTTATCAACTCTTACTTCTGAGGAGCTTTTAAATCTCTGAAATGTCTCACAATTTTAATTCATCCTCTGTTATGTTCAGAGCCAGACCAATGTAACAGACCCAAAAGGCAGACGGGCATGAGCGCAGGATTCAGACCGAGGGCGTTTACAATAATAGAGAGGGAAGTGCGGGATGATGTGTGGTGCGTCTTGGGGTTTTGTTTGTGAGGTGTGTATGTAAACTAGGCTATGTGTGTGTGTGTAATGTGTTGAGAATGTGCGTGTCGGCTGAGGCACCAAGTCCAAGGTGGGGTGTCCGAGAGCGAGGGGTCCGTGTCCGTTTATCCTGGGGGTCCATCTGGTGCGAGGGAAATCCGTAGGGGTATCCGAGGGGCTCTCCGTGTCCGTAGCCAGGGAGGTCCGTCCGGGGGTAGCCTACACGAGAGGAGGCGGTAACACAAGGAGCGAGGGAGACACTGGGGCTGGGAAGCGCTGGGGCTGGGAGCGAGGTGACGCTGGAACGGGTGACATGGCGGGAGGATGCTTGGAGAGGGAAAAACCAACAACGGGGATTAGGTGGGGAAACAACAGGAGGCGAGCTAGAGGTTTGGTTCGGGAGGCTTGTCAGAGCCATTACCACAAGGGTCAGTACGTATTGTGCATTTGAGGTAGGGCATATAGTCACAGTGCATTTCAAAGACACGTCTATCATTCCTATTCAATAGCACTCCCATAATGCAACAGCAGGTTCCTCATGTCAAATACTGTAGTCTAGTTTGTCCTGTCTTTAGCCCTATAGGCATTTGTTGTGTATGAGATACATCCTGCCGAAAGTCTGAGTGAACACGTTTGACAACATCTCATGTGTTTCGACTAATTATAATGTGCACTAGACTGAGCAAAGCTCACATATTTCTTAGAAAAACATGTTACACATATGTATCAATTAATTGACATGGTTATCTGGTCAGCCTTTTGCACAACACCCAGCCGGAGCTGGGTCGGGGGATGTTCTGCATACATCTGGCAGCTGACACCTGCACAACTTTGCGTAGGTCATTAATGTACATGGTGAATAACAGTGGCCCAAGTACAGACCCTTGTGGTACTCCCTGTGGTGTACACACATAGGGAAAGGGTAGGAACTATAAGTAAGGTGTGATGACAGTCAGCATGGCCTGGAGTGCACAGTTCAGCTTAACTCCCAACTGAAATCACACTTGTTGTAACCGTCTTTCCCTTCCTTCTCTCTCTTCATAGTGTACTCTAAGTCTCCCTCCCACTCTCTTGTTGTTTCAGCATTCCCTTCGACCTCTGAACCTATTGGATACCTACTGCATCATATATTGAAGACCTGTTTTGGCCCAGAGGTAGGCTACTGTATGTTTTATATTTGTAACACCTGATTATTAGTTTTATATAAGGAGCTGGTGGATTAACTGAACAGATATTTTTTTATTCTATTTTTAACCACCACGTTATATCCTCTGGACACCATTTTGATAGAACGACGGCTAGGCTATATGCGTTTTTTTTGTCTCCTTTGCGATCAAACCGTGTAGAAACTCGTGTTTTCTCCTGGCGAATAGACGCTAAGCCAATTGGCCGAAAGCCAATGTGCCAGCGAGCAGTTTGAAAAAGAAACATTTTGTTGTTCAATCAATGCAAGTTGGATCAACAAATGGAGATTGATTGATTGGTTGATTTATTGATTTATGTGTTTATTTTTTTGCTCATTCAACAAACAGTACAATGCAACACAACATAAAATATCTCATAGCTTTAACCAAAAAAGGTAGGCTATAGGCTGAAGCTATGCTTATGACGCCTACCCGTTATTACATCTAGCAGGTTTAACTTCAAGTGCACTTACGCAAAGGCAACAATACCAACCCAATACAACACCAGTCAACAATTTGCCTCAGTAACAAACAACACTTACAGTACCTAACAGAAATCAATCAATTTGCATATATTTATCAACTCTTACTTCTGAGGAGCTTTTGAAATGTCTCACAATTTTAATTCATCCTCTGTTATGTTCAGAGCCAGACCAATGTAACAGACCCAAAAGGCAGACGGGCATGAGCGCAGGATTAAGACCGAGGGCGTTTACAATAATAGGGAGGGAAGTGCGGGATGATGTGTGGTGCGTCTTGGGGTTTTGTTTGTGAGGTGTGTATGTAAACTGTGTGTGTGCGTGCATGCAAATGTGTTGAGAATGTGCGTGTCGGCTGAGGCACCAAGTCCAAGGTGGGGTGTCCGAGAGCGAGGGGTCCGTGTCCGTTTATCCTGGGGGTCCATCTGGTGCGAGGGAAATCCGTAGGGGTATCCGAGGGGCTCTCCGTGTCCGTAGCCAGGGAGGTCCGTCCGGGGGTAGCCTACACGAGAGGAGGCGGTAACACAAGGAGCGAGGGAGACACTGGGGCTGGGAAGCGCTGGGGCTGGGAGCGAGGTGACGCTGGAACGGGTGTAGTATATTTTTATACTGTATTATACTGTATTACATCAATACATTTGTATTACTCTCATGTAGTAATCAATTTACTAAGAATAATGAATAAACTTCACTTTAGGTAGAACTTTGTTAACTTAAGTAGTTTAACATCTAGATGACAACATATGTCCTGTCCTGAGTCAACATTCCTTTGTCCCTGAAGCCAATAAAGTTAACACCTCTGGAGTCTACAGTTGTAACGTGATCTTAGGAGGACACAGGAAGAACCCTTTATTGCCCCCATGTCCGGAGGGGGGCAGAGCTCAGTGACCTGTTGACCAATTACAAGACTAGTTGATCAGATCTGTGTTAATGTACATCCCTTGTATGCAAATTTGTTTGTCATGTGATACTTGGCCTGAAGCCAAGATATAAGCTCGCCACCTCGTAAAAGAACTGAGTATTGCCGAAGATTTGACCTGTGAGGCGTGCTCAATAAATTGTTGATTTGACCGCATTTTTCTCCTGAAGTACTTTTGACCCAAAAGTTAAGAACTGAAAGATACCACACGGGAGACATGGCGGGAGGGTGCTTGGAGAGGGAAAAACAAACAACGGGGATAAGGTGGGGAAACAACAGGAGGCAAGCTAGAGGTTTGGTTCGGGAGGCTTGTCAGAGCTATTACCACAAGGGTCAGTACGTCGAAGCACTGAGAGACGGTCTGGGAGAGCTTGATGGTGATGAGACACACCTGGTGCGGCAAACAGCTCGTCTCCGCAGGGCGCGGCGCTGAACGCTGAACCACAACATCCTCAAGATTGTTACATAAATTCACCGCTTTATTGTACATTTGAGGTAGGGCATATAGTCACAGTGCATTTCAAAGACACGTCTAACATTCCTATTCAATAGCACTCCCATAATGCAAGAGCAGGTTCCTCATGTCAAATACTGTAGTCTAGTTTGTCCTGTCTTTAGCCCTATAGGCATTTGTTGTGTATGAGATACATCCTGCCGAAAGTCTGAGTGAACACGTTTGACAACATCTCATGTGTTTCGACTAATTATAATGTGCACTAGACTGAGCAACGATGACACAACTATATAGAGGTTTTCAAAATAAAAGTCACAACCCAATGACGCAGGATTTAATATAACCCTCAAGGAACTTCAACTCCGTTACATACACCCCCCTAAAATTCTGCTAAATTGGGGACGTACCAAGAAAGAAAAAAAAAGAAAAATTAACCACAAACAAACTAGGATGTCATTCAAATATCACAAGCTGTCGATTAAAGAATCCTCCAACTAAGGAGTACTTAAAGAATGGGATGGGCCCTACCCCAGACAGAAAGCAGACTCAAGAGATGCCTGTTACACCTCAAACATTATTATTATACCTGACACTTATCTCTAACCATGTCCTAGTCCTATCAGACTGACTAGAATGACATCTTATGCCATGTATAGCACCTCAAAACAAGCTCTTAACAAAAGAAATCAAAGAGTTAACTGTGGACTCTGAAGTGTCAAGGACTTGCTCATTCATTTCACAAATGAGTCTCTTTGGGGGATTGACAACTCTGCCTCGTCCTGTTCGGGCAACCGTGTTCCCAAAGCCCCGGGGCTGAGTGCACACAGCAAGCTCATCTGTGTCTGAATCATCATGAATGGGCACTACTGGTTGGGACTCAACATTGAGTGGGCCATTGTCTGCAGGGGGAACATTACTGTTCTGCGTCCTGTCTTTACCCATGATGCCACTAGCTGAGTCATATCGCTCCGACACACCACCAGACACATCATGCACTCCGGAGAGGCTAGTCTGACTATCTTCCATCTCCACATGGTCAGAGCTGGAAAGCACCCAGTGTGCAGTTCGGTCACCGCTGCCATCCACCACATCCGGGGGGTTGACTTCATGGACCATCTCGTCACTGCCATCCATCTCGACTGGAGAGTTGACTTCATGGACCATCTCGTCACTGCCATCCATCTCGACTGGAGAGTTGACTTCACGGACCATCTCGTCACTGCCATCCATCTCGACTGGAGAGTTGACTTCACGGACCATCTCGTCACTGCCATCCATCTCGACTGGAGAGTTGACTTCACGGACCATCTCGTCACTGCCATCCATCTCGACTGGAGAGTTGACTTCGGGGACTACTTAATCACTGCCATCCACTTCTGCAGGATCGACTTCAGGAACCACCTCCCCATTGCCACTGGTGTGGGCTTCTTGGCCATCGTCAATCGGTAAGAAGTTCACAGGAAGCAGTAGATTTCGGTGGACCACCTTCAGTTTGTCTGAGTTGATGTCTTTGATCCTGTAGACATGGATATCCGGGTCACGGCACCACTGTAACCTGCGTTGTGTTTTGCTGTACTGGAGGGATTGGGACACTCTTAGGATGGTGGATGAAGCAGTATTTATTGCCTGCACAATGGGTCCTGCACAATGGGTCATGAAACAGTGAACATGAGCATGAATCTCTGGTCCGCCTGCAGCAGCTATTGTCCCTTCTGCTCTGTTGTATAATATTTTAATATTCTATCATGATCTATCATTCATTCATCCATTCTATGCACTACAACATACAACGTAAAATCAATGACATGTCAAAAGTATTCAAATACTATATAAATCAGACACAGCATATAACTCAGAACAATACTTCATCCATTTTCAATATTTATCCTACAGAACAGCACTCACACACTCGTGTGGCGGAAAAAGGTACTACATGTGGAATGCAACATGACATTACTGGCTAGCCATGCTCTAGATCGCGGATCCTAGCTACGCCACGAGTGGAGTTTTATAAAGTGCACAAAACATTCAACCGACATATAATAGATTACATATAATAGATTACCTGCACAATGGGTCATGAAACAGTGAACATGAGCATGAACTAGACAAAATATATTCAACATTAGCTTTTCATCCATCCAATGCAACCGTAGCCTACTACGTCAAACAGGAATCGCTAATCAAATAAACGTTACATCAGAATGTCAAATATCACAAAAATGTGATTCATAGGTTGGCTTATGTGTCATACAAAACGGACATTTAAGTGACGTGAAATCCAAAGTTATTATGTCTTTTTGTAACTTTTTTATGCGGACCCTTTTGTTTGCCCAACCTGCAGCAGCTATTGTCCCTTCTGCTGCAGGACGACAACGATGCCACAACTATATAGAGGTTTTCAAAATAAAAGTCACAACCCAATGACGCAGGATTTAATATAACCCTCAAGGAACTTCAACTCCGTTACACATTGTGGTGGCTGGACTCGGTTGACCTATGACATTTGGACACTCACAAAGTACTATTATAACACTTCAGATTGAATTCACCAGTAGCCTACCACAGGGTTCTCCTCCCAAGGACCAACACAATCACACAACCTTGTCAAATGAGGACGAGAAATACAACAGAATAGAATAAAAGAAACATACTTTATTACCTTACCATTGCAGCAAAGGGACGGTTACACAGAGACACAAGGGGTATCTGTGCAAGCGCGCCGAATAGTGTCGGGATGTTCTGTATATACTATTCCACACAATACATTGGCGCGTGACTACATGTGTGAGTACCTGATTGGTTGAAACTTTATCTAATGCTTGTCCTATGAGCTTACTACTTTCGTTTTCCATTCAGCAGATGTGATTAGGGTGTTCTCTGTTAGTTACATTTTACTGCAACACAGACAGGCTTTTCATTGTGAGGTTGTGTGTCCTTGGCAGTCAACTTATCTGCTACTGGAACACAGATAATAACAACTTTTCATGCGTACTACTGTATGTGTTCTGGAAAAGTACAAAGTGTACAGCAGTATTGAAGCTTAACTAGGCCTAAATAGACAGGCCTTGTATTAAACAACTATAATAGCACTTAATCAAAAATACCTTTCACATTTCCCCCCTTTGATCCATACTATGGATCACTCTACTGTTAACATTACTGGTGAATGATGCTAAGCTAAGCTATCAGAATGGGGAATAACAGAGTACTTGAAAACACATCTAAATAGCCCAGTGACTTTAAAACAGAGTATAAAACATAATAGAACATAGTTACTGAACTGTAACTAGTACAGTCATAAAACAGTTTAAAATGTCAGGAATGGCATGAGTCTTTAATAGTGAAATTTACAACAGTAATATTGCTTTTGGGTTGACCCTATTGGTCAGTTGCTCAGCTTCTTGGTGGTTTGGTTTTCAGGACTCCAAGAGTCCTCTCCGGTGCTCAACCTTTAGGTGACTGCCAGCTGGTCTGTCACTGTAGGGAGGTGTTTGTAGCTCGACTAGCAGGGACCACGGCTCTCGTGTCTACCTGAGTTAGGAGGTCCCAGTGTGGGGTGTATGTTGGTTATCAGTGTCTGGAAATGTGTGTATGTGCTCAGATCTTGCCTGTCTACTGGTGGATCGCCTTGGGTTAGCCTCATGGTATTTCTGGAGGTCCCAGGCCTTCTGCTGGGCTGGGGACAGGGAGGCTTCTTCATCCTGCAGCAGGACCATCTCGGTGGCGTCTGCTCCCAGGTGGCTCGGGTTGCTTGCAGATAGGGATGCCACAGAACACTAGTATTCCAATTAGAACCAGGACACTCACGGTCATGGAGACTGCTTTCCCCGCCCAGCCAGAGAAGAACTCGGTCAGCCAATGTAGGTCTCCTCCGGTGGGGGCGGTCTGGCTCAATACTTGTTCAATCATGGTGGCGCTATGTTTGAGATAGTTAGTGACATTGTCTTTGGCGTCTGGGATAAAGAAACAACAACTTATGCCTAACATTTTGCATACTCCACCTTCCCTGGCGGTGCTTACGTCCATTCATATTGGGCTAGGTGGGCGGGTGGCCTTCGCTCTCTCTGGGGTCTCCTAGGTGGTGGGGTCGGGTCCTCCTCTTCTGGGACCTCCTCTGGGTCCGCGGGCTCTGGGACTGGTTGTTCTTCCTTGACAGGGGAAAAACTGGGAACAGAAGGAATGTCAGTTTGTGGGGTGTCGGGTCCCCCCTTTGTTGGTGACTCTGGCTCACACGATGGGAAGTCTCTGGTGGTTTCCTCGGGGATGTCTTCCCCTCCAGGTTCCTGCTGGTCCTAGGGTGTATCTGTGTCTTTCTCCACAGACCCACCCATACGCCAGCATGCTCTTAGGAGTGGTTATAGCTCCCCAAGGACAGGTTACATTGTGTGTGACATTCCGATAGGTTACCGTGCAGTTGGGGTTGTGGGCGTCGACATGGATGTTGGCTCGTTCTGGTGCTGACAGGTTACTGGAGGTGTGCTGGTTGCATTGTTCCTGATCATTTGGTCAATTGAGAGAACACTTAGAATTTTATTTTTTTTGTGATGCCTGGGCAGTACCAGGATGGGGTAAGGATCTAACTAATCCCCCCTTTGCTCACGTGACCACGTCCGTGAGCAACATGACAGTATGTGTAATGTTACAAATATGTATAATTGCCTTTGCTGCAATTGTAAGGCAATGTCTCTAACGCACACAACACAACAGTCACTTCAATCACAACTTCTTGAATAGTAGTAGTAATAGTAATAGTAATAGTAGTAGAACAGTAGTAGTAGAATGGTACCTTTAATCAGAATGGGGAACGTACTTTATGTGGAACAGCAACACTGTTTAATATCGGAGTCGTTATGGTTCTATTTCGCACCGCTCAGATAAAACACTTCACACAGTCAATGAATTTGAAAACCCAACCAAAAGAATAATTCTTCAACAACTAAAATGTTAAACACGGGCGCAGCACTTCTCTGTGAGCCTATAACCGATGTTTTGGGTGCGGGAATTCTTGGTCTATGGACGGACTATGTAGTTATAATGTAGCTAGCATTAAAACCTCACCGTGGCAACCAATGTGTATGTGTGGACCTTAATAATCTCTCTATATCCTATGCCGTACGTCAAGCGTAGCCCTAGGTATATACTCTCATTAAAAAGGAATTTTTAACTCTGTGAACAATTGGTGTACGTTTGGAACTTATTTAAAATGTCAGAAAAGCAACCTCCAGTTGGTGTGTTGGTTGTCCTTTTTAGGGAGGGATTCCAGGCCTCCTGCCCCTCTGAGCGGCCTGCGTCCGCCTTCCAACCTCGTCCGTCGACGGCTTGGCTATGAAGTGGATGCGTGAAGGGTGATCATTCCAACGGAGGCTCACTCAGACGGGCAGATCAGCTGGAATCCCACTTCTGGACACCAGTGAAATGTGGTGGCTGGACTCGGTTGACCTATGACATTTGGACACTCACAAAGTACTATTATAACACTTCAGATTGAATTCACCAGTAGCCTACCACAGGGTTCTCCTCCCAAGGACCAACACAATCACACAACCTTGTCAAATGAGGACGAGAAATACAACAGAATAGAATAAAAGAAACATACTTTATTACCTTACCATTGCAGCAAAGGGACGGTTACACAGAGACACAAGGGGTATCTGTGCAAGCGCGCCGAATAGTGTCGGGATGTTCTGTATATACTATTCCACACAATACATTGGCGCGTGACTACATGTGTGAGTACCTGATTGGTTGAAACTTTATCTAATGCTTGTCCTATGAGCTTACTACTTTCGTTTTCCATTCAGCCGATGTGATTAGGGTGTTCTCTGTTAGTTACATTTTACTGCAACACAGACAGGCTTTTCATTGTGAGGTTGTGTGTCCTTGGCAGTCAACTTATCTGCTACTGGAACACAGATAATAACAACTTTTCATGCGTACTACTGTATGTGTTCTGGAAAAGTACAAAGTGTACAGCAGTATTGAAGCTTAACTAGGCCTAAATAGACAGGCCTTGTATTAAACAACTATAATAGCACTTAATCAAAAATACCTTTCACAACATGCAAATGTGTTGAGAATGTGCGTGTCGGCTGAGGCATCAAGTCCAAGGTGGGGTGTCCGAGAGCGAGGGGTCCGTGTCCGTTTATCCTGGGGGTCCATCTGGTGCGAGGGATCCGTAGGGGTATCCGAGTGGCTCTCCGTGTCCGTAGCCAGGGAGGTCCGTCCGGGGGTAGCCTACACGAGAGGAGGAGATAACACAAGGAGCGAGGGAGACACTGGGGCTGGGAAGCGCTGGGGCTGGGAGAGAGGTGACGCTGGAACGGGAGACATGGTGGGAGGGTGCTTGGAGAGGGAAAAACAAACAACGGGGATTAGGTGGGGAAACAACAGGAGGCGAGCTAGAGGTTTGGTTCGGGAGGCTTGTCAGAGCTATTACCACAAGGGTCAGTACGTCGAAGCACTGAGAGACGGTCTGGGAGAGCTTGATGGTGATGGGACACACCTGGTGCAGTACACAGCTCGTCTCCGCAGGGCGCGGCGCTGAACGCTGAACCACAACATCCTCAAGATTGTTACATAAATTCACCGCTTTATTGTACATTTGAGGTAGAAGGGCATATGTTTATAGTCACAGTGCATTTCAAAGACACGTCTAACATTCCTATTCAATAGCACTCCCATAATGCAAGAGCAGGTTCCTCATGTCAAATACTGTAGTCTAGTTTGTCCTGTCTTTAGCCCTATAGGCATTTGTTGTGTATGAGATACATCCTGCCGAAAGTCTGAGTGAACACGTTTGACAACATCTCATGTGTTTCGACTAATTATAATGTGCACTAGACTGAGCAAAGCTCACATATTTCTTAGAAAAACATGTTACACATAAGTATCAATTAATTGACATGGTTATCTGGTCAGCCTTTTGCTTGTGTGTGACGCACAACACCCAGCCGGAGCTGGGTCGGGGGATGTTCTGCATACATCTGGCAGCTGACACCTGCACAACTTTGCGTAGGTCATTAATGTACATGGTGAATAACAGTGGCCCAAGTACAGACCCTTGTGGTACTCCCTGTGGTGTACACACATAGGGAAAGGGTAGGGCCTATAAGTAAGGTGTGATGACAGTCAGCATGGCCTGGAGTGCACAGTTCAGCTAAACTCCCAACTGAAATCACACTTGTTGTAACCGTCTTTCCCGTCCTTCTCTCTCTTCATAGTGTACTCTAAGTCTCCCTCCCACTCTCTTGTTGTTTCAGCATTCCCTTCGACCTCTGAACCTATTGGATACCTACTGCATCATATATTGAAGACCTGTTTTGGCCCAGAGGTAGGCTACTGTATGTTTTATATTTAACACCTGATTATTAGTTTGATATAAGGAGCTGGTGGATTAACTGAACAGATATTTTTTTATTCTATTTTTAACCACCACGTTATATCCTCTGGACACCATTTTGATAGAACGACGGCTATATGCGTTTTTTTTTGTCTCCTTTGCGATCAAACCGTGTAGAAACAACCTCACAACTCGTGTTTTCTCCTGGCGAATAGACGCTAAGCCAATTGGCCGAAAGCCAATGTGCCAGCGAGCAGTTTGAAAAAGAAACATTTTGTTGTTCAATCAATGCAAGTTGGATCAACAAATGGAGATTGATTGATTGGTTGATGTATTGATTGATGTGTTTATTTTTTTGCTCATTCAACAAACAGTACAATGCAACACAACATAAAATATCTCATAGCTTTAACCAAAAAAGGTAGGCTATAGGCTGAAGCTATGCTTATGACGCTTACCCGTTATTACATCTAGCAGATTTAACTTCAAGTGCACTTACGCAAAGGCAACAATAGCCTACCAACCTAATACACCAGTCAACAATTTGCCTCAGTAACAAACAACACTTACAGTACCTAACAGAAATCAATCAATTTGCATATATTTATCAACTCTTACTTCTGAGGAGCTTTTAAATCTCTGAAATGTCTCACAATTTTAATTCATCCTCTGTTATGTTCAGAGCCAGACCAATGTAACAGACCCAAAAGGCAGACGGGCATGAGCGCAGGATTCAGACCGAGGGCGTTTACAATAATAGAGAGGGAAGTGCGGGATGATGTGTGGTTCGTCTTGGGGTTTTGTTTGTGAGGTGTGTATGTAAACTAGGCTATGTGTGTGCGTGTAATGTGTTGAGAATGTGCGTGTCGGCTGAGGCACCAAGTCCGAGGTGGGGTGTCCGAGAGCGAGGGGTCCGTGTCCGTTTATCCTGGGGGTCCATCTGGTGCGAGGGAAATCCGTAGGGGTATCCGAGGGGCTCTCCGTGTCCGTAGCCAGGGAGGTCCGTCCGGGGGTAGCCTACACGAGAGGAGGCGGTAACACAAGGAGCGAGGGAGACACTGGGGCTGGGAAGCGCTGGGGCTGGGAGCGAGGTGACGCTGGAACGGGAGACATGGCGGGAGGGTGCTTGGAGAGGGAAAAACAAACAACGGGGATTAGGTGGGGAAACAACAGGAGGCGAGCTAGAGGTTTGGTTCGGGAGGCTTGTCAGAGCTATTACCACAAGGGTCAGTACGTATTGTGCATTTGAGGTAGGGCATATAGTCACAGTGCATTTCAAAGACACGTCTAACATTCCTATTCAATAGCACTCCCATAATGCAACAGCAGGTTCCTCATGTCAAATACTGTAGTCTAGTTTGTCCTGTCTTTAGCCCTATAGGCATTTGTTGTGTATGAGATACATCCTGCCGAAAGTCTGAGTGAACACGTTTGACAACATCTCATGTGTTTCGACTAATTATAATGTGCACTAGACTGAGCAAAGCTCACATATTTCTTAGAAAAACATGTTACATATGTATCAATTAATTTACATGGTTATCTGGTCAGCCTTTTGCTTGTGTGTGACAAGGTGCACAACACACAGCCGGAGCTGGGTCGGGGGATGTTCTGCATACATCTGGCAGCTGACACCTGCACAACTTTGCGTAGGTCATTAATGTACATGGTGAATAACAGTGGCCCCAGTACAGACCCTTGTGGTACTCCCTGTGGTGTACACACATAGGGAAAGGGTAGGGCCTATAAGTAAGGTGTGATGACAGTCAGCATGGCCTGGAGTGCACAGTTCAGCTAAACTCCCAACTGAAATCACACTTGTTGTAACCGTCTTTCCCGTCCTTCTCTCTCTTCATAGTGTACTCTAAGTCTCCCTCCCACTCTCTTGTTGTTTCAGCATTCCCTTCGACCTCTGAACCTATTGGATACTGCATCATATATTGAAGACCTTTTTTGGCCCAGAGGTAGGCTACTGTATGTTTTATATTTGTAGCACCTGATTATTAGTTTTATATAAGGAGCTGGTGGATTAACTGAACAGATATTTTTTTATTCTATTTTTAACCACCACGTTATATCCTCTGGACACCATTTTGATAGAACGACGGCTATATGCGTTTTTTTTTGTCTCCTTTGCGATCAAACCGTGTAGAAACAACCTCACAACTCGTGTTTTCTCCTGGCGAATAGACGCTAAGCCAATTGGCCGAAAGCCAATGTGCCAGCGAGCAGTTTGAAAAAGAAACATTTTGTTGTTCAATCAATGCAAGTTGGATCAACAAATGGAGATTGATTGATTGGTTGATTTATTGATTGATGTGTTTATTTTTTGCTCATTCAACAAACAGTACAATGCAACACAACATAAAATATCTCATAGTTTTAACCAAAAAAGGTAGGCTATAGGCTGAAGCTATGCTTATGACGCCTAACCGTTATTACATCTAGCAGGTTTAACTTCAAGTGCACTTACGCAAAGGCAACAATACCAACCCAATACAACACCAGTCAACAATTTGCCTCAGTAACAAACAACACTTACAGTACCTAACAGAAATCAATCAATTTGCATATATTTATCAACTCTTACTTCTGAGGAGCTTTTAAATCTCTGAAATGTCTCACAATTTTAATTCATCCTCTGTTATGTTCAGAGCCAGACCAATGTAACAGACCCAAAAGGCAGACGGGCATGAGCGCAGGATTCAGACCGAGGGCGTTTACAATAATAGAGAGGGATGTGCGGGATGATGTGGTGCGTCTTGGGGTTTTGTTTGTGTATGTAAACTATGTGTGTGCGTGCATGCAAATGTGTTGAGAATGTGCTTGTCGGCTGAGGCACCAAGTCCAAGGTGGGGTGTCCGAGAGCGAGGGGCCCGTGTCCGTTTATCCTGGGGGTCCATCTGGTGCGAGGGAAATCCGTAGGGGTATCCGAGGGGCTCTCCGTGTCCGTAGCCAGGGAGGTCCGTCCGGGGGTAGCCTACACGAGAGCAGGCGGTAACACAAGGAGCGAGGGAGACACTGGGGCTGGGAAGCGCTGGGGCTGGGAGCGAGGTGACGCTGGAACGGGAGACATGGCGGGAGGGTGCTTGGAGAGGGAAAAACAAACAACGGGGATTAGGTGGGAAACAACAGGAGGCGAGCTAGAGGTTTGGTTCGGGAGGCTTGTCAGAGCTATTACCACAAGGGTCAGTACGTATTGTGCATTTGAGGTAGGGCATATAGTCACAGTGCATTTCAAAGACACGTCTAACATTCCTATTCAATAGCACTCCCATAATGCAACAGCAGGTTCCTCATGTCAAATACTGTAGTCTAGTTTGTCCTGTCTTTAGCCCTATAGGCATTTGTTGTGTATGAGATACATCCTGCCGAAAGTCTGAGTGAACACGTTTGACAACATCTCATGTGTTTCGACTAATTATAATGTGCACTAGACTGCAAAGCTCACATATTTCTTAGAAAAACATGGTACACATATGTATCAATTAATTTACATGGTTATCAGGTCAGCCTTTTGCTTGTGTGTGACAAGGTGCACATGAGGTTTATAATCCACCTTAAAGGGAGAACGGAGAACGCCGAACCACAACATCCTCAAGATTGTTACATAAATTCACCCCATTTATAGGCCTAGAGATAGATGTAGCCTATATTTAGCCTAATATTAGTTCTAATCCTTACTTTTTTAAACATACATAGGCCTATTCCTTTAAGTTCATATTTGAAAACTTTTTTTCCAACATGTTTACAGTTTTTTTCGGCAATACGTTATGTAGACCGGGGCACAACCTAACACTTTTAGGTTTTAGTTTAATAAAAAATATAATACAAATATATATTCAATCTATTTCATCCACAAACAAGAGGCATGTATCTGCTATGATTACAGACCATCCTTACAGATCTATGACTTTCATACACTTTAAGTGACGTGAAATCCAAAGTTATTATGTATTTTTGTAACTTTTTCATGCGGACCCTTTTGTTTGCCCAACCTGCAGCAGCTATTGTCCCTTCTGCTGCAGGACGACAACGATGCCACAACTATATAGAGGTTTTCAAAATAAAAGTCACAACCCAATGACGCAGGATTTAATATAACCCTCAAGGAACTTCAACTCCGTTACATACACCCCCCTAAAATTCTGCTAAATTGGGGACGTACCAAGAAAGAAAAAAAAAGAAAAATTAACCACAAACATACTAGGATGTCATTCAAATATCACAAGCTGTCGATTAAAGAATCCTCCAACTAAGGAGTACTTAAAGAATGGGATGGGCCCTACCCCAGACAGAAAGCAGACTCAAGAGATGCCTGTTACACCTCAAACATTATTATTATACCTGACACTTATCTCTCACCGTGTCCTAGTCCTATCAGACTGACTAGAATGACATCTTATGCCATGTATAGCACCTCAAAACAAGCTCTTAACAAAAGAAATCAAAGAGTTAACTGTGGACTCTGAAGTGTCAAGGACTTGCTCATTCATTTCACAAATGAGTCTCTTTGGGGGATTGACAACTCTGCCTCGTCCTGTTCGGGCAACCGTGTTCCCAAAGCCCCGGGGCTGAGTGCACACAGCAAGCTCATCTGTGTCTGAATCATCATGAATGGGCACTACTGGTTGGGACTCAACATTGAGTGGGCCATTGTCTGCAGGGGGAACATTACTGTTCTGCATCCTGTCTTTACCCATTATGCCACTAGCTGAGTCATATCGCTCCGACACACCACCAGACACATCATGCACTCCGGAGAGGCTAGTCTGACTATCTTCCATCTCCACATGGTCAGAGCTGGAAAGCACCCAGTGTGCAGTTCGGTCACCGCTGCCATCCACCACATCCGGGGGGTTGACTTCATGGACCATCTCGTCACTGCCATCCATCTCGACTGGAGAGTTGACTTCACGGACCATCTCGTCACTGCCATCCATCTCGACTGGAGAGTTGACTTCACGGACCATCTCGTCACTGCCATCCATCTCGACTGGAGAGTTGACTTCGGGGACTACTTAATCACTGCCATCCACTTCTGCAGGATCGACTTCAGGAACCATCTCCCCATTGCCACTGGTGTGGGTTTCTTGGCCATCGTCAATCGGTAAGAAGTTCACAGGAAGCAGTAGATTTCGGTGGACCACCTTCAGTTTGTCTGAGTTGATGTCTTTGATCCTCTAGACATGGATATCCGGGTCACGGCACCACTGTAACCTGCGTTGTGTTTTGCTGTACTGGAGGGATTGGGACACTCTTAGGATGGTGGATGAAGCAGTATTTATTGCCTGCACAATGGGTCCTGCACAATGGGTCATGAAACACAGTGAACATGAGCATGAATCTCTGGTCCGCCTGCAGCAGCTATTGTCCCTTCTGCTCTAGTGTATAATATTTTAATATTCTATCATGATCTATCATTCATTCATCCATTCTATGCACTACAACATACAACGTAAAATCAATGACATGTCAAAAGTATTCAAATACTATATAAATCAGACACAGCATATAACTCAGAACAATACTTCATCCATTTTCAATATTTATCCTACAGAACAGCACTCACACACTCGTGTGGCAGAAAAAGGTACTACATGTGGAATGCAACATGACATTACTGGCTAGCCATGCTCTAGATCGCGGATCCTAGCTACGCCACGAGTGGAGTTTTATAAAGTGCACAAAACATTCAACCGACATATAATAGATTACATATAATAGATTACCTGCACAATGGGTCATGAAACAGTGAACATGAGCATGAACTAGACAAAATATATTCAACATTAGCTTTTCATCCATCCAATGCAACCGTAGCCTACTACGTCAAACAGGAATCGCTAATCAAATAAACGTTACATCAGAATGTCAAATATCACAAAAATGTGATTCATAGGTTGGCTTATGTGTCATACAAAACGGACATTTAAGTGACGTGAAATCCAAAGTTATTATGTCTTTTTGTAACTTTTTTATGCGGACCCTTTTGTTTGCCCAACCTGCAGCAGCTATTGTCCCTTCTGCTGCAGGACGACAACGATGCCACAACTATATAGAGGTTTTCAAAATAAAAGTCACAACCCAATGACGCAGGATTTAATATAACCCTCAAGGAACTTCAACTCCGTTACACATTGTGGTGGCTGGACTCGGTTGACCTATGACATTTGGACACTCACAAAGTACTATTATAACACTTCAGATTGAATTCACCAGTAGCCTACCACAGGGTTCTCCTCCCAAGGACCAACACAATCACACAACCTTGTCAAATGAGGACGAGAAATACAACAGAATAGAATAAAAGAAACATACTTTATTACCTTACCATTGCAGCAAAGGGACGGTTACACAGAGACACAAGGGGTATCTGTGCAAGCGTGCCGAATAGTGTCGGGATGTTCTGTATATACTATTCCACACAATACATTGGCGCGTGACTACATGTGTGAGTACCTGATTGGTTGAAACTTTATCTAATGCTTGTCCTATGAGCTTACTACTTTCGTTTTCCATTCAGCAGATGTGATTAGGGTGTTCTCTGTTAGTTACATTTTACTGCAACACAGACAGGCTTTTCATTGTGAGGTTGTGTGTCCTTGGCAGTCAACTTATCTGCTACTGGAACACAGATAATAACAACTTTTCATGCGTACTACTGTATGTGTTCTGGAAAAGTACAAAGTGTACAGCAGTATTGAAGCTTAACTAGGCCTAAATAGACAGGCCTTGTATTAAACAACTATAATAGCACTTAATCAAAAATACCTTTCACATTTCCCCCCTTTGATCCATACTATGGATCACTCTACTGTTAACATTACTGGTGAATGATGCTAAGCTAAGCTATCAGAATGGGGAATAACAGAGTACTTGAAAACACATCTAAATAGCCCAGTGACTTTAAAACAGAGTATAAAACATAATAGAACATAGTTACTGTACTGTAACTAGTACAATCATAAAACAACAGTTTAAAACGTCAGGAATGGCATGAGTCTTTAATAGTGAAATTTACAACAGTATTATTGCTTTTGGGTTGACCCTATTGGTCAGTTGCTCAGCTTCTTGGTGGTTTGGTTTTCAGGACTCCAAGAGTCCTCTCCGGTGCTCAACCTTTAGGTGACTGCCAGCTGGTCTGTCACTGTAGGGAGGTGTTTTGTAGCTCGACTAGCAGGGGCCACGGCTCTCGTGTCTACCCGAGTTAGGAGGTCCCAGTGTGGGGTGTATGTTGGTTATCAGTGTCTGGAAATGTGTGTATGTGCTCAGATCTTGCCTGTCTACTGGTGGATCGCCTTGGGTTAGCCTCATGGTATTTCTGGAGGTCCCAAGCCTTCTGCTGGGCTGGGGACAGGGAGGCTTCTTCATCCTGCAGCAGGACCATCTCGGTGGCGTCTGCTCCCAGGGTGGCTCGGGTTGCTTGCAGATAGGGATGCCACAGAACACTAGTATTCCAATTAGAACCAGGACACTCACGATCATGGAGACTGCTTTCCCCGCCCAGCCAGAGAAGAACTCGGTCAGCCAATGTAGGTCTCCTCCGGTGGGGGCGGTCTGGCTCAATACTTGTTCAATCATGGTGGCGCTATGTTTGAGATAGTTAGTGACATTGTCTTTGGCGTCTGGGATAAAGAAACAACAACTTATGCCTAACATTTTGCATACTCCACCTTCCCTGGCGGTGCTTACGTCCATTCATATTGGGCTAGGTGGGCGGGTGGCCTTCGCTCTCTCTGGGGTCTCCTAGGTGGTGGGGTCGGGTCCTCCTCTTCTGGGACCTCCTCTGGGTCCGCGGGCTCTGGGACTGGTTGTTCTTCCTTGACAGGGGAAAAACTGGGAACAGAAGGAATGTCAGTTTGTTGGGTGTCGGGTCCCCCCTTTGTTGGTGACTCTGGCTCACACGATGGGAAGTCTCTGGTGGTTTCCTCGGGGATGTCTTCCCCTCCAGGTTCCTGCTGGTCCTAGGGTGTATCTGTGTCTTTCTCCACAGACCCACCCATACGCCAGCATGCTCTTAGGAGTGGTTATAGCTCCCCAAGGACAGGTTACATTGTGTGTGACATTCCGATAGGTTACCGTGCAGTTGGGGTTGTGGGCGTCGACATGGATGTTGGCTCGTTCTGGTGCTGACAGGTTACTGGAGGTGGGCTGGTTGCATTGTTCCTGATCATTTGGTCAATTTAGAGAACACTTAGAATTTTTTTTTTGTTGTGATGCCTGGGCAGTACCAGGATGGGGTAAGGATCTGACTAATCCCCCCTTTGCTCACGTGACCACGTCCGTGAGCAACATGACAGTATGTGTAATGTTACAAATATGTATAATTGCCTTTGCTGCAATTGTAAGGCAATGTCTCTAACGCACACAACACAACAGTCACTTCAATCACAACTTCTTGAATAGTAGTAGTAATAGTAATAGTAATAGTAGTAGAACAGTAGTAGTAGAATGGTACCTTTAATCAGAATGGGGAACGTACTTTATGTGGAACAGCAACACTGTTTAATATCGGAGTCGTTATGGTTCTATTTCGCACCGCTCAGATAAAACACTTCACACAGTCAATGAATTAGAAAACCCAACCAAAAGAATAATTCTTCAACAACTAAAATGTTAAACACGGGCGCAGCACTTCTCTGTGAGCCTATAACCGATGTTTTGGGTGTGGGAATTCTTGGTCTATGGACGGACTATGTAGTTATAATGTAGCTAGCATTAAAACCTCACCGTGGCAACCAATGTGTATGTGTGGACCTTAATAATCTCTCTATATCCTATGCCGTACGTCAAGCGTAGCCCTAGGTATATACTCTCATTAAAAAGGAATTTTTAACTCTGTGAACAATTGGTGTACGTTTGGAACTTATTTAAAATGTCAGAAAAGCAACCTCCAGTTGGTGTGTTGGTTGTCCTTTTTAGGGAGGGATTCCAGGCCTCCTGCCCCTCTGAGCGGCCTGCGTCCGCCTTCCAACCTCGTCCGTCGACGGCTTGGCTATGAAGTGGATGCGTGAAGGGTGATCATTCCAACGGAGGCTCACTCAGACGGGCAGATCAGCTGGAATCCCACTTCTGGACACCAGTGAAATGTGGTGGCTGGACTCGGTTGACCTATGACATTTGGACACTCACAAAGTACTATTATAACACTTCAGATTGAATTCACCAGTAGCCTACCACAGGGTTCTCCTCCCAAGGACCAACACAATCACACAACCTTGTCAAATGAGGACGAGAAATACAACAGAATAGAATAAAAGAAACATACTTTATTACCTTACCATTGCAGCAAAGGGACGGTTACACAGAGACACAAGGGGTATCTGTGCAAGCGCGCCGAATAGTTTTGGGATGTTCTGTATATACTATTCCACACAATACATTGGCGCGTGACTACATGTGTGAGTACCTGATTGGTTGAAACTTTATCTAATGCTTGTCCTATGAGCTTACTACTTTCGTTTTCCATTCAGCCGATGTGATTAGGGTGTTCTCTGTTAGTTACATTTTACTGCAACACAGACAGGCTTTTCATTGTGAGGTTGTGTGTCCTTGGCAGTCAACTTATCTGCTACTGGAACACAGATAATAACAACTTTTCATGCGTACTACTGTATGTGTTCTGGAAAAGTACAAAGTGTACAGCAGTATTGAAGCTTAACTAGGCCTAAATAGACAGGCCTTGTATTAAACAACTATAATAGCACTTAATCAAAAATACCTTTCACAACATGCAAATGTGTTGAGAATGTGCGTGTCGGCTGAGGCACCAAGTCCAAGGTGGGGTGTCCGAGAGCGAGGGGTCCGTGTCCGTTTATCCTGGGGGTCCATCTGGTGCGAGGGAAATCCGTAGGGGTATCCGAGGGGCTCTCCGTGTCCGTAGCCAGGGAGGTCCGTCCGGGGGTAGCCTACACGAGAGGAGGCGGTAACACAAGGAGCGAGGGAGACACTGGGGCTGGGAAGCGCTGGGGCTGGGAGCGGAGAACGCTGAACCACAACATCCTCAAGATTGTTCCATAAATTCACCGCTTTATTGTACATTTGAGGTAGGGCATATAGTCACAGTGCATTTCAAAGACACGTCTAACATTCCTATTCAATAGCACTCCCATAATGCAAGAGCAGGTTCCTCATGTCAAATACTGTAGTCTAGTTGAGATACATCCTGCCGAAAGTCTGAGTGAACACGTTTGACAACATCTCATGTGACTGAGCACAGCTCATTTCTTAGAAAAACATGTTACACATATGTATCAATTAATTTATTTGGTTATCAGGTCAGCCTTTTGCTTGTGTGTGACAAGGTGCACATGAGGTTTATAATCCACCTTAAAGGGAGAACGGAGAACGCCGAACCACAACATCCTCAAGATTGTTACATAAATTCACCCCATTTATAGGCCTAGAGATAGATGTAGCCTATATTTAGCCTAATATTAGTTCTAATCCTTACTTTTAATTTTTTAAACATACATAGGCCTATTCCTTTAAGTTCATATTTGAAAACTTTTTTTCCAACATGTTTACAGTTTTTTTCGGCAATACGTTATGTAGACCGGGGCACAACCTAACACTTTTAGGTTTTAGTTTAATAAAAAATATAATACAAATATATATTCAATCTATTTCATCCACAAACAAGAGGCATGTATCTGCTATGATTACAGACCATCTGTACAGATCTATGACTTTCATACACTTTATGAGTTCAACCGAAAGTAGCAGAAGGTCAATGTTAAAACTTGCCCCGTGGGTGGGGCACATTTTAACAGCTATAGGGCACATTATATCTTCATATAAAAATGGCAGAAATTATCACATGATTACAAAACAAGAGAATGTTTGTTTTTAAACTATTTCTATTATTCTGTTATTCTATTTAACATTTGCTTTTGGCCATATGATATCAAATATTTGGAACAAACAACAATACAATTAAAATCCCCCTTTTTGATAGAAGGACGGCTAGGCTATAAGAGGCCTAAGAGTTACTCTGTCTCCTTTGCGATCAGTGTAGAAACAACCTCACCCTGTTTTCTCCTGGAAAATAGACACTAAGCCAATTTTTTTAAACATACATAGGCTATTCCTTTAAGTTCATATTTGCAAACTTTTTTTCCAACATGTTTACAGTTTTATTCGACAACACCTTGTTATGTATGCTACTTTATACATTAGGCTATCTGTAAAATATTGTAGGCCTAATCTACTAAATCGTGATGGCTGTATTATATTTCGCCCCCTCCTTGCGGCGGCCCTGAATAGGCCTACGGCGGGGCATATGAACTGCATGAGGGGGGACAATTAGGCTATTATTACATATATTTGATAATACTATATTATATTATATTTGTGCAGCACTGGCGTATACTAAATATACTGGGCTTTCTCGTTCTCCCTCTGACGATAGTAGGTTGAACTTTTCTGTGTCGAAAAGGACTTTTTACACATTGCGGTAGATCCTCAAAGTTAGGGCAAGGGTAGAGCCTATAAGTAATAAGTAATCCCTGAGTGTAATGATAGTCAGCATGGCCTGGAGAGCAAAGGTCAGCTCAACTCCCAAATGAAATCACACTTGCGTAACCGCTATGTCATTAGATGCTCTTTAAGGGTCCCTTCTATGGAGTCAAAATGAGGCCAGAAAGCATTGTAAACGTAAGTGAAGTATTGTAAACGTAAGTGAGGTATTGTAAACAAAAAAATATGAATTGTAAATGTAAGTGAAGTATTGTTAACGTAAGTGAAGTATTGTAAACAAAAAATATATAAATAATCACTTAATTATTAAAAAATAAAATAAAAATTGCATTTACGATACTTTTTTGCGTTTACAAAACCTTTTCTGCGTTTACAACACTTTTCTGCCTTTACAATACTTTTTCTGCGTTTACAAAACTTTCTTGCGCTGCAAAACATTCTGGCCTCTCTTTGACGTGGGGGCGGGGTTAGATGAGTGGCGTGTCCAGAGAGGAAGAGGCGGGGTTTCGGGATGCCCAACGTTTTTTGGACTTCTTCTATGGTTTTGATTTATATATGGCGGTGGGCATCCCGAAACCCCGCCTCTTCCTCTCTGGGCACGCCACTCATCTAACCCCGCCCCCACTTCAAAGAGAGGCCAGAATGTTTTGCAGCACAAGAAATGTTTTGTAAACGCAGAAAAAGTATTGTAAAGGCAGAAAAGTTTTGTAAATGCAGAAAAGGTTTTGTAAACGCAAAAAAGTATTGTAAATGCAATTTATTTTTTATTGTTTAATAATTAAGTAATAATTTATATATTTTTTGTTTACAATACTTCACTTACGTTTACAATACTTCACTTACGTTTACAATACTTCACTTACGTTTATAATTCATATGTTTTTGTTTACAATACTTCACTTACGTTTACAATGCTTTCTGGCCTCATTTTGACTCCATACCCTTCCTTCTCTCTCTTCATAGTGTGCTCAAGTCTCCCTCTGTCTCAGTCCCACTCTCACACTATGTTTCAGCATCGCCATTGAGCCCTTGGACCTCTGCAGCTATTGGATACCTACTGCATCATATCTTGAAGACCTTTTTTGGCCCAGAGGTATGTTTTATATTTCTAACACCTGCACCTGATTATTAGTTTGATATAAGGAGCTGGTGGATTAACTCAGTAGATCATTATTTTATTTTATTTTTAACCACCACTTTATATCCTCTGGACACCTAGGGGGATAATTTTGATCCTTATCTTAGTGTAGCCTATGCGATGTATCCCCACTCGTTCAATCTGACGAACAAGCCCACTTGTTCAATCTGACGTTTTTCTCTGGTAAAATCTGTTATGTGGAAAGCTGCACAGCAGGTTATACCGCTGCTAAAAGGTGCTAATCCTATTGAGCTAGATAACTACCGTGAGTAAAGAATAGAAGTCGGCACACTGTCATTATGCTCCCAGGCACCCAGTAGGAGCATTAAGACAGTGTATGGACTTCTATTCTTTACTCATGTCATGTTTTATGTCGAGCACCTGTAACTATCCGTTCGAATGTGCGTGCATCGTCACCCTATCACATCTAGTTAACTACCGCCCAATTTCAACACCATGTCTAGCCAAGATTCTCAAATCCTTAGTTAATTTTCAGTTATGGCTTTCTTGAAGGCTTTTCATATTATTCAACCTCAACAATCAGGGTTCAGACCAGGACATACGGTCAGTGACAGCAACAACACAAAACTTGTAATTGTTATAAGGGCGGCATTGAAAAAGAGAGCCTGCTCTCAATTGTCTCCCCTGAATAAATAAAGATTTCAATTCAACTCCCAAAATTGTATTTTATCAACATTACATCACTATAGGGGTGTATGTTCTGGCGGCATGTAGACTGTGATTGATGTATAATAACTATAGACGGATGCTTGAGGAATGTATACCTGTGGTGAGAAGATGGAACCTCAAAGCTCTATAGCTAAATGTTTCATTTCATTTCAAACCTTTATTTATACTCGTAAAGCATTGAGGTTTCCCTCGTTTACAGTGTTGACGAGTTGTATTGTAAATGTATTTAAGCGTTACTGGTATCATTTCGCTCATTCACCATGTAGTGTTTTGTCATTTGTAATTCTGTAGCAGTGGACAAATGCTTCTCTTCTTATCCTTAGCGCAGAGTGACCTACCCAGCCTCCTAGCCTACCCAGCCCTACTGCTTCCGGTTTCACCCATCCAGTCATGACCCAGGTCAGCAGCATCCCTCCCCGCGAGGAGGCCTATGCTTCCCTCATGAGTGGCATCAGGGAGCTGGACCTCCAGGGTCCCAGTGTTCCCTCCGACCTGGTCCTTATTGGGGACCACGCCATCCCCCTGGCTATGAACACCCAGGGTCAGGTATTGATGGCGGCGTCCCTTTACGGGAGTGGCCGTCTGGTGGTGCTGGGCCACGAGAGCTACCTCCGTGCCTTCCCTGCCCTGGTGGAGAACGCCCTGGTCTGGCTGAGGGGCGCGGCCAGGCAGGACAACCCTTCTGTGGGGCTCCACCCCAGCTGCAGCTCCCTGGTGGACCAGCTGAACCGGTCCAACGTATGGCCCCGGGTAGGAGGATTGAGCGAGGGGCTGGGCGTGTACGTGACCGACGCCTACAGCGTGGGGGCAGACGTAAAGAGCCTGGTTGAGTTCATGAAGGCTGGCGGAGGGCTGCTGCTGGCCGGGCAGGCCTGGCACTGGGCGCACCAGAACCCGGGGAAGAACCCACTGCTGGGGTTCCCGGGGAACCAGGTGTCCAGCGTAGCGGGGGTCTACTTCTCAGACCACTATGGGGGGAAGGAGTGTCTGTCTGTGCCCCGGCAGATCCCCTCCAGCTGGCTGACTGTGGCGTGAGTACCAAGCAGCTACTTTGATTTCATTTTCCCTACTTGGAGTTTGGGCTTTTCCACTAGATTTAACGGAATAGAGAATAGAGATGGAAAAGCTAAGCCAATAGAGATATACAAGCTACTGTAAACCAAGTGTACTTCAAACATATCAGATATGCAACCAGATTCTTAGAATGCCAAAATCTACGGTACACTAAAAAAAACTATCCACCTATATTTGCATGGTTTGCTGATCAGAAGTATTTTGCTAATGCATGATACACGACAGGGTGACATAAACTATCCAAATAAATTTGAATAGTTTGGATCTAGATTTTCAAGTAACAAAGTTCTCTCTTTTCCCCTCTCTTCTCACCTGTTCCATCCTCTCTCCCTCCTTCCTTCCCTCTCTTTCTCTCTCCCAGAATAGGGAAGAACTTCAAGGATGACCTGGACTTCCTGCTGAAGGGTGTGACCGAATTCGACATCCAGGGCAGTTCGGTTCCATCTGAGGTGCTAGTCCATGGCCCTCTGGCCTTCCCTATCGGCTCCACCCAGGACGGACACGCCTTCCTGGCCGGGGCCTACTACGGCCAGGGGCGGGTAATAGTTGTCACGCACGAGGGCTACCTGGAGCGAGAGGAGCTCCGCCCCTTCTGGCTCAACGCCATCCATTGGTTGGACGAGGGCCGCAACGGGCTCGTGGGTGTGCTACCCGAGCTGAAATCCGCCCACTCCCTGCTGAGCCAATCGGGACTGGCGTGTGAGAAGACAAGCTTCAGGAAGGAGCTGAGTGTGTTCGTGTGCACATCGTACAGTGACGAGCACGCGGAGGAGATCCGTGACTTTGTGGCGGAGGGAGGCGGCCTACTGATTGGGGGCCACGCCTGGTACTGGACATACACACACCCCGGACAGAACGAACTCACAGATTATGCAGGTGGAGTACTACACTTCAGACTAGATATTCCCACTATTTCTTTCTTTCTTTATTAGGTGGGCTAGCTTGCAAAAGCTAGCCCAACTTGTGATATTCCCACTATTTCTTTCTTTCTTTCTTTCTTTCTTTCTTTCTTTCTTTCTTTCTTTCTTTCTTTCTTTCTTTCTTTCTTTCTTTCTTTCTTTCTTTCTTTCGTTCTTTCTTTGTTCATAATGTTTAGCTCTTTAATGGATCCATTCAGATTTTTGGTTAATAGATAAAGTTTTTTAGAAATTTAACTTTTAAAACTATTTTTTGTCCCATTGAAACTGCTTGAAACTGCTTTTGGAATGTTCAGAAACTTTATGTTTTTAGAGTGGTGGCAGCAGTTGCTTTGAACATATTCACACATTTTGTAAACTGCTGGCACTCCTACAGTTTTGAAAGCTCACACACATATTATACATCAAAACATTTACACAACTGTGCTGATTCGTACAATGTAAGTATCTAAGCTGTGTGACTTACCGTTTTTGAGATATGACGATTTGTTCGGCAACTGCGCTCCCCATTGAAACATATGGTGTCGCACAAATTTTTGAGCTGCTAATTTTGCATTTTTACCCTTTTTCTAACTTGTCGCCATGCCTACAGTGTTTAAGCTATACGGACATATTATACATAGAAATGTTCTGCAAGTTCTCAGGATTCCTATGTTGTCAATATATAAGCTGTAACAAGTATAGTATAGAAACAGACCATGTCTAGGATCAGAGTATCAGTTGGGATTAGAGTGGTGGCAGCTGTTGCTTTTTTTGAATTTGCGTGCATGTGCAGCCTCTCTTAAAGGTACAGGCACCCTATTATAACTAATGTGGTAGCACAGAACTCAGCCAAAATGGAATAGAGACACATGATCTTCACTGGTGGGGGCCGGGGGGTAGCCCGGAGAGGAGTACACCGTCCCTGACTGGCTATGACCAAAAGGGGCGGAGCCTCGCCACCACGCCACTATTCACGCCACAGAACCCACTTTTCAGCCCCTGAGTGGGCTAGAGACACACAGTCTTCAATGGTGGATGCATGGAAATTCCCTGGAGGTCACTGTACTGTCCTCGACTAGCTGTGACCCAAGGGGGCGGAGCCTAACCAGCACGCCACTATCCACGCCACGGGCCCCACAACTCAGCCCCTGAGTGGGCTAGAGACACACGGTCTTCACCGGTGGAGTCAGGTAGGTGGCACGGAGAGGGGTACACTGTCCCCGACCAGCTCTGACCTGAGGGGGCGGAGTCTCGCCACCACACCACAGACCCCACAACTCAGCCCCTGATTGGGCTAGAGAAGCACGGTCTTCGCCGGTGGGTGCATGGAGATTGCCCGGTCCGTAGTAGTACTAGCAGTAGTTGTTACATACAACTGCAGCAGCTAGCCCACCTCACATTTTCTCCAGGAAATGTACTTTCTAGTTATTATTACTATTATTATTATTACTATTATGTATTGTTGTTGTTATTATTATTATCATCTATGTTTTTTAGGCAACCACATCCTGAACAGGATGGGGCTGACCATCATGGGCGCTACATTGGAGAGCGGCTGCTACAGGTCCCCGACCCCTGGTCAGGGCGGCACCGAGTGCTACCACTTCCGCCGGCTGCTTCAGCGCTTCGCCAGTCACGTGACCAGCGGGGAGGAACTGACTCGGCACGAGGAGGAACACCTCAAGAAGCTAGGCGGAGACTGCGCCACCTACCTGAAGCTGCAGGCACACAACTCTCCCTCATACGCCACAGTTGTCTCCACGCTGACGGCCATCCTGAAGCAGGCCGACGTTCCCCAGGTCAGTCACTGACGGAGGGAGTTGATCTGCGACCCGCCTCCATAGCCAGTGGTGCAGTTAAAGTTGTGTAACCCCTGGGTAATTCCCTGGTTAGAATCACTACAGTAGGTAGCCTATATAGCAGCATAACCACCACAGTTATCATGATGGTATGTCCCTTTAAGAATCTACAACTCTTTACAGAGCATATTGCAGGTTGGAGACCCCAGTGAGTCAATGTGTAGGAAAATTATGAAGTAATTAGATTTTTATAAAAAAAAAATATATATATATACACTTCAGTGACTTATGGAGTTGTTGTTGTTACTTCCGCATCTAAAAAATCGCCAAACCAGAAGTGACATGGCATGGGGGAGTCCGGAGTTCAACAACAGTAGAACAACATCAAAACAATGTCTAGTCTTGCGTTATCTAGAGATATCTCACGCTGTGCTCACATTATAACTATCAAACGGGTGATTTGCGAGTTTGAGCTATTCCAATCAAGAGTATCTTTGTTGTTAATGTTGGTTTGGAAATAAGAATAACAGGAGTCACGCCAAAAAAAAAAAACCACTCAAGCAGATAACGTTAGGCTAGGATGAACTTGAACTGTAGGCTATACAATGTTTACAGGTTCCAAAACAAAAACACTTAAAATCAAAAATCATAGCCCAAACAAGAGTGTTAACATAATTGTTTGTTTCTGGCTGCCAGCCAGCCCTGCCGACTTCAAATAATAATATTCTCTCTTCAGTCATTTAATTCAGTCCAAATGTTCCATTATGTAGTCCCAGTTCGTTTCAAGTTTGTTATAATTGTTTGTTTCTGGCTGCCAGCTGGCCCTGCAGATTTAGGCCTATGGGCAACCCAAATATACGCCCCCTAGTGGGCGTGGGGCACCAGTGGTAGTGAGGCAGCAACACAAGAGACAGGCAATCAAATAATGAATATTTATTTTAACAAACACCTATTCCACAGGGAACAAGGTCCCCAAGAACGTTGCCAAAGAAAAGAACACAATAAAACTACACTTCCCTAACTATCTCACCAAAAACCTTCCCTTACTATCAAAACATACAAGGGATGGCACACGTTCCTAACCTGGTGTATTTAACAGGTGATACACTATGTGATGGGTGTGTATACCCATGGGCAGCTTACCTGTCCCCCACTCCCTGGGCGGGATATGAAAACTAAGGCAAACGATAACAAACAGAAAACACAAAAACACTATACCACTATACCAGACAACAAAGGATGGTGTGGCTACAAAATTAAATTACTCGAGGCAACTAAGGTAACATAAGACAAACAAACGGCAGCACACACAAACAAGTGTCACAAGAGGCACACACAACACCACACACAAGACATAGCCAGCCCAAGGGCTGTAACAATGAGCTTGTGGGGAAAAAGGACATGCAGTAAAACCGCAGTGCTATCCGTCATCGCCTGAAGTTGCCTGACGTTGCGAGGAAGAAAAGGCACTCGCCACTTGCGAAGGAATGCAATTCAAGTCGCACATCAGAAGATAATAATGGAAATTGGATAATTTATTAATTAAGCTACCAATTACTTCACACTGGAAGTGGAACGTTAACTTTGTTGTATGTGTGCATTGCACAATCTTAACAGGTAACAGTCAGATAGTTGTCAGAACAGTGTCTTTAGCCAACTTAAATGACTCAATCACACAGCACAATACACTGATGACTTGCACTGAGTGGATCAGCCAGGGTTGCATAATTCTGACTTTTGAGTTTCTGATTGATTTTGCTAGACTACTATCAGCTATAAGCTACAGTACACATACAAACCTAAACAATGATGAAATCAGCCCACACATGATTAAATCATTAAACTACTCAGCTAAACTGCAGTAAACAATTTTCACACTTGCAAAAGAGCAGGAGGAAAAAGTTGCTCATTTGGACGACAAGAGAGGTGACGTGACTGCCTGCCTCCGCACACACAACCTCAATGTGCATTATCAAGTTGCTTTTTTATGGCATTTCTTTTGAATGTCTCAAGATCTACCAGCATAGCCTCTGAGATCTACTGGTTGATGGTGATCAACGTATTGGGCACCCCTGCTGTAGGGAGATGACCACAGTCCTTAACCCCAGATACCACCCCCCTTCCAGAGGGACATTATCAGACACCCTCACACCTGCTTGGCATGCAGTTGAATTGAGAAACATAGGTGAGCTTGCCAATGTGTAAAAAGTAGACATAACCAGCAATGACTGGACAAGTATCACACAGGATCACTATATTACAGTGACAGTCCACTATGTAAATGAAGGCCAACTGAGAAAAAGTCCCATCGATCCAACCAGTGTCCCAAAGTGGTATCGATAAGAGTATCGCTAAGTATCAGTATCAATAAGCAATATCGCTATCGATACCGGTATCGATAAAATCCTAACGATACCCATCCCTCATAGTCACCCTCATAAAGAGGTTTAAATTGTATTCTTTTATCTATGAGTAAAAAGCAAATGCACAACTCGGGAGACAGGAGAAAAAATTTAAATGCGTTTATTTAAAAAACGACAAACATGGCAAGGGAACAGCAGCTCTCAGGATCGCAAGACCCTACAGAGAGTGGTACGGTCAGCTGAATGTATCTTGGGGGGGGGGGGGGGGGGGGGCACACTCCCCAACCTCGAGGACATCTACACCAGAAGATGCAAGACCAAGGCCAACAGGATCCTGAAAGAACCCAGCCACCCAGGAAATGGACTGTTCTCACTGCTACGGTCAGGGAACAGATACCGCATTCACACGGCGAGCACAGAGAGCTCAGGGAGAGCTTCTTCCTGCGAGTCATCCGGCTCCTGAATGAATCTAACATGCCCCCCCCCCCCCCCCCCCCATTTATAGCATATACATAATCCATCCAGACCTTTATCTATCCCATCCCAACTTAATTTTATAATCGTTGTGTGCTTTGGTTGCTTCGGTGTTCTGAGTTGTAGAAAGAAGGGCATCAACCTGGTATCGTAACTCCGCCCTTAGGTTTCCCAGTCCTGCCCAGTTAGCAGTGCCAAGGACCACCTGCTGCTGAATTTGGGCTCGGAGCTGTACAAGGCTTGCCAGGACCCTGATGCCCTCCTGCCATACCTGATCAAGGACCGGCCTGTCATGCCGGTGCTGTACAATGCCAAGATCAAGCTCAGCACCAAGACCGCAGGTGAGGTTTACATTTAAATGTTAGAAGTTTATCTTAGGGCTTTATTTAATTTATTATAATGCCGTAAAGTACTGTTTTTTATTGTGTATGTTGTCGTTGCCGCCTAACCCCCTAATACTATTACCCAATAATATGACGTTCCTAAGTTACTTGGCTTAAAGGAGTCCCTGTTTTACTTTTAGGTTACTTATAACCTAAAATGTACCTATACAATGGTTCAGATCAAAACGTTGACAAAACTAGCACTTTTGAGAAAGTCTGATAATTGCTCTACCACCGTTTTGGTCATACAATGGATGTGGGTGGGCACCTTGAAAAATCATTCAAAAAACATGTTAAACTCTCAATTTCAAAGACAAGAAACTCACCGAGGTGTTAGTTGGCGTTCTGACATATGATTTGCCATAAAGTAATATTCTAGTTCATCTGGAAAGGCTTTTTTAAATATTTAGCATAGAACTATTTAGTCGCAGCACATATGTGTGTAAATCTCCGCAAACTAGGTAGCCTAGCAACATAAACAATAACAATAGCTACCGTAAGTAGTTCCGCTTCCTGAATCCCCTCTGCGGATTGATCTACACATCTACAACAGTCAATGGATTTCATAAAATTATCGATAAAACCCTACAGGATTCATACTTTGCGGCAAATTTGATATGGATCCTTCGCCCCAAGAAACGCTCAGCAATTACTAATTATAATTCTTCGTATTCTCCTTTTCATCTTGTCCTTTTCATTTTGGCTCCTGCCTACCCTCAATTTCTTGTTTGCAGACATTCATACGTCATCACTTTTGTCTTTTTTCAGTCCAGCTGTATAAGCGCATCCTGTCCCTGTCTTAAAGGGCGTTTATATTCTGCTATTGCTGCTACCGCCGTCTTCTCCAGTTTTGTGCCTTTGACTCTGACCTTTTTATTTTATTTATTTTGCTTACTTGCTTTTTTAGTCACCTTTTTTCTTATCAACCGTCCTTGACTTTTTGGTTTCTGAGTTTACTGCATATTGTGTGTGTGTGTGTGTGTGTGTGTGTGTGTTCCAGGAGGTGAGGAGTGGATCAGTACAGGCCTCTTCCTCTCACCGGGAATGAGGACGTACATTGCCGTGCCGCCAGAGATCATCAACAAAGGCTGGCAGGTAGAGTAGGTCCCCCAGACCAATAGCTGCCAGAATACACCATCCCACACTGCACATCCATCCAAAAATCAACACCAGTGTCCCCAGGTAGTCAAAATCAATTTTCCAAAAATCAACTGTCCAAAATGCAGTGTGTTTCTACAATCTGCATGCACAAGTATGTCAGATGGTTTCTGAGGGCAGAACTGCTCTGCTCAGGTCCAGATCGGCTGCCAGACAGACTACATCGGCAAGGCAGAGGAGCTCAGGCGAGCGCCGTCCGTGTGCGAGCGGCTTCCCGTCAACTCCGAGATGATACAGGTGTGGAACCTGTGGGGCGGGCTCATCTACCTGGTGGCTCCGCCCAACACGGAGGTCGAAGAGGCAGAGGTCATAGTTCAGGTGGCCGTACAGGCACCGTATTACAAGTCCGGTGAGTGTGTGTGTGTTGGTGAGTGTGTGTGTGTGTTGGTGAGTGTGTGTGTGTGTTTGTGTCTTGTGTTTGAGAGGGGCATGTTAACATTAATATCCAAGTTTCTTCTACATTCCTTCCTGGTAATGGATGGGATTCCCAATGTTTGCGCTCCTCTGTCTCAGGCGTGACCACGAATGCTGATTGGATGACGCTGCGCACTGCCCCTGCTCCCTGGGCGGAGCTGGAATTTGAGAACATCATCATGACTGTGCCATCGGAGGCGGTGCGCGGCCTGGACCGCCCTGACCAGCTGGCGGGTCGCTGGGATGACATCATGAGGGCCATCGCTGACCTGGCTGCCACGCCCGCCAAGTTCCCCCGCAAGGAACGCTTCGTAGCAGACGTCCAGATATCACACGGTCCGTTTGGTCTTTCTTTCTCTCCTTCCTCTCATTCTCTAAAAACAGTTCTCCACAGGCTAACCTCGTTTCTCCCTGTCTTCCCCCCATCCAGGCTTCATGCATGCAGGCTACCCCATCATGATGCATTCCTCCTCGGCCCCGGAGCTGGTCAACATGGAAGTTATGATGACCTCCTGCCTCTGGGGCCCCATCCACGAACTGGGGCACAACCAGCAGAGAGGGGTCTGGGAGTTCCCCCCCCATACTTCCGAGTGCACGTGCAACCTGTGGTCCGTGTACGTGCACGAGGAGGTGCTGAATGTCAACCGGGCGCAAGCTCACCCCAGCATGACGCTGGCCAATCGGCAGAGCCGAGCCGAGCAGTACGCCAGAGGCGGACGGGACTTGGCAGCCTGGGACGTGTGGACCGCTCTGGAGACGTACATGCAGGTTAGCGGATCTAGAACACTGTAAATATTTCTGAAATACTATCTGATCATTAAAATACTATTTGAACATTCTAAAATACTATCTGAACATTCCGGAACATTTTCAGTGAGATGAAGGAGGTACAAAAGTGTCTGTCTGTCTGTCTGTCTGTCTGTCTGTTGTATCTATCTATCTATCTATCTATCTATCTATCTATCTATCTATCTATCTATCTATCTGTCTGTCTGTCTGTCTGTCTGTCTGTCTGTTGTACCTACCTTTCTATCTATCTACCTATCTGTCTGTCTGTCTATCTGTCTAAAGTGTGACCCTCTCTGCTGCTGAATAACTGTACATATTCACCTGCTCACCCCTCCATCCCTGTCCTCCTCTGCCCCACCAGCTCCAGGATGAGTTTGGCTGGGAGGCCTTCAAGAAGGTGTTTGCAGCCTATCACAGCATGCAGAACGTGCCTGGGGACAACCCTGGCAAGATGAACGTATACGCCCACACCTTCTCCCAGGCGGTGGAGAGGAACCTGGTGCCTTTCTTCAAGGCCTGGGGCTGGCCCATAGTGGCGGCCACTGAGGAGAAGCTCTCCAGCCTGCCGGTCTGGAAAGACCACCCCATGGCCCAGTACGCCTGACCTGGAAAGATCCAGTACTGCAGGGATATGTGTGCCACGTTTTTATGAAGTATTGTAGAACATTTTTATGAATCAAGTTTGTATACAATGTGTTAAAACAATATGAGAATCTATATATCTGTAAGTTCATGAAATACACTGTATGATTACACTGGATATCTGTGATACACTGTAAAAGTTACAATTTGTTTGTAGTAAACTATGTATCCCTGTCCAGACACTGGTTCAGACTAGTATAAACTGCAACTAAATTGGTGTCACAGCATGGTAGATAACGCTCTGTCTATCACAGTACCACTGACCAATCTGGACAGGAATATTTTTTTATTACATATTTTGTAATTGGATAAAATAAGAGGCAGGGTTTAAGCAAACTCATTTTGTATAAGACATCATGTCAAGTGCTTATTTCTTCAGAATTTCCGGACTTTCTCTGTTTTTGCCTGTTGGAGACCAATAAATCATTTTGCATTGAAAACTCTGGTTCCGAACTCTGTCTTTTCAAAGAATGGAAAAACTTAGAAAACGGAGGATTTCAATTTAGTGAACAGTAGACTGGTCCGAACTTGGAAAATCACGAGTTTGAGGCTCAATTAGAAGAATTTGAGACACCAGTATTTTTTTAATATCTGATACAATTAAAGTCGGATTGCTATTTGAATTAAAAAAAAAAAAAAAACATCAGTGCCTGCACTGAGCTAAATAGAATATAATTAAGAGGGCTGTGGTCAGGGGTAGTTGGTGAAGGGCGGTGATAAGACTTCATCCAGCTGTTTTTACTTACTTTTACATAAAGGAGTAGTAAAGGGAAAAATCATGTTTAGTCCTGTTTTAAGGTTACTTATGATCATATACAATAGTTCAGATCAAAAAGTTGACAAAACTAGCACTTTTGAGAAAGTCTGATAATTGCTCTACCACCGTTTTGGTCATACAATGGATGTGGGTGGGCACCTTGAAAAATCTTTCAAAAACATGTTAAACTCTCGATTTCAAACTCACGAGGTGTTAGTTGGCGTTCTGACATATAATTCGCCATAAAGTAAGATTCTAGTTCATCTGGAAAGGCTTTTTTAAATATTTAGCATAGAACTATTTAGTCGCAGCACATACGTGTGTAAACTTCCGCAAACTAGGTAGCCTAGCAACATAAACAATATCAATAGCTACCGTAAGTAGTTCCGCTTCCTGAATCCCCTCTGCGGATTGATCTACACATCTACAACGGTCGCATCAATACAAGTCAATGGATTTCATAAAATGATCAATAAAACCCTACAGGATTCATACTTTGTGGCGAATTTGATGTCAGAACACCAACGGACACCAATTACCCCCTCTGTGAGCTTCTTGTTTTTGAAATCCAGAGTTTAACATGTTTTTTAAAGATTTTTCAAGGTGCCCACCCACATCCATTGTATGACCAAAACGGTGGTAGAGCAATTATCAGACTTTCTCAAAAGTGCTAGTTTTGTCAACATTTTGATCTGAACCATTGTATATGATCATAAGTAACCTTAAAACAGGGCTAAATATGCATTTTCCCTTTACTACTCCTTTAACTGGAATATGTAGGGGTGGGTCGTATACCCACCTCCCTTGTTCTCTGTAAAGCGCATTGTGTTTCCTCTGGGTATGAAATGCGCTATACAAATAAAGCTTTGATTGATTGATTGATTGATTTAATGTGCCATTTCTTCCTTGTTTTTACCATTTCCATGCCTCGTACTTTAACGAACTCCTCCTACAGATTTAATCCGATCAACTTCATATTCGGTCAGCTTCATCTTAAGACCTTTGTGATCAGAAATTATCAAAAAATTTAGTTTTCACCAAACACCCTTGCCGTGGCGCCCCGCCAAATTCTTCGCCATAAAACAGGAAGTCCTCATAACTCCTCCATACATTATCCAATTTCTCAGATATTTCTCATGCTTCATGCAGGTTCTACATCGTGGAGCTACGCCCCATAGGGGGGCGCTAGCGCTCCTATTGGTAACCCATGTTGGCATGCCAACAACCAATCTGAAGATAAAAATTTACTCCTTATCGTCTTAACCAATCACAGACCCCCCACCTTACTATAAAGGTGGCTACACCCCAGCAATCTCCTCTTCCGTTTTCAGACGAGCTATCAAGCACCTGAAGACCTTTCTGAAGTATGAAGAGAATGCATAAGAGCGACAAGAACGGCGGCGGTGACCTACCTCCGAGGGACTCCGGCGCCGCTGGATCCCCGATGGACGTCCCCGATGGACGTCCCCGCCCCTCCTCTCCTGGAAGATGCTCCGCGGGTCGAAGACTGCGGAACCAAGACTGGTTCCTTGGACCCGGACGACCGCCACGACCGGTGTGTGGCGTGCCTGGGGAAGAGCCACGCTGAAGAGGGAGTCTCTCCCAACCTGCCGTGCTCCCAGTGCGCGCTGCTTCCCTCTGAATTCAGGCGTGCCCGCCTCGCCTTCTGGCGCGCACGGAGCACCGTCCCCTGTCCTCTCCCCTCTTACGAGTCCGAGTCTGCCGACGACGACTCTGGGGATGGAAGTGACTCGGAGGACAGTGGGGAGTTGCCCGCCTCCCAGGGTGCCTCCCCACGCACGGGCTCAACCGTGTCTGATTCCGAGCCCCCCTTTTAGCCCTGTTTTAAGGTTACTTATGATCATATACAATGGTTCAGATCAAAACGTTGACAAAACTAGCACTTTTGAGAAAGTCTGATAATTGCTTTACCACCGTTTTGGTCATACAATGGATGTGGGTGGGCACCGTGAAAAATCATCCAAAAAACATGTTAGGCAAAGGACAGAAATTAAACCACTAAGGTTACTGCTGGACTTAAAACAATTGTGCTAGCCTTGTTCCATATGAGAACACTCCTGTGTCCAATTTGTACAGTAGATCAGCCTGTGTCCACATAGTTGTTAGCTAACTGGTACAGTAGTTAGCTAGCTAGCTGATCCCTGACGTCTGACCCCTGTGTCACGTGGATGGTGTTTGTGTACGTTGCATGTCTAGCCTACAATAGAGTGCCTAAGCCGAAGCAGGAAAAGACGTCCCATGGATGGGACCTTAATTCGTAAAAAATATGTACGGTAGTCCATGGCGATAAACAAATTATTTCTTGATGTATAATGTGATACTGATTCTGGTGGCCTAAATTACATACAAACTTAAATTCAAGATATTACAGAAAAGGTCATTCCTAATCCTACTAACATGACAGTTTGAAATACAACTGAGAAAGATGTACTGCATGTTACCTATAGTTTTTTAACTTTATTTTTTCCTGGCAAGATAATCGGCTCTTGCTGCAGGGTCTGCGTTGGCCCGCTGCCTGTAGCGAGCAGTCTTCTGTTTGCTTGTTTGTGGTGCCATCTAGAAAATAGGTTAAACTAGTTAAACATGACTAATACATGTACAATTACCTACATGGAATGTCATGCTATACAGTTTTAAAATTTCTCTCATGACATTATACAATAATCAAAAAGAAACGTTCATTCCTAAATAGGAATGGAAAATGACTGAAATTTAGAAAAATATATCTTAAAGTATACAAAGAGTAATGCTAAAACAAAGAACCTTATGTATAAATCATGAATACAATATAAATATATAGAAACTACAAATACAGGACATATATCTATCATGTAAAACACTCAGCAGTGGTCGCCCCACACGATACTCGGTCACCCCAGATGATATTTTCAAGTTCAGTCAAATATTACAGGCTAACAGTTAGCTACAGAAACCAAACTAGCTACTTCTTACCACATGTCACTATCAAATTTATTATCAAAATATAGATTTGCAGATAAAACTTATTATTCACAGTTTTGGGGCGGTCGTCCCACATGATATCCAAAAGTGGCAAGTACATTACAGCAGTTATAAAAGAGATGTATTTGCAAATATGAGAGACTTACTAACCTGCCAGTTGTTTGTCTGGGTCTCTCACATGTGGCTGGCTGATGCACCATCTGTCCTTGAGGTGGTTTCAAAATAAAAGTCCCACAATTGAGTTTTCTTGATGGTCGCCCCCGATGATATTTCATAAAGTGAACATATTCGGACAACATTCGTTTGTATATTATGATGGAAATATATGTGCAAATGCTTCATAATTGTGTCAATGAATGCAAAACATGTTTGAAATTATGCCAAATAGGGCAAGGGATATATTTAAATCAATTTAAAGTGATTTTAAACCGGTTGTCCAAATAGAAGTCAAGGCTGGACGGTCGCCCCACATGATGTTTTGACACTTCAGATAGCAGAAAAATGACCAATAACTAAAATGTTTGGAGAGGTTAGAGTGGGTATGTATATGGGGAAGGTATTAGAAATACATGTTATCTTTTTAAGTATTCTGATGTTTTTTTTAAGGTAAAAAATTCAGTTGGACAGAAAAAGTAGGCGTCACGTCATTGACCCATTAGGGGTTTCCGCAATAAAGAGCATATTCCTGTGTACACCACTTGTGTCCTTTCCATGCTCGACAGTCTGATGCTATGGTTAATGTGTCTCTGGGTTCTGGTTCTGAGCTGGTTGCGCCTGTCCCTCCGCTTTCTGCCGAGAGAATCAAGTCTGTGGAGGGTAGCGCTACGGGCCAGTTCATCCACTCGGTTAGCTAGCGCTAGCCTGGCTACTCTTCCTACCCTGGCGGGGATATCAAGGAAAGTTGTCGGGCAGCCTTCCCCCTCCACGTGTCAGCTTTCGGCAGCTAAACTGTCTGTTTCCAAGAGAAATGCTCGCCAGAGAGTTAATCCTGTGTCTCGCTTGGTGTGTAATACTGGGAAGGCGTATCTCGGCTACTTCTACGGTGAGCACCGGTGTTCGTGTACCGCGCCATTGTGAACGACTGGGAAATGAAGCCCCTGTGTCTCGTTCGACTAAGCTACTCGCCCGAGAGACGGTTGATGTCGTTAGGACCGTTAAGCGAACTTCGTTTGAAGTTGAGCGCTCGCTCTGCTATACTTCGAATTTGAATGATCGTACGTGATTGGTTCCCTCCGTTGCGCTGCATCGGTATGGGTCGTCTGCCTCATTTGCATATGGGAGCAAGATTCAAAGGCGTTTGCCTCCACACAGACTGAGGCAGCGGCCTCATTTGCATACAATGACTGGGCTACGCTACTTCAGTCGTCTGCCTCATTTGCATATGAGGACAATGCTACTTTTCCTTGCATTGTGAGCGATACGAGGGCTACTGCTACACAGGTTGGGTCAGTGGCCTCTTCATGTGCTTACACTGACGCGGCCCCTCTGTCTACAGACATGAAAGTTCCTTTTCACAACAGCTCTCGGGCTACTTACAAGCTTACGTCTCCACGCTCAGGAGGACGTTTACACTGTTCTGACATTGATCTCGCCCGCACTTCAAGTAAGTCGGTGTGTGATGAGTGTCTGCGGTTCGTTTCTGGCGCACGGCGGCGGGCCCTCTCTCACGATGCAGAGTGGCGTGATAGCAGTTGCCATGCCTCCCTCGCTGGCTGTTTCGCATCCTGACATCTGGGTATGCGATTCAGTTTGGTGCGCGGTGGCCTCCTGCACATGCGTGGCTTACGTTGGTTCGCACGTCTTCGTCTTAAGGTCAAGGTCAACTTTATTTATAAAGCACGTTTAAAATCAACCGAAGTTGCACCAAAGTGCTGTACAATATATAAAATAAACTAAAACAAAAAACAGAATAAAGTGCACATAATCACAGAATAATAAAAGGAAAGGACACAAAACAGGACACAGGATGTAGGCTATCATCAGCCCTTACCAAAAAGAAGTGTAGTTAAGTGTACTATTAGTATTGTTGTGGTCCCAGCCCAGGCCCCGCCTCACCCAGCGCCGGGGCGAACGAGCGCTGGGTCACTCCCGGGAACAAGCCCGAGACCACGGCAGGTGCAGCCTGTTACCAATCAGGCTCACCTGCCGCAATCATCTCGGGCGGCTACAAGAAGCCAGCAGCCCCGCCGCTCAGTGCTTGGTTATACTGAGATCTTGGTAATTCTTTTGCAAAGCTCCCAGCTGAAAGAACGTCCTTTGTTGTTTTCCTTTTGCCTGTTAACTCCTCGTTTCCCTCTCTCCGTTTTCCCCTCCAAGACCCCGTCTTCGTCCCGCGCCTCCCTCTGCGACTCTGCTCTCCCGGCTCCCCTGCGCGCCTCCCTTCCGCTTCGCGATTCGCCCTGCCTACCGCCTCAGCGCCGGCGCCCGCGCCACCAACGCAGCTCCCGGACTACCCCTCTCCACCGGCTCCCTTCCTCGCTCGCCTCGTGCCCCTCGGACCTGACCTCTCCCCCTGACGCTCCTCCACGGGGATCTCTCCGGCTCGCCAGTCCCCGCGGTAGCCTAACGCACGCACACTGACAACATCCCTCCACATAGCCATTTGCTCTCACGCATCCATTCACTTAATTTCACATCCCATTCACACGCACGCACACATACATTCCCCCCACCTTAAAGTGGCAGTCCGTCTGTGTTTTTGTGTTTATTTTTTCTCCCGGTGTGGTCACCGCAGTACCTTAGTTATCCCCCTTTTTGTACCTTTTGTTTATCACATTTATTAAAACCGCCTTCGGGCTTATTTGAGTTTACACTGGTGTCCGTCTGCTTCTCTGGGTTTGCTGCCCTGGTCCGGTTCTCTGTTCAGGGGTCCCCCCCCTTCCCTGGGGCATAATAGAATAACCAAGCCATTATGGACCAAAGCAGACCCGGTGGGCAGGCGGATGCAGCTAAGCCCGCAGTATCCCCACCCCCAAGTCCCTCGGTCCTGGAGACCGTAGTCCGTAGCCACACCGTTCATCTTAACAAGCTAACCTCAGAGCTCGACAACGCTTTTGCCCGAGTCACATTGGAGATGGGGGAACTGCGGACGGCCTCCCATGCCACGGCGGGCGTGCTCACCTCCCTGACTCATCAGGTCTCCAGCCTGGTGGAGATGGTGGCCAGACTCACTCATCTGCCACCCCCCGAGTCCGGTCCTCCCCCGGAGCCACGCTCTTCCCTGCCCGGCCTAAACGACCCGGCTCCCCCTGCCCCAGGCCATTCTCCGGGGAGTTTGATCTGTGTCGAGGCTTCCTGGGGCAGTGTGAACTACTTTTTGCCACCAGCCCTCAAGATACCGGTCAGACGCCGCCAAGGTGGCGTTGGTAATGTCACTGCTCTCAGGGCGGGCCTTAGCTTGGGCCATGGCGATGACGAACCACAACAACGGGCTCTCTGCTGACTACCAGAGTTTTGTCACAGAATTCAAGCTGGCGTTCGACCACCCGGCAGAGGGGGCAGACGCGGCCGGGCGGCTACACACCATCCAACAGGGGTCGCGGTCAATGGCGGACTACACACTGGAGGTCCGCATGCTTGGCGCCGACAGCGGGTGGGATGACGTGGCGCTCCGGAGTGCTTACAGGCGGGCCCTCAGCGAGACCGTTCAAGACATGATCATCCGAGACCGTCCCGCCACCTTCGCTGAGCTGGCCACCCTTGCCCTTCAGGTAGACGAGAGGCTGCGGGAGCGGCGTCTGGAGCGCGCCAACCGGCCGGGGCCACCCCACAAGCCGTTCGCAAACCGGGTGCCCCCCAGGGATCCTGCCCATCCCTTCCGGGACCCCTCGCCCCCTTCTACGGCCTCTGGGGCCCGTCACCTGTCCCCCCCTGGGGCCGAAGAGGAGGCCATGCAGCTGGGCCGGTCACGCCTGTCCCCGGAGGAAAGAGAACAGCGGATGCGTGACAGGCTCTGCCTCTACTGCGGTAAGGCGGGCCACGTCATCCGCGCCTGCCCCTCTCGATCAAAAGCCCCGGCCCACTAGATGGGGGCGTTCTAGTGAGCCTAACCACCCTGCCCCAATCCCGGAGGGAGCCTAACCATCTGTTCCCAGCCACTCTTTCATGGGGAAAGGAGTCGCTCTCTGCAGAGATTCTTCTGGACTCGGGCGCCGACGAGTGCCTAATCGACTGAACCCTGGCCCAGCAGGCAGGCATCCCCCTCGTCCCCCTTGATACCACCCTCTCGGCGCAGGCGCTAGATGGTCGCTCTCTGGGTAAGATCACCCATTGCACCGCACCACTCACGTTAACCCTGTCTGGCAATCACATAGAGACGGCACGGTTTATGGTACTGAACGCACCCACAGCTCCGTTGGTCCTGGGCAGACCTTGGTTAGACAGACACGACCCGCACATTTCATGGTCCTCTGGACGGATTTTGGGCTGGAGCGTGGCCTGTCATGCCAACTGCTTACGCTCCGCCCACTCTCTGTCCAGTGAGATCAAACGCAAACCCTCACCCCCTGACCTCACTGGTGTACCACCCGCGTACCACGATTTGGCACCCGTTTTCAGTAAGGACAGTGCACTCTCACTCCCTCCTCACCGCCCATATGATTGCGCCATAGACCTCCTTCCCGGGGCAACCCTTCCCGTCGGCCGGTTGTACAACCTCTCAGTCCCGGAGAAGGAGGCTATGCGCAATTATATCACTGAGTCTTTGGCCTCAGGAGTCATAAGGCCGTCGTCCTCCCCAGTTGCCGGGGGCTTCTTTTTCGTCTCGAAGAAGGACGGCAGCCTGAGGCCTTGTATTGATTACCGCCAGCTTAATGACATCACCATTAAAAATAAGTATCCACTGCCACTCCTTAGTTCCACGTTTGAGCCACTGTCCCACGCCACGGTATTCACCAAACTTGATCTACGCAATGCATACCACTTGGTGCGTATCCGTGAGGGGGATGAATGGAAGACAGCATTAAATACCCACCTGGGGCATTTTGAGTACCGTGTGATGCCCTTTGGCTTAACCAACGCCCCAGCTGTATTCCAGGCTCTGGTAAACGATGTACTCCGGGACATGCTTAACATCATGGTCGTCGTTTACCTGGACTATATCCTGGTCTTCTCCAGGACGGAGCAGGAGCACATCCAACACGTCCGCCTGGTCCTCAACCGACTGCTGGAGAACAGGCTCTTCGTCAAGGCGGAGAAGTGCGTTTTCCACTCCGCCTCCGTGGAGTTCCTGGGCCACATCGTGGAGAGCGGGCAGGTGCGAGCCGATCCCAAGAAGGTGAGCGCGGTGGTGGAGTGGGCACGCCCAGTCGACCGGACTCAACTCAGGCGTTTTCTCGGGTTTGCCAACTTCTACCGCAGGTTTATCTGAGGATTCAGCCGAGTTGCTGCGCCCCTCACCGCGCTCACCTCTACCCTCAGCCCCTTCTTCTGGACCCCGGAGGCGGAGAGGGCATTCTCAGCCCTTAAGGGCCTGTTCGCGACAGCTCCGGTACTCATCCTCCCCGACTCCTCTCGACAATTCATTATAGAGGAGGACGCCTCGGATTTGGGTATCGGGGCCGTCCTGTCCCAGCGGTCGGAAGAGGACCAGTGTCTCCACCCAGTGGCGTTCTTCTCCCGACGCTTTTCGCCTGCGGAAGGAACTATGACTTGGGGAACAGGGAGCTCCTTGCCGTTCATGCCGCCTTGGAAGAATGGAGGCACTGGCTGGAGGGGGCCAAGCTACCCTTTGTGGTCTGGACCGACCACAAAAACCTCCTGTATATACGAACGGCTAAGAGGCTCAGCCCTAGGCAGGCGCGCTGGGCCCTTTTCTTCAGCCGGTTTGACTTTACCCTCACCTACCGCCCGGGCTCCAAGAACATCAAGGCCGATGCCCTTTCCCGACTCTTCCCCGAGAGTGCCCCCAGCACCACAGAACGCCCTGATGCCATCCTCCCCCCGGCCCGGGTGGTGGGTGTGGTCACTTGGGGAGTCGAATCGGTGGTCCGGGCTGCCCAGCGCGCCCAGCCCGACCCAGGCGGTGGGCCCCGGCATCGCCTCTTCGTCCCGTCCGCCATCCGGAGCAAGGTCCTGGAGTGGGGCCATGCCAGTCGGTTGGCCTGTCACCCTGGGGCCCATCGGACGGCGGAGTTCATTCGGCGGCGGTTCTGGTGGCCCACCTTGGGAGCCGACACCCGGGAATACGTGGCCGCTTGTGACATCTGCTCCCGTAGCAAGGCCTCCCACCGCCCTCCAAACGGCCTCCTCCGCCCCTTGTCCATCCCCGGTCGACCATGGTCACGTATCGCCCTGGACTTTGTGACTGGCCTTCCGACATCCCAAGGCAACAACACCATCCTGACCGTGGTCGACCGGTTCTCCAAGGCGGTCCACTTCATCGCTCTCCCGGGAGTCCTGTCCGCGGCTGAAACGGCAGACCTCCTCACCACCCATGTGGTCTGGTTGCATGGCATCCCCCAGGATGTCGTCTCGGACCGGGGACCCCAGTTCACCTCGAAGGTATGGCGGGCTTTCTGTCGGGGAATTGGGGCCACAGCTAGCCTCTCTTCAGGATACCACCCCCAGACCAACGGGCAGGCGGAACGGGCCAACCAGGCCTTGGAAATGACCCTCCGCTGCATAACGACAAGCAACCCCGCCACCTGGAGTCGTTACCTGCCCTGGGCTGAATATTCCCTCAACGCCATGGTGAGTTCGGCTACTGGTTTGTCCCCGTTTGAGTGTTCCCTGGGCTACCAGCCACCCCTCTTCCCCTCTCAAGAACAGGAAGTTGCGGTGCCGTCCACCAGGGCTCACCTCCATCGGTGCCGACGCATCTGGAAGAATGCCCGCACCGCCATGCTTCGAGCCAGAGACCGTGCCCAGCGTAGCGCCAATCGGCGGAGGGTGCCGGCCCCTGCCTACCACCTGGGGCAGAGAGTGTGGTTGCTGGCCAGGAACCTCCCCGTCCCTGGCGTCTCCCGGAAACTGGCTCCTCGGTATGTCGGGCCCTACACTGTGGAGAGGATCATCCACCCCTCGGCTCTCCGGCTGCATCTCCCGGCCTCCCTCAAGGTCCACCCAGTTTTCCACGTTTCCAAGGTCAAACCAGTAGCTGACTCAGCCCTGTCTCCGCCTGCCCCTGCGCCGCCACCGCCCCGGGTCCTCGAGGGTGGCGACCTGGTCTGGGAGGTCAACCGGATCCTCTCGGTCCGCCGCCATGGACGGGGGTTCCAATACCTGGTGGACTGGGTGGGGTATGGGCCGGAGGACCGCAGCTGGGTCCCCCGCTCCTATCTGGCCGACCCTGGCCTGCTGCGGGAGTTCTACCGGGTCCATCCTGATGCCATCGGTCGGTCGCCCGGTGTCTCCCGTGGGGAGGGGGGTCCTGTTGTGGTCCCAGCCCAGGCTCCGCTTCACCCAGGGCCGGGGCGAACGAGCGCTGGGTCACTCCCGGGAACAAGCCCGAGACCACGGCAGGTGCAGCCTGTTACCAATCAGGCTCACCTGCCGCAATCATCACGGTCGGCTACAAGAAGCCAGCAGCCCCACCGCTCAGTGCTTGGTTATACTGAGATCTTGGTAATTCTTTTGCGAAGCTCCCAGCTGAAAGAACGTCCTTTGTTGTTTTCCTTTTGCCTGTTAACTCCTCGTTTCCCTCTCTCCGTTTTCCCCTCCAAGACCCCCTCTTCGTCCCGCGCCTCCCTCTGCGACTCGGCTCTCCCGGCTCCCCTGCGCGCCTCCCTCCCGCTCCGCAATTCCCCCTGCCTACCGCCTCAGCGCCGGCGCCCGCGCCACCAATGCAGCTCCCGGACTACCCCTCTCCACCGGCTCCCTTCCTGGCTCGCCTCGTGCCCCTCGGACCTGACCTCTCCCCCTGACGCTCCTCCACGGGGATCTCTCCGGCTCGCCAGTGCCCGCGGTAGCCTAACGCACGCACACTGACAACATCCCTCCACATAGCCATTTGCTCTCATGCATCCATTCACTTAATTTCACATCCCATTCACACGCACACGCACGCACACAAACATTCCCCCCACCTTAAAGTGGCAGTCCGTCTGTGTTTTTGTGTTTATTTTTTCTCCCGGTGTGGTCACCGCAGTACCTTAGTTATCCCCCTTTTTGTACCTTTTGTTTATCACATTTATTAAAACCGCCTTCGGGCTTATTTGAGTTTACACTGGTGTCCGTCTGCTTCTCTGGGTCTGCTGCCCTGGTCCGGTTCTCTGTTCAGGGGTGCCCCCCCTTCCCTGGGGCATAACAATGAGGTCATTTTAAGATCAATCAAACATTCAGTTCCGAGTCCGGGTCCAGAACCAGGGCTACAGCCAACAGCAGGAGGAGGCGGACTGGACTGGGAAGGTGTTTGCATAGTCCTTGAACTCTGCTCCCTTCTTTTCTCCTCCAGATCCAGGTACCTAAGAAGACAGTTTCAATTGCTGGCGATTTAGACTGTTGGCACTTATAGTTAGAATGAGGAGGCCTTCAGGTTTTCAATAGCGCTGAAGATGGAGAGCAGAGACATTCACACTTGGGAACCATCTAGTCTACGTATTGTCTGGCTGAAGTGGTCGTCAGTAGTCTTGTGTTCACACCTCTCATATTCAAATGAATGGAAAGAAGTAGCCCTGATCCAGGTCCAGGACTAAAGAACAAGAAGAGACTGCACCTTTTTATCTTTGGAAAACAAGGAGGAACATGGTCAGCACTGGACATTCAATATAAGACCTCACATAAATGAAGAGGTCACGCATAATGCATGTCAGAATAATAATGTCATAGTAATGTCAGAACTGGTCACTACCATTACTGTACTATATGCTATGGTTGGGTTATGTGTTCTTAACAATGTCCAGTAGGTGGCAACAGAGGTTCACCTAAGCTCTACTACTTGTTAATCACCTAGGTAGATATAGCAGTGCAGTGTCAGTTAGTCAGTGATGGCCATGCCCTGTAATGCACTTCTCCAAAGTATATCAGTCAACGTCAGTAAATGGTTACGCCGCTGTCCGACCTTGATTATGTAATATAGTACAAGATATTACAATTACATATCCAGAAAAGGGCGTCAGGTAGTTTCCGGTCTCAGGAGGCGGGCTCTAGACCGGGTCTGAACCATAGACATTATAAAGAACTAGACTGGCCACGCCCCATTTAGACTCGTCCGACGAGACCGCCATGTTACGCAGGGCATCATTTGGAACATGTTACTGTTGGGCTTCAGAGCTGCTTGTCGTTTTGTTCGGTAAGTGACTAGTGACTCTTATTATATTTTAGTATCAGCCTAAATACAGCTAGACTAGCCTTTTAAGGTTTTATGAATACTCAGGCGTTTGCGGGAAGAGAATGGTAGCCTAATATGGGTATTGTAATGGTAATTATTTACTTATCTCACAATTAAATTGCATAGCTAACTGGTTAGGATAACAGACTAGTCTAGCTGCCCTAAGCTAACATTACACAGATAACATTATTTATTCCACTCACATCGACTTTTAACACAGTTTTATATAATGTAGTATCTTGACTTGTTTTATGCGGGTATATAGAGATAGTCCCTCATATAGCTAATTGTCAAACTTGTATTTTGCGGTTTAAAATAATTTGTTCATATTTAGGTAAAATGTCCAGTTGGACTCAAGGATTAACTGATTACATTGTGGGGGTCAAAGGTCAAGGGTCACTGACATCACAAAAGGTGTTTTCGGCCTGCTGAACATGATATCTCAAGAACGGCTTGACAGAATTTGTACATATTCGGCCAAAATGTCCAGTTGGCAGGGCTTAAAAACGAAATTATTTTTCAATCGGTTCGCTCCGAGCAGAACCAGCATATTTAGATCGTTTCCGTATACAGCCTTGTTGATTATCTTACAAGAAATACGCAACATTAGTCCTATTCCCGTATGCCCTTAATCCACACCGTAAACAATGTGCAGGTCTATCATAAGTCATCATGATAGCTCATCATCCTTTTAAAAAATATTGCTGCTGTTGCAAGCTATTTTATTCTGCGCCTGTAGGCCTATTGTTTGTTTTTATTTTGTTTTATAATGTTTTATGTCATTTATTTATTATGTATTAACTTATGTCTTGCCACCTACCTGTACAGCACTTTGGCTCGACCACAGTCGTTTTTAAATATGCTCTATAAATCAAATTTGAGTTCAGTTGAGATAGCAAACAAAAATATTCTCTTGTGGCGATACACATTTCAGAGACATCCACCAGACTGCTGCTGCTTGTATGCCTATAAGACAGCAAATATAATTTAGTGCAAAACATTAAGGCCTATCTCTTGATCACTAGGCCGATAAAAAGCCCTTACCTGACTGGAAGTTATAGCCATTAAACGGAGCGCTTCGTTAGGCCTACTCGTGGCCTATTCAGACGGCACTAGGCCTATATGGTATAGGCTACGACTGTATCCACACGCTAATAATCTCTAACCATACCATAAACGTCTGAACTAGGCTATGGTGTGTTTGTAATATCTAAATCTCTTCATTTCGCTAAGAAAGCATTTAAGATCCCGACTGTGAAATAACAGATTTAGGGGCCTAGGCTACATTACAAAAACAGGACAAGATGTAGGCTACAAATGTAATAAATTCAATTTAGCCTATTCGGCCATAAAAGGCTCAGCTTTAAAAAAAAAATATTTTAAGCTTTATAGGCCTACTACAAAGAACGAAAAAATAACGTTATTAACCGGTTTGAAAGATTTCTAATTAACGTTTCTGTTCTGGAACAATTAAAGACCATTTTGTTTTCGTTCTTGTTTCTGTTCCTCATAAAATACCGTTCGTTTTCAGTTTTAGTTTCCGTTCCTCGAACCGGTTCGGAGCCTTGCCAGTTGGATTTAATTCGATTATTTGGATTAGATTTTGGTATTCAAATGTCAAAGGTCAAGGTCAAACAAAAGGCACTTTTGAATACTAACACTAGCTAGCTAATGCTAACGCTAACAATAAAGCTAGCGCCAGCTAGCTAATGCTAGCTATCTAATGCTAATTAGATACAGCTATTCTAGCTGTAATGCTAGCTAGCATTAGTGTCAGCTAGCATTACAGCTAGAATACCAGCAAGCTAGCGTACACAAGCACCATCCACATCAACACAGGGGCCCTCTCTCAAGATCAACTGAATGTTAACTGCAACTTGCATTGTTGGGCGGAGGCATTTAGGCGCTACGTGGTTTTTCTAGTTGATACTGGTGCTACTGAGAATCAGGGTTCCCATGGTCATCAAGACGTTAAGGAAAAATCATGGAAAAGTTGTAATTTATATTGGTAAAAATGAGTGGGAACCCTGGAGAATACACCAGATACAGAGTAGACCTTAACAGTATACTGGCGGGGGAGGCAGGGCGGCTGCATCTATAATCTCTTGGCAAGTCACAATAAAAAACATTTTTGTCGCAATATAAATATACAAGCATTCCAGCTAATCCCAGTGATAGAAAATGCCACTTATGCACAATTACAGGGACTTTCTCCCAGATGATCTAACATCTACCATTACACAGTGAATCTGTGGGATCATTGACGTCACATAGTGAGATGCCCTGCACAAGATGGCTGCCACGTCGGACGTGAGTCCATTGGAATTCTACAGCACAATGGCCAGTCTAGTTCATAATGTCTATGGTCTGAACAGTGAAACGCGTCATTGTTCCCGGCTTTCACCGATTGGTTAAGAGCATTGAAAAGACTAGCAGTCACGACCAAAAGTGTATATAAATTGTGTTCGTAATTTGTGTCTCTCTCTACCTTGGAAACTTTTCACAGTTGAACATTCTTTGTCACGCCTGTAAAGATTCCCCATTGCAAAGATTTTTTCATCCATCTGAAGAAAACAAGAGACAAGCTCTTTATTCTTTTTGAGTAAACAAACGTTTCCATCACAACCTACTCACTAGCCTTTCACTGTAGGCTACGACAATCCTCAATTCGGTAAGTTGTATGTTATTTTTTATTTTTGAAAGATTAGAGCGAAGCCGTTTGGGGCTTCGGTTTAGGAAGTGAACTTCGAATGAACAAGGGAGGGTTAGACGACTGTTTTTGAATTTGAGTCCAGGAGAGGGTTACTGTTCTTTTGTTTGTTTGTTTTTTAGTCCAGGGGATCATATACACATTTGAATCGAAAACAGAATAGTTTATTCCTCTTTTCTGAATTCAGCAAGCTGTTTTGTATGACCATGTTGAGAGGGAAGCGCGTGAAGCGAACATACCGACATGCGGTCTGTTTTCAGTGAATTTCTCTGTTGCTGGTCGTTGCTGCGTGCGTTCACTTCTTTTATTCGCTGGTGACATTAAGTGGAGAGCATGGCCGTATAACGTAATTCATAAGCAAATCTAGAGGCCACCACCTGTGCTGACATAAAAAAATTGCTGATGTGACCGGTCTGGTCTGGTACGCATGTGTTTCTGCATTGTGTATTAAATAGCTGGACCACTTCTTGCTGCTGAAGGCTGATTTATTCTGGATAGAATAAACACACACATAGTTATACATTTGCACTGAGGCTGGTCAGGCATCAGATGGACCGCCAGCAACTGAGGTTTACATGTTGCTATACAATTACTGTAATAAAGTCAAGGATGATACACTCTCAAAGTTATTTACTCTTTATTGCATTCTGCACTTCAGACCCCATTACTACGCATTCTGGTGGTTATCTCCTTGCTGAACGTTACTTCCGGTCCCCCTCTACATTAAGCCCCTCTCCTTATATCACCTGACTGCCTGACTGAATATAACACAACATGAATCAGAACATTACAACATTCCTCCCCCCATAGTCTACAACATGAATCAGAACATTACAACATTCCTCCCCCCATAGTCTACAAAAATCCTTCTTTTATGTGCTGAACAAATGCACTTAAACCTAGGCCGTGTCCGAATTGCATACTACTTGCTATATAGTAGGCGAGATGCAGCATGCTGCATCAAAACTGTGCATACTGTATTTCGCCTACTATATAGTAGGTACTATATAGTAGGCGAAATCGGCGAAAAAATGGGCGTAAATGTAGCATAGTCCAGAGCATACTGTTCCGGATGTCGAGACGTGAGACGTCACTGGGCTGTGAGAAAAATAAAAAAAGATGGCGAACGAAGAGATCTCCGGGACCGCAGGGGGAGTTTTCAAATGTAAGTATTGACTTAATTTGTCGATGGAAAAATTATTTTTCCGGACAGATATCTTAGTTATAACGACACAGAGCTACAAATGCAGTTTTGTGTATATACGTGGGGTAGAAATGACATTTCGAAAAAGAACGTCATGATAGCTAGCTGCTTGCATTGATCTCTGTGGTGGACGTTACGTTAGCTAGCTAGCCCAGCCAACGTTAATAGGCTGCTAACGTTACAGGTGTTCAGACGGCTCTTGCTCAAAACGTATTAATGTCATAGCTTAAATGTTATTATAGCTAGAATCAAGACAAACAGATTAACATTTCCATGTAATATGACCATGATTGCTTAAGAAATGTATAAGAAATGTCGAAATTGTGATGAGTTGTTAAATGGCTAACCTAAGCCACCGAAGTTGTTTAAACAATTGTCTGTTCATTCCATGATTTAAACGAGTTCAACTGTTCATATATCATATATTAATATATTAGTATTAATTGTCCCATAATACTTCTGGATGTATTACAGGGACCAACGACCACACCAGGGACGATGATCCTCTGGAGGACGGCTGCATGGCTGGCCCCCATCGCCTCTTCCAAGACCCCGTACCACTTCCACGAAGCGGCTGTGGCCTCCCCTCCCTCTGTGCTGACCCCAGTTCTGGGGCTCTTTAGGTCCTATGAGGTTAGATAACAGTTTTCTAGTGTCATACAAACTGTGAGTCCCTATCAATATATTTGCTATCATGTAGCCTGTAGATCAAAATCACCTTGTACATGGCTACAAGGTTCTCTGCGTGCTTTATCCAGGCTGTCTCCGTCGTCCCCTGCAGCCCAGCTTCTAAGATGTAGGTCCTACATAAATCAATATCCAAAGTAAACAGACCGCTGGATTGCTTCTGAACAATGCATACGTTAGTTAACTTACTCCAAGCCTTTCAGCGTGGTGTTTCTCTTCCCCATAAACAGGGAAGAGTTGGCCGTCCTCCAGAGGGAGGACTGGCTGATGTTGAATGGGGGAGAGAGAAGGCAGAGATGAAGGCTGAGTGGAGGGAGGAAAGGGGGTTGTTTAAGGAGAGGGAGGACCGGCTGATGTTGCTTCTAGAAGCCTCAGTCAAAAAAAAACTGTTTTATCTTGTTCCATTATTGTTTTTATTTTTTATTAAATGTATTTTCTTGAATTAAATTGGTGTTTGTGTGTCATTCCTTGTAATGTATTCCCAGTCAAAGAACAAATGTCACTATACCTAAAACCAGTCATTAGAGTAAAAGAACATTCCTAATGGACATTGTAGTTTGCAATTAGGCATAAAAGACGGAATACACATGTTGGTTCACAATGCTTCATTGGAATTATTCAGAGACGGTTATGAAAGCATCACTGTTTAATGTGTCTGACTAACGACTACTTGATAAGGGAGTTACATGTCCAAAGCGCTCTGCGTGTTGTGTTAAGACCTTCCAAGTTACTGTACATGACCTGTAGACATATCAAGACAATGTGTCTGATGTGTAGATATTACACTTTGTTGAAATGTTAATACATCAAGAAGTAACCTTTACATGTATAATGGAAGAAACACAACCATAAACATTTCTTGGATATTTTTATTACACAATGGTCTTCAAATATACTTTTGACTTGTTTATATTTGGTAAGATCATTAGCTTTCCTTGCAAAAGGTACTGACAGGAGAACACTGATCTGTTGTCTCCCCCCAAAATACTTAAACTGATTACTATGTACAGTGTTACACATACATTTAAATACAAATACATTTAAACAAATGCCTCAAGGCTGCCTATAACCAACTGATCGGTGTTTAAAGCCTCAAGGCTGTCTATAAGGAACAAGGCAAAGCACACTCATGAACTGATAGACTGACTACTTATGGCAGGATGGGGGTAGTCGTGCTCACCAAGAGCTGCGATCCAGGCAGCTTGTGCTGATGCTGCCGCTGCGAGACACTTTCTGAGGCCATCTCCAGGGTTGGGATGATCTGCAGCAGCAGGACCATGGCCACCATCAAGGTCTTCAACCTTTAAATGGTTAAATGCAATTAGGCCTACTGTAAGTCGTTTAGCAGACACACAAAAGTGTCTGCTAAATAAATGACTAAGGTAATGCTGGACAACAGTGTCTGCTAAATGACTGATGTAATGTTACCTCCAAAGACTAGCACCTGTCTGTGAATGACAAGACCATTGTAAAGGGTGAGTACTGAGAAAAGCTCTAAATGCAATGAATTATTATTATTGTTATTGCTATTATTAGCACCTCCATGGTCTTGCCCCATCCTCCTGACCATCACCAAGGTTCCTCTGTGTCGATTTTGACAATCTGAAGTCCCTCCTTGTGTCCAGCCGTCAAAATAGGTCCTCAGCAGGGACGTGGAGGTTGACTTGGTGAGGACCTGTCTTCCATGTGAGCCTACAGGGGGAATATTATTAGGGCAAACTTTAACTCATTTGTGCGTATGGCATATACTTGTCTTTACAATATGATAATAGATAGATGTCATTATCTGTAGAGCTAAAATGTAACATTACAAAGCAGGCGTTTAGTGATGAGTAAACCCAGGTAAACTCAGTTACCCACCTCTTTAAAATGAGTTGAGTTTTATTGTTTTGCTTACCTGCCTCTCAGAATCTATTTAATATAACATCCCTGGTACAAATGTAACAGTATAGCTAGCCCCAAGCCAGCACATGCGGGGCGATCAACTAACCTAGCTAACTAGCGTAGCTAGCAAGCTAACGTTCAATATTTACCTCAACTACAAGCATGTCGAGAAGATCTCATGACGGCTCTTCTCCTTGCAGCGTTAACACGTCTTCTCCTGGCGGCAGCAGCAGCCGCACATCCCATGACAGGAAAAGGCATCATTTTTGTGGATAATACACAAAATGATCACAGAAAACACCGGATAATTGTACCACAGCTTCGCGGGAGTAAACAGTATCGTATCCCGTCACTTCCGCTGGATGACTCGAGTAGCATGCTGTATTTTCTCGCATACTACACGCGTTTTGTGGAACAGTAGGTACTATATAGTATGCAGTATGCATACTATATAGTGCCTACTATATAGCAAGTAGCAGGTAGTATGCATTTCGGACACGGCCCTAGTCTGATTCAAGAGGGGATTATTCTGCCCCTGCTATCACTTAGTCCTTGAGATACGTGGGTGCCTGTCTAACTCTCACTGGGTAACAATTTCCCAAAACCACAATGTCTGGAGGCCCCGGTGCCACTGCATCTGGTGCTGGATTCTCTAGTTCTGCTGGCGGCACCAGTATGCCTGGATCCTCTGCTTCTTGTGGCGGTGCCCATACTACCTTGTGTGCCTGATTTTCTAGTTCTTGCTCTGCTGTGTCCACAGGAACACTCTCCTCTTAGAGACAGGGGTCAGCCAGGTTGTGATCATAACTTGGCCGTATCTGATCCTGATCCTCGTCTCACCAGTTTCCCATCCAGTGTTTTCACTCTCCAAGAGACTGGACCGGTCTTCTCTATAAGTTGCCGGAATCCACTTCTGGCCTGAGTATCCCCTCACATAGACTGAATCAGACACTTGTAAATAGCGAGGGACGCACCTGATCTAGCCGAGTCCTGATCCTACGGTTCATGAGCAGCTCAGCTGGCGTGGCTCCCGTGGTGGTCTGGGGGGTTGATCTGTACTTGAACAGGAACCTGGATAGCTTTGTCTCCAGACTACCTTCCCCCATCTTCTTGAGTCCCTCCTTGACCACCCGCACCGCCCGCTCTTCACAGCCATTTGAGGACGGGTGGTATGGTGCTGTTGTGACATGCTGTATGCCATTCTTTTGTAGGAAGTTCTTGAACTCTGCACTGACCAGACTAGGCCCATTATCACTGACAATCACTGCAGGGGTGGCAAAAATGCTTCTCAGTCTCTCGATAGTCATGGATGAAGTAAGTAAGTAAGTTTTATTTATATAGCGCCTTTCACAGCACGAATGCACAAAGCGCTTTACAATACAAATAACACATAAAAAGGGAAGAAAGAGCGACATACAAAATACAATACATACAAAACACAAGGCAATTACGACATACAAAATACATTACAGTTACAAAATACAGTACGAGGCAGTTACAGTTACCAGGGGAGGGGAGGGGGGAGGGAATTACCATACAGGCAGCCAGCCTCGACATGCAGCCATACAATCGGCGCGGCCAATAACCTGACGGCACTGTACTGTAATGAGAGAGGGGGGGGGGGAGGGTGCGAAAGGAGGGGATGGGGTGGGGGAGGGCTGGGGAAGGGGTGGGTGCGTGTGGTGTGGTTTGTGTGTGTGTGTTTCTGAGTCCATGAGTTCAGTCCATGTGTGTGTGTGTGTATGTGTATGCCTGAAGGCCTCTGGCCGAGGACTCGGACGGAACGTCTTAGTGATAACAGCAGGTTGCTATGGAGACGTCCTCGATCAGCCTCAAGACCAAAAGTCAACAGGAGGAGGGCAGGGAGGAGGGGGGAGATTAGATGTTTGGGTTAGGGAGAAGAACAACAGATCCAATGGTCATTCCTCTCTGTAACGCTTCTCTTTATCGAGCCTGGTCCTCAGCTCTGCCACGTCGCCTTGCAGGGTATCGATCTTACGGTTCAGTTCAGAAATCACCACAGGTAGATTACTCACTGCTCTGCCCAGCTCCGTTAGCATGACGTGCACCCTTTGGGCTAGAGTGACTGCCGTCTTCCCAATTCTTCGATAGACCAGGGCAAAGCTCAGTCCGAAGAGCAGATGTCCTGTTATCATTAAGGCAAATAGGTAAATGTCTTCAATGTTCTCTATGGAAAGGGGCGCAAGGCACAGAACCTGCCACTTGTCCCACACGTCCCTGGAGTAGCCCGCGGCAAAGGTCCCGTCTGGGCACATAGGTTCCCCCGGTCCTGAGTTTCTTGTTGAAAAGATTTTGTCGATTGCGTTGAGAGACCAGCTTATCAATTCCATGTTTAGATTCGAAAATCCACAGAAAAAAGAACTACAAAGTAAGGGGAGATAGAAAAAATACAAGAGCAGGAGCAAGCAACAAAAGCGTCTGCTCTTAACGAAAGCTGGAAGGAAGTGTCGACATTGGGTGAATTAATAGACGACATTGGGTGAGCCTCGATCCATTTTGAATAGGCATCTACGACGATGAGGAGCATCTTCCCCAATACTGGCCCACAGAAGTCCAGAGGCAGCCTCATCCATGGTTGGTCTGGCCACTCCCACGGGTGTAGCGATGCTGTTGCAGGGGTGGCTTGGTAGGACTGACATGCATGACATTCCCGCACAGCGGACTCTAAATCCGCGTCCATGTTTGTCCACCATACGTACCTGCGGGCCAAAGACTTCATTGGTGAGACCCCCGGACCCCCGGATGAGCTTCATGAAGCTCCTCAATCATGATTCGTCTTCCTTGAGGTGGGATTATAACTCTACTTCCCCACAGTATGCACCCCTCCTCCACACTCACTTCCTTTTTTCTTCTCATGTATGGTTGCATTTCTGGGTTGTTGCAGTACTCTGAGGGCCAGGAGTCCTGCAGCAGCGCCTGATGTACTCTGGACAGAATGGGGTCTCGCCGGGTCCCCTCCCATATCTGCGTTACCTGTAGTGGTGTGCCATTCATGTGCTCCATGAGCATTACCACCTCTTCTTCCCGTGGTGTGGCAGCGGACGTGATCGGCAGGGGGAGCCTGCTCAGTGCATCCGCGTTCCCGTGTTTTGAGCCCTCCTTATACTCCAAGGTGTACTCATAAGCTGCCAAAATCAGTGCCCATCTTTGCATTCTGGTCGCGGCGAGGTGTGGGATGCCTTTACTCTCCCAGGAGGTCCAGCAGCGGTTTGTGGTCTGTCACAATGGTGCAGTGTTTCCCAAACAGATACTGGTGGAATTTCTTAAAGGAGTAGTAAAGGGAAAAATCATTTTTAGCCCTGTTTTAAGGTTACTTATGATCATATACAATGGTTCAGATCAAAAAGTTGACAAAACTAGCACTTTTGAGAGTGTGATAATTGCTCTACCACCGTTTTGGTCATACAATGGATGTGGGTGAGCACTGTGGAAAATCATTCAAAAAATATGTTAAACTCTTGTATATGATCATTAGTAACCTTAAAACAGGGCTAAACATGATTTTTCCCTTTACTACTCCTTTAAAGTTACCCAATGTAGTTTTTGACAATTAGTACGCGCTCTAGAGCAAATTTGAGGTGGTCCCCGAAAATCGCGTACTACGTCATTGCGTCAATACGTGGAGCACATAATAGTGACGTTTCACACATCTTTGTTGTTTTCAAAACATTAGCTAAATATCATTTTCCGAAGAAATTACAAGGTAGGAAAGACATTCAAGTGATTCATCATGTTTATTAGACTAGAAGGAAGTAGTACAGTAGGACCCCACTTATCCGAACCCAACGGGACCGAAGGTCGTTCGTATCTCTGAAATGTCCGGATGACTGAAACATGTTAAAATGCACCAAATTCAATAAGTGGTATACTTGTTTCATATAGACTCATAATACACCGATAAATACCCTTAATTACTTGTGAAAATGCATCAAGATTGCAATCAAATAGCCAACTAAACTCATATAGCCTAGCCTATAATAAGATAACCGAATTTCCACTTGAGTGCGTGCTTTGATCAAATACAGTACTTCCTACGACTAGTTTGCGTTTTGTGCTCGACATTTTCCCGCTTTAGAGAAACAAAGAAATGAAACGTGACAATAGGCTACAGCCTACAGGCAACATGTAGGTCTACATACAGTTAAGTTTTTATTCACAGTAGGCTACAGTACATGTTTACTATGACAGATTTAAGTACAGTACTGTAATGAAAATCCCACCAGTAACCAGATAGCAGGCTAAAACAAAAACAAAAAGTTTTTTAAGCCTGTCCGGTAGACCGGGAGGTTGGGATCTCTGAAGTTGGGATTAGTGGGGTCCTACTGTAGTTAAGCATGAAGCCCAAGAAGTACTTCAACTGTGTCTGGTCAGTTGGCTGTGGAGCGCTTGCAATGGCCTGTACCTTGTGTTGACTTTCGTTGTCTTTTATCATTGTCCTTATTAAGCTCTGCGTTGTGTTTTGATTACAATAAAAGACGGCCCCCAATCTCACACAATACCACACAGTCCAGTGTCTCCTTGTTCTGATGTATTCCAAATTAATCTCTCCAACACAGGATTTAAGCGACATCAAAAGCTGTTTATTCCAGAAGGGTTAACATACAAAAGATGATGGCATAAAGTCTAATGTACACTTGACCTCTCTGTATGCTGTCTGAACTCAAATTAAAGCATTGGTCTCGTTGCAACGTTCTTATGGTTCGGGTGTCCCCCCCCCTTGTCTCTTCTCCGATAAGACTGTCTTTCTCTTCTGTGGCCTTGTTTGGTCAAGATAAGCTACGCCGCCTCGGCGCTAACCACAACAATTGCTGTTTAGCACAGAATGTACCAGCCCTAAGGATGTCATCTTTATCTCATAAGTCTATGGAAGAGGGACACCGTTTTCTTACAGAACACACCAGCCACAGCCATACTCAGAGGTCGATCATAATAATTTAGAAATAGCTAACAGGATCAGATTAAATCAATATTTCTTTGAAAATCAGCCAGATTCAACACTTATCTGCTACGGAATGAATTCCTTTTTCGTTGATCCTGTATCCCAGGTACACCACCTCTGGTGCCATGAAGACACATGTCTCTCTCCTATGCCTGGGGCTGATGACACCCCATAGGGTAGCCTGGTGTACTGGTATAAACCGCGGTGGGTGTTAATTGTTGTGAACTTCTTAGATTCTTCATCCCGTGGGAGTTGCTAGTATGCCTGAGACATGTCTAGTTTGGTGAATTTCTGCCCCCCCCCCAGTACTGCCAACAAGTCCTCAGTTTTTGGAATTGGGTAGTTATCTATCTTAGACACTGGATTGACGGTAACTTTATAGTCCCCACATATTCTAGTTGTTTTGTCTGGTTTAAGTATAGGAACTATGGGAGTGGCCCACTCGGAAACTCACAGGCTCTATGATGCCTTCCTTCTCTAATCTAACCAACTCTGTCTCAACTTTGTCCTTGAGGGCATATGGCAGAGGCCTGGCTTTGAAATACCTTGGCTTGGCCTCGGGGTCAACAGAGATCTTTGCTGTAGCTCCCACTAAACTGCCCAGCTCACCTTAAACACCTCTCCGTGTTGTGAGAGTAGCTCACTCAACTCCTGCTGCTGACCTGTATGTAGTCTGAAAATGGCCCTCCAGTCTAGCCTAATGGCCTCTAGCCAATTTATCCCCAAGAGATTTGGCCCCTCCCCTCTTACCACTATCAATGGCAACTGTCTGGTCTGCCCCTTGTAACTGACTTGTGTGTACATCTTGCCTAGCACCCCTACACTATCTCTGGTGTACATATACAGCTTTGTTCTTGTATGGTGGAGTTTCCCCCCTCCCATCTTCCTGTATGTTTTCTCATTCACTATAGTCAGGCTTGCCCCAGTGTCTACTTCAAACTCAATGTTGCATCCATTCACTGCCATCTGCTCTCTGTATGGCTCTACTCTTTTTTCATCATCGATATTGTACATCATGTGGGCATACTCCTCTTCCTCTTCTTCCAGTCTGTGGCGCGCTATGGCTTCTACCATACGGACTTGTGGTCACGATTGATCAGATGGCTGGTTGGCTTGGTTCCACGATTGAAAATCTTCAATCAGTATCCCTGCACAGCGCACTGATCACTATACATATACACACTGTACATACTAACTTTAAAGTTACCATTTAAATGCATTTGTAAATATTACACTTACCTATTCATTCAATTCAACCATAACATTTCTGTGACCTTTTGGGATGTTTGCTTTGGCATTGTAAATGTATGTTTCCCATGCCATTAAAGCCCTTTGAATTGAAGTAAAATATAGAAGACATACAGATAGTTATCCATTCATACTTGGATGGATGGATGGTTAGATGGATAGGGATTTGTGTTGGTGAAAATGTGCTTTACTGAGACGGGAAGCACAGGGTGTAATCTTACCAGTCTCAATATGCTCTCCTGTGAAATGTATCGCAATCCCAATATTTTTACATGTTTGGCATGGCTTGGACTTGAGCATTCCCCTGGCACTTGTTTTCACTGCTCCCACGGAGGACTATGTGCAAGTCATGCCAGATGCCTACAAATAGATGGACTCCACTTTGCGCGTGTAAACTGTAGAATAATTAGGCATTACAATCAGGTGAAGAAATATGAACACATGCTCATTTCTCATATTTCCAGAATCCATTTGGCTGCGCTCACGCTATATTGTTAGAAGTAGGCCTAGGCTATATTGTTAGAAGTAAGCCTAGGCTATATTGTTAGAAGTAGGCCTAATCTATATTGATAGAAGTAGGCTGGGACTGACTGCCCCCCTGATCAAAAAGTCAAACTGTGCATATGAACATCATGTCACTAGAGAGACAGAAACAGCAGGATCCAGAGATGGTAAGGGACTGTGGTAGAACTAACAGATGGAAGTTCATAGAGAAGCAACTGGAAATGAATCCAGAGGCAATGAGATGCAAATAAAAAGGCTATGTTAAGGGAAAGACTTCATGAACAATTAAACAGGACAACAATAGGCAGGCTTTTCAGAGATCATGTCAGGGATGGACCCATCTTTGCATGTGTAAACTGTAGAATAATTAGGCATTACAATCAGGTGAAGAAATATGAACACATGCTCATTTCTCAGATTTCCAGAATCTATTCTGCTGCTCTCACTCAAAATAAACCATCTCTCCAGTCTTGAAAGTTTCCCTCCCTCCCTTCCTCCCTCCATACAGTCAGTCCCTACATCTCACCCACTTTTTCTCCCTCCCTCTCTTCCTTCATCCTTCCTTCCTCCCGTCTCTCCCTCCCTCACCTGTTTGTTCTTTATGAAACCACCCCCCACTGTCCCCCAGGTATGTGAACTGTGCCCGTACTGAGGAAGAGCAGAACCTGGTAGCGTTTCAGTACCGTGGAGGGATCCTGTTTCGCTGCTGTCGGCTGCTGGCTGTCGGGGAGGAGCTGCTGGTCTGATACGGACAGGAGTACAGATACAAGAGCATCTCCTTCAACTACGTCTGGGAAGAAAAGAGCACCACTAGAGGTATCTGTCCTCAACTCTTCTTCCCCCTGTCTTCTCCATCTCTCTCTCATCCACCTCTTTCCTTAAAGCTGAAAGAACCAGAGGTCTGCTGGTCATAATAGTAACCGCTGTCCAAGTAGCTCTCCTCTACCATCCTTCCTTCTCTCCCGTCTTTTTCCCATGGTGCCAGCCAGCAGCCAAGACGTGTGCATGCAATGTGAAATTCAGGACCTTCATGGATGCAACGAAACAGGGGACACTACATCACAAACTGCAACGGCGCCTGAGCAAATGTGCACAAATTGCACACAAATTGCCGATGTTAGGCAGGCACACTAGTATGTACATGTACAGAATGGAATGCTGTTAGTTGCCATGGTAGCTTGACTAATGTTAATGAGTGCTGGCTAGCTTATTCTAGCTAAATTAGCTAATGCCATGGGCTTCAATAGTTCATGCTTGTTTTCTCCTCTCTCTCCTCTTCTTTTTCACTCCTCTCTCTCTCCTCTCGCTCAACCGCATTCGAGCTCAGCCAGAGGAACCTCTTACATATCTTTCTCTCTCCTGTTGTGGTGTCGTTGTTCCCCCCCCCCCTCACTAGCTACATATTAGGGATGGGATATGATCTTCCAAAAATGTAATAGTCATTAAAATATAAAAAATCGATTTCATAATTTGATAATCGTTTGTTCGTCTTGTCTTATAAAAAAACGAGTTGCCTTGTTTTTCGCGGTGCGAGACGAGAGAGAAAGGCACTCGCGGAAGACAGTTTGTGTACTGTAACCTAGGAAACGTAGTAGGCGTCATTTACGCAGCGTGTGAGGTCAGGTGAGACTCGACCGGACAAGACACGCAGTGGCTAACGCAGCCAACGACCAACGTCATACCCTCGGAGAGGGTCTTTTCTGTGGCAGGACTTATCGTCAATAGACTGCGCACCTGTCTCCATCCCGACCATGTCGATATGCTCATATTTCTAAATAAAAATATGAAGAAATAGGATAGGCCCTATTGGCCGGAAAAGTCGCTCAGACGAGCAATGATGAGATGCGATTTTTGAAGAAAAGTCTATTTTTGCCCAGCGATTTTAGAATAGCAGATTTGCCAGAAAGTCCCATCCCTACTACATATAATCACTCTATACAGTATTTGAACTTGCTTTTAATTGTTTCTCTCTCTATCACTCTCCCAGGAGTGATGTCAGACTTGTCCCAGACTCAGCTGTTCTCCTGATCCGAGAGCCAATTCACCTACACCTCCCAGATCTACCTCAACAAGCACCTCAAGAGGAGCCATGACAACCTCTACGTCTCTCTGCTGACGAACAGACAGATCAGACCAGAAACTCTCTCATCCTCCTCCTCTCAATCACTCCCTATCATCACCCCCCTCACCCCAGCTACTGCCCAGAGACAGACGCAGACAAGCCAAGACTGTACCACTGTGACCAGTGTGGGAAGAACTTAATTGTCAGCACACTTAAAGCAACACCAGCGTGTTCATACAGGAGAGAAGCCATACCACTGTGAACCATGTGGAAATAATTTCAGTACATCAGGAGCGTTAAAGACACACCAGCGTGTTCATACAGGAGAGATGCCATACCACTGTAACCAGTGTGGAAAGAACTTCACTACATCAGGAAGTTTAAAGAGACACCAGCGTGTTCATACAGGGGAGAAGCCATACCACTGTGACCAGTGTGGGAAGAACTTCACTCAGTCAACAATCTTAAAGACACACCAGCGTGTTCATACAGGAGAGAAGCCATACCACTGTGACCAGTGTGGAAAGAACTTCACTTCGTCAGGAGAGTTAAAGACACACCAGCGTGCTCATACAGGAGAGAAGCCATACCACTGTGACCAGTGTGGGAAGAACTTCACTCAGTCAACAAGCTTAAAGACGCACCAGCGTGTTCATACAGGAGAGAAGCCATACCACTGTGACCAGTGTGGAAAGAACTTCACTCGGTCAACACACTTAAAGACACACCAGCGTGTTCATACAGGAGAGAAGCCATACCACTGTGACCAGTGTAGAAAGAACTTCACTACGTCAGGAGATTTAAAGACACACCAGCGTGTTCATACAGGAGAGAAGCCATACCACTGTGACCAGTGTGGGAAGAAGTTCACTGACTCAGGAAAGTTAAAGATACACCAGCGTGTCCATACAGGAGAGAAGCCATACCACTGTGTCCAGTGTGGAAAGAACTTCACTACGTCAGGAGAGTTAAAGATACACCAGCGTGTTCATACAGGAGAGAAGCCATACCACTGTGACCAGTGTGGAAAGAACTTCACTACGTCAGGAGAGTTAAAGATACACCAGCGTGTTCATACAGGAGAGAAGCCATACCACTGTGTCCAGTGTGGAAAGAACTTCACTACGTCAGGAGAGTTAAAGATACACCAGCGTGTTCATACAGGAGAGAAGCCATACCACTGTGACCAGTGTGGAAAGAACTTCATTACGTCAGGAAATTTCAAGAAACACCAGCGTGTTCATACAGGAGAGAAGCCATACCACTGTGTCCAATGTGGAAGGAACTTCACTGGGTCAGGAGATTTAAAGATACACCAGCGTGTTCATACAGGAGAGAAGCCATACCACTGTGACCTGTGTGGAAAGAACTTCACTCGGTCAAGAAGCTTAAAGACACACCAGCATGTTCATACAGGAGAGAAGCCATAGCTATAGCCTTAGGCCTGGATTACACTACTGCGTTTTTCTGAGTTTTCGCCTGCCTTAGCGCCTAGCAATTACAATACCGAGGCCAAAATGAGGCTCGAACCCGGAGGCAGATCGATACGTCCGGGGCCACGTTTTGGTGCTTGAAATCCGGCGATGCGTCCTAGTGTAAAAGGCAGATCTGGAGGCCTTTGGAAAAAAACTATAGGAATAGGGCTACACTGTAACTATGTGTTAACTTCACCTTATAACAATAAAACAGACGATTCACGAGTTTGAGCTACATAGTGTCTTACTGTATACTATAGTTAATAAGACAAGCAGATAATATCGTAGGAGGAATTTAACTGTGTTCCATGTTTACATGTTCCCCCCAAAAAGAAGACATTTCAAATCATAACCTACACAAGAGTAGACTCCTCAATTATCTTGTTAAAAGAAAAGAAAAGAAACTAGCAAAAAGTTTTCTTGTTAAACCTTTTTATTGAGCTATCGCTATATAAGATATATATTGAGATATGCTGCTACACGTGTGGGTAGGATCCCTAGCTCAGTCTTTTGTGTTCCTGACCAAATATCACCTTGATCACACCTGTCTGAACTTCCCAGCACTCCTCCCCTTTTCTTTTTCAATAATATCTCTATTCAATACTCAAATTCAGTCCAAATGTTCCAATGTATTGTTCACAATCATTGTGTACAATCAGTTTGTTTTAAGTCCTTCATCCATTCCCTCACGATATAGCTCCCATATTATGACGTAATATGTTTTTACGAATATGCCAACTATCTGTCCCGCATGGTGTCGTTCTAAAACATCACCATCAAGAGATGAATAAGCCTACTATTTTAAACCGCACCACAGATATGAGCAAACATGATTTAGGGTACCTAATAGGCCAGTAAAAGCAGATGTTTGCTTTTGCAAAAGAATCCCTCAAATATGTTGTACAGTTTAATCTGGAATAATATTCTGAAGTCAGATCTGTAATCATTCTACAAGCAATTGGTTTATTCGGGTGAACCACTGAGTGCGTTTACATGCACTCAATAAACCTTGCTTAAACGGAATATTGACAATGGCCATGTAAACATCAATAAACCGTTTGAATAAACGGAATATGGGCATATTCCGAATATAAAAAAAACGAATAAGTCCCCTGGTTTATTCCTTTTCCAAACCGAATATTGAGTCATGTATACGCTTATCGGTTTATTCCCACCAAAAGGAACATGAATTTGTGCTCTGCGCATGTTTTATTCGCAAGGAATCTTGGTTCTAGATTGCTGAACTAACGTTAGCCATTCTCAAAATGCAATACAACACAAATCTATAGTATATTTCATAGGTAGGCCTACAGTTTATTTTATTCTGCAAAATCAATTCTGTTATGTCTAAACAAACTAGTTTTGTACTGACTATTCTATTTGTTGCTGCTGTTTTGATTGTATTTCTGCTTGTTATGTTCTCTCCTGTTCTGTGATTGTATTTATGTATCTCAGTATCCAACCCTGGACTGACCCTGCCTCAGTATCCCACCCTGGACTGACCCCTCCTCAGTATCCAACCCTGGACTGACCCCCCCGTCAATATCCAACCCTGGACTGACCCCACCTCAGTATCCAACCCTGGACTGACCCCTCCTCAGTATCCAACCCTGGACTGACTCCTCCTCAGTATCCAACCCTGGACTGACTCCTCCTCAGTATCCAACCCTGGACTGACCCCACCTCAGTATCCAACCCTGGACTGACCCCTCCTCAGTATCCAACCCTGGACTGACCCCTCCTCAGTATCCAACCCTGGACTGACCCCACCTCAGTATCCAACCCTGGACTGACCCCACCTCAGTGTCTCTGCATGCCTCTTCCATTGCTCCCAGGGAGAGTCATGCAGGTGTCTGGTTGGTGTTCGTAGACCTTTGTTGTCTTTTATTATTGTCCTTATTAAGCTCTGCGTTGTGTTTTGATTACAATAAAAGACGGCCCCAGATCTCACACAATACCACACAGTCCAGTGTCCCTTCTTTAGGTGTATTCCAAATGAATCTCTCCAACACAGGATTTGAGCGACATCAAAAGCTGTTTATTACAGAAGGTTTAACATACAAAAGACAATGGCATATAGTCTAATGTACAGCTGACCTGTCTGTATGCTGTCTGGACTCAAATCAAATCATCTGAGCTCGAGCACGGTTCTTATGTGATTTGAGTGCCCCCACCCCCCCCTCGTCTCCTCTCCGATAAAATCTTTCTGGTCTCTTCTGTGGCCTTGTTTTGTCAAGTCAACCTGCGCCACCTTGGCGCTAACCACAACAATTGCTGTTTGGCACAGAGTGTACCAGCCATGGAATGTCATCTTTATCTCATAAGTCTATGGAAGAGGGACACCATATCTTACAGAAAGTTCCAGCTACAGCCATACTCAAGAGGTCAATCATTATAATTGGGAACAGCTAACAGGATCAGATTAAACCAATATTTCTCTGAAAATCAACCAATATTCAACACCTTCCAACACCGTGAAAATAATTCCTCAATGGGACTGAGGAATGGGGAGTAAGGGGGTAACGGTGTATCCACCTGTGAAGTTATGTATGGTGGTTGGTGAACCAGTCCCAGACCAGAGCAGCCCGGTGGAAACTAACATTATCCCACATGACAACAAACCTGGGCTGCTCTGCTCCATCCTGTACAACTGCATTATATAGAGCACCAGATATGTCATTGTGAGTGGAGTGCACTTCTAAAGCATAGAGCGCTTTACAATATCTTCTCTCATTCACTCACCAATGGTGGCCAGCTGGTGTTAGCCTGCTCTTTGGGATAAATTAGTGTCTTACTCAAGAACACGTCAACGAAGCAGAGGAGAGAGCTGGAATTGAACTGGAGGCTCCCAGACGGCTACTCTACCTCCTGAGCTGCTGCTGCCCCCTCAGAACGTGATCATGTGTGCAGTACTGGATGGACCTAGGGTGGCATGGTGATGGAGAACTCCTTGCAGATGTAGGAACTTCTTGAAAATGTTTTCAGCCCTCAAAGGCCAAATGTAGATTTTTGCAGGGTGATTATCAACAATCTAGTAATTATATTCTGTTAACCAAGGCATGTTTAAATGATTTTATTGTGAGCTCACAAGGTATGTCTGATCTCCAGAGCAGGGATATCAGAGTACAAATGTGTGGTCAGAAAACAATGAGTCTCATACTTCAGCAAGAATGACCTCATCTTAAGACCTCCTCCTCCTTATCTCTCTGGGTTAGTGGAAAGGGCTCTCCCCCTCCCCCAACTTAACATTCTTGAAGCTCACAGACCTGCTTCCACACACCACAAAACACTGTTTCTTCTTCCAGGAACACAAGGTGATATTTCCCCCACGCTGCCCAGGGACATTCACAACAGCTCTTTGTCCTGTAACATCTGGGCCCGACGCCTGGTTTTAGATAGATCAATGATAGATCAACCAGCTTCATCAATGAAAATGAGGTCATGACGCTGTGCAGCTGCGCCAAATACCACCAATAGGCCGTTCACACCTCTCATATTGAAATGAATGGAATGCACAAGAACAAGAGCCCTGGATCAGGTCCAAATCCAACCAGATTGCTAATAACACCACCAGTTAACATTAGCTAGCCAACATCAGATAGAAATCTAACCAGGTAGATATGAATAGGCTATTGCAGGATCTTGACTAGTCGTAACGTTAGAAGACCATAAACGCAAATGAAAACGCAAGTGCTCATTTTACCATACTTTGGAAAATAAGTACCCTAACACACCCTATAGAACATGTAATCTATGGGCTGCAGTTATTGAGTCTGAGAGAAATAATAATAGGCACAAATCCTTATTAAATCCATTTTAATTCATTGCTTTTATCTCTAGCAAGATTGATTATGCTCTCCTAAAGCTATAATCAAAGTTTTGATGACCGAGGCCCAATTTAGGGACCCAAATAAGATTGAGTCCACCCAAGAAAAAACAAAACGAATAATTCCCTTTATTTGACAAACCAATCATAGCCTACATACCAGTGATTATACCAATATGAGGTCATTTTAAGATCAATCAAACATCCAGTTCCGAATCCGGGTCCAGAACCAGGGCTACAGCCAACAGCAGGGGGAGGCGGACTGGACTGGGAAGGTGTTTGCATAGTCCTTGAACTCTGCTCCCTTCTTTTCTCCTCCAGATCCAGGTACCTATAGCCGTCACAACGTGGCTAGCTAATTGTAGGCTATTCTTGACCCACGTTAACATTAGCAAAGCGGTGTACCTGCGCACATGCACAAACAGAGCAGTGCTACAAAGAAATATTTATTTTCTTATACACTGGGCGTTTGGTGTTGCCAAGCAATAGGCTCTTTGCTTTGCACAAGTTCCACTACTTCCTGAAATTCTACAGGCATCCTTATTTCCTGTCCTATACCATTGGATGGAAGTGATTAATCAGGTGTGCCGCACACCTAATTAATCACTTCCATCCAATAGTACAGGACAGGAAATAAGGATTTTTTATATATAATAAGGCTCATTTTTAACCTATCTGTCTAAATATCTGTCTGTCTGTCTGTCTCATTTGGTGATCTAATTTATCGAAATTCAGTTTTTAATACTGTTATAATAAAGATGATAAGATATGAGTAAATCTACGTATAACAGTTTTCACGGTAACATGATGATCTAAAATACTTTATTATTGAATATGGCAACATTTCAAGCATAACCTACTGTAATGATGAACGCTACAATGAGTTTAGACAACAGGGAGGAACAAGGTGCTCAAAAAGTGAGATAAACCATTAGTGTTGTTGGTGCTCTTGGATCACTGGGAATGGAGGCAATATCCAAAAACAAAAGTAGATCGAGGCACTCAGAATAAGTATTCAGAAAGGAAGTGGTAAGGTTAAAAAAACCTTTAAAGTCGCACAGAAACAGACGTTTGAGATCATCTTCCGTAGTTTTACGTATTTCCGATGCAAACAAGCTGTGAGGGTGGGACATATGATATGTTTAGAGGAATTTTAGACAGATTCGATAGAAGGATAGCGTTGATTGACGGGTGGATGTCGTGAGATTATTGGCCTAAAATCTAAGGTTCCTGTTGTCATTGCATGTGACCTACCGTTTTCCAGGAAGTAAGAAATTATATACTTTGATATACGATTACAACAAAAGTAGAATTTTGTCATCTTTTTGGCATACATTGTTGAATAGGTGAACATTATGACCAATTATGTGAACTAAAATGGGACAGAATGCTTTTTTCATTTCAGTGCGACTTTAATGTATCAGGCTTACATAATTTAAAAAAGTCAACATGTTTCGACCTTGTCAGTCTTCATCAGGACATGTTGTGCGCTCAAACAAATTACCCCTTAAATACTCACTCACTACTGTGAGTTTGGTTAGAATAACATCTAAGTGTGCTTTCAAACCTAAAACTTGAGCCTGTACCTAAACTGAATGTCTCTAGTTGGCTGCATGGACCCAAAGCCCCAGCGCTTGATGTCAATATGCGGGATCTCCTCATCTGGATTCTTTAACTCAAAGTCAAAGTACGTGAGCATGAGGAAAACAAGCTGCTTCAGCTCATTGGTGGCGAAGAAACGACCAGGGCACATGCTGATTCCCGCCCCCCACGGCATGTTGTAGTACTTCAGCTTCTTCCCGCCCTTGTAGAAATCATTTTTCTTGCCCCCGTCTGGTGTGAGGAAACGGTCATATTTGAACGTGAGCGGATCAGGGTGGATGTCTGGGTCCATCTGAACGGCGGTGTAGGGGAAGAGGGCCACCCTGTCGCCTCCCCTGAGGTGGTACTCTTGTCCGTCGGCCATCTTGAGGCTCATGTCCTGGAGCACGGCCCTGGTGAGGACGGGGGCGGCGGTCAAACGCAAGGTCTCCTCCACGGCGCTGTCCATGACGGGCATCTTCTGCAGCATGTCCCGGGTCAGGTCGACGAGCAGCCCACCACGCCTCACTTCCTGCCCGGCCTCCTTCAGCACGTCCTCCACCTCCGCCCGGACCGCCCTCATGGCGTCGGGGTGCTTCATGAGATAGAGGAGCAGCCAGAAGGCTGACGGCCCCGTGTTACCCTGGGACGCCCACAGAAGCAGGAACATGTACCTGTCTTGCATGAACTCCTGCATGCCGTGCTCCTCCCTAATCTCCTGCTGATCGCGCACCCAGCCGCTGACGTTGTCTTTGGTGCTGATCTTCTGGACCGACAGCGTGTTCCAGAACAGCCTCTTCAGACGTTCCACCTCCATCTTCTCCAACGGCAGCAGCACCCCGTAGGCCAGCTTGGGGAACAGCTGGTCGTACTTCCAGAACTCAGAGAAGAGCTCCTCAGATTCTACTCTGTCAACTTCCTTGGCTTTCTCCAGGCTCCCCGAGGACTTGGGGGTCTCATTGCCGAAGCTAAGTAGCCTGCCCTGAAGACGATGTTGTAGCTGTAGTTGAAAAGCCCGTCCTCCATCCAGATGTGATGGTCCTCGCCTGCCCCCACACTGTGCAACATCAGATTCTGAAGGTTATTCATCATGGCATGTGTCATGACCACCAGACCATCCCCCATCAGGTGCTTGTTGCTGGATATCTGCAACATCTTGTGCTCATCTTCGATGTTGGATTGGTAAACAAACACTTTCAAAACTAGATACTTCGCAAACTCGAAAAAGTCCAGCTTTGTGCGGGCTTCTTTCACAATAGTCCCAAAGGAAAATGGATCTGTGATGAATGTGAAGTAAAAGCCCCCCAGCAGCACTGTGAAAATATCCCCATGTTTCCTTTTCATTCTCTCCAGGAACTTTGCAGTATCCCTGCGAAACTCCAGGACATGGCCAAGCCAAGGAATGGGTCCCTTATCTAAGGGGGGTTCCCCGGGACGCCTCTGACGGAAGGTCCCCAGGAGATAGAGTCCTCCAAGTAGGAAGGCTAGCAGAGCAAGCAGGAATGGCAGCAGAAAGCCCATCGTCCTCTCCTGTGCTACTCGCAGAGCTAATCTGTTCTCCAGCTCATATTCCTTTGTATTAGTCAAACACTGCTCAGGGCTGAAAATTAACACCCGCCAATGGCGGGTAAAATGTCCATTTGGCGACTACATTTCAGAGGCTATCCGCCACGCTGGCGGGTAAATGTTTGTACCAATAGAGTCATGTAATAAAGTATGCGTGCGATGTCGCCACATCCATGCCATAGACCGGCGTTCTGTTTGTTGTGTGTTGCTCCCCCGCTGCACCAAATAAAGCTTTCAGTCACATGACTGTTGAGGAGCCTCGCGCACTAGGAGAGACTGGTGACGCGAGGCTACTCGCGCACAGAAAATCGTTCACATTTACCTCAGAGGACGCGCGCTTCTACAGTCAACACCTACAGTAGATGTGTACCATCCTGTCTCTGGGCTTCCATAGCATACCAAGCCACTGTTTCTCAGAAGGGATGTCTTTGATCGCTTGTCATGTAGCTTATAAACTCTGAAGACGGTACTGGTTCCTCCTTGACTGACTTCACTGGTCATCCAGCCATAGGCCTAGTTTTAGGTATGGACGCTATATGGACATGTCCATACCAAAGCCACGGAAACACGAATTGTCCCTACCAAAAATAATACAGAGTGAAAACTGTAGTTTTTAATTACCATTCACAACTTGCGAAAGCAAAACGGTTGGGAATTAAGGCCTGGTTGACAGCTGCGTTCAGCAAGCTATCCAATCAACAATGTACAGTAGCCTACTTCCCCCCCTCCCTCCCTCCCTCCCTCCCTCCCTCCCTCTGTGACCCAGCGAGGGCCTCGCGAGCTCAGCAGCTCACAGCACATCGAGCATCGACTGTCGGCAACAGCGGGGATTTTGATTAAGCAGAAGTAAGATTGAAGTTATTGAACAATGGGGAATACAATATGTTGGCCGACAATTATTTTTCTGTACAGAGTTGTATCAATGATAATAGTTTAGTTTGCGTTCTACTAAATGCCTGTAAACTGTAATGTTAGTGCTGGTGGTGCAGCTAGTCAGAGCTGTACGTATTAGCTATAACGTTAGGTCTCGTAAACGTTTGCTGAGGCAGAGATAAGGTGCTGTAATGTTGTCATAACAGTTGTCTTTAGCTAGTAATAAATCAGTTTTGGTATACGATGGGACACACATCACGTCTCTCCTCTGTATGTCTACACACACACTATGTCTCTCCTCTGTATGTCTCTACACACACACCATGTCTCTCCTCTGTATGTCTACACACACACCATGTCCCTCCTCTGTATGTCTCTACACACACACCACATCTCTCCTCTGTATGTCTCTACACACACCACGTCTCTCCTCTGTATGTCTCTACACACACACGTCTCTCCTCTGTATGTCTCTACACAAACACCACGTCTCTGCTCTCTCTCTACACAAACCATATCTCTGCTCTGTCTCCCTACAAACACACCATGTCTCTCCTCTGTCTCTCTCTCTACACACACACACACACACACACACACCACGTCTCTCCTCTGTATGTCTCTACACAGACCACGTCTCTGTCTATACGCTTATTTCCCATGGCTGCCATATTGGTCGAGTCTGACGTAGCCTAATCAGGTGGGAGAATGCAGAAGTGCCCGTTGACTCCAATGTTAAAAGTTCATTATAAAAACACCACTTCAAGAACCAAAATAGTCAAAATAACAGGCTGAATACACTAATGGAATTACAAACTCATCATTACTTAACTCCGATTGTTTTTCCCTGCCATAGTTTTCACGTTTGTAAATACATGGAAGTGAATGAGCCATAGTGAGCGGTCAGCTGCATTCACTTCCATGTTTCCCAGAGCCTTCGTAGCCAAGGTATACCTTGACCTTTAGAAGGCTCTGGGAAACGCATCGCCACCTAGAGGGGGACCTCTCTAGAGGGGGACCGTTCTTACGATGAACGTTGCGCTACGATGCCTCTGGGAAACGCACCCCTGGTGAGTAACAGTAGGCCTACACTGACTACGCTAAATGCTTTGGATAGAGGGTCTGCTAAATGACTGCAATGTAATGTAATGTAGACTAAATGTAATGGCATTGTAGTTACTACTATAACAGCCGCGAGTGTAGCCTACAGACGTAACGGAGAATAGCCAGTTTGCGCGCTGTGCGCATGCGTGCTGGAGCAAGTGGTGAAGCTATTTCGTTTCTAAAGACGTTTCTAAAGATATTACAGAGGCATGTGAAAAACCACAACAAGCCACAACTAGCGATTCATTAAGACAGATTGATGAAAACAACCGTTTGGCAGAAAATAGATTTTTTAGAAGCTGCATTCTCAGTGCCCCGTCCGCCGCCATTACATGGATATACTTGGCTCGCGCTGGATTTTAAATTTCTTCTACAGACCTCCGAAATACACCAGTTATCTCGGTGAGTCAAACGTCTTATAATATGACGTAAATAAGGTCCAGGTTGTCAAAAACTAGCATTCTCCTTTAACTACGGTCACGGTTGCAGGGTAGTTAATTTCACCTTTAGTAAAAGTGATAGCTACCAACATTTCAGATACAAATTCAGAATTATCCATACACCCACATTAGCTTTCATAGGCTTACTTACATCCCCATCCCATACGTCTGTCTCAGAAGTTTGAGAGTTAAACGCCGTGTCAAAGATCTTCACAGCCTCTCCCTCAACATCACTGACCGTCTCGTAGATTGAATTAAAATGAATATGTTGGGAAAATAGAAATATTGTGAAAACAACTACACGAGCTAATCTAGACATGCTGCTGGCGTTATCCGAATGTGCTTGGGCAGGTAGAAGTTGACACTCATAAGCTAATAGATTTATTTTGTTACATCGGCAAATGTAGCCTAGATGTCTTTTGTTACATCGCAATGGGTGGATTTTCACAGTCTAGGCTGATTAATATAATGGAATACTCAACATAGTTAATGGAATACTCAGCATAATTCATAGTAGTAGTAGTAGTAGTAGTAATAATAATGTTACACATCCCTATTATATGGCTTAGGGGTGACATGCAACAGTTCAATCCTATAAGAAGGATGGAAATAGATAATAGTGATGAGACAGACTGCAGTTGTCCTTCTCTTTAGCAGCCATGCAGATGAATCCCTATATTACATACACTCAGCATACAGACCTCATATTCTCTTTTCTTCCCTCAAGAAACAGTGTAATGTATAATCTGACACAATAATAAAATATGACTGAAATGTACTTTGTTCTCTCAGAATTCACAAAAATATTCACTAAATGAATAATCCACCTATTTCACATATAAAACTAATAATCCCTCACTTAAAGCTTACTGTAGTCACATTCAATAGATCCCTATAGACATGTTGTCTCATAGTCACCTGACACATCAGGTAAAACTACACCAATACTACTGAGAACAGGTTAAATGCTAAACTAAAGAGAGAATAAGTACATAAATCATTAAATAGTCAACATGGACATAAGTAACTAACTCCTATTCAGATATCATTTTACAGAACCTCATTTTACAGAACCTTGTACCGGCGCTAGTTACATACAGCTAAACTGACCACATAATGATGAATGGCAAGCTACTATTGCTAACAGGATAAACTCTAGTAGGGTTAGCTAGCTACTAGCGCACACTATGGCAAATTAAAACGTTTTAACAGTCATGAAATATAGACGAAATAACATAGGAATGGTATTTGGAGCCAGATATAAAACAGAGAGCTATAGGAGCTTGAATGATGTGTGCCACTTCGATTCACAGGTACAGGGTTCGCCATCTCGCTAGCTAGCGGTTATTTCAGAACATCTTTAACCATGCATCTTCACACTTACAAATGATTACACACTCACAGAATAATTATGATAGTCTCTTCTAATATTCTACAAATGCTTAGTGAACTTATACCAACCAATAAGAAGGATGGAAATAGATAATAGTGATGAGACAGACTGCAGCTGTCCTTCTCTTTAGCAGCCATGCAGATGAATTCCGGAAGAGAATCAACGACAAACAATACCCCCTCGTAGTCTCACACCACTCCCCCTGCTGGTAGCAATGGATATTGATGTATCCCAATAGAAAATGAGCAAATAAGAAGTGAATTAAATTATAAATGTGAACACATATTTAGTGTGCGTCACAATAATAATAATAATAATAACAACAATAAGAAGAAGAAGAAGAAAATAAGAATAATAATGTTCTACATTTGCAGTAAAAATGAAAATCTTGGTGTCAAAATGTACAATAACACTCCAACACAAAACCTTGTTGAAATGCTCTTTAAGCATAGGCCTATTGCTCATCTTTAATAATGTATTTGAACTTTTAGAACAAAACTATTCTGTGAGTTGTTTTGGGTATTTTTAGACTGCACCCCATAATGGCAGAAATGCTAACTTTTTAGCCTTAACGTCATACATCTCCACTCACCACCGTCTCTGCTCACTGATGCTGCGGACAGCGCCAGTGTAGTGAGTGATAGTGGAGCGACAGCGCCGCCTAGGGACTTCCACAGGAACTATAGCTATAATGTTTCCTACACACGAGCCTTCAACTAAATGAAGCACAGAGACAGGGATTCACAGATAACAATTTTATTATTACAAAATATGAACGACGACTGAACCTATCAAATAAAGTGTGAGGGCAGAGATGCTCCATTCAAATCAAAGAAACGAATACAAAAAGGACACTATCAAGACCCTGAAGCTTGATTTCTAGATATGTTGTATTTTGCACAATTTACAGTAGGCTCAACATATGTTTGCATTACTAGGCAACCTATTTAGACTTGTTTATTCATTCTTACCCTTTGTATATTTTGATATGTTTACTGTACATTTGTATTTAACTAGGCCTGTTTTTGTCAGCGCTTCTTGTATTCTTGCTGCTGTACCATTGTAATTTCCCCTCAGGGATCCATACCTACCTACCTACCTACCTACACCTACCTACCTACCTACCTACCTACCTACCTGCCTAAATACCTACCTACCTACCTACACCTACCTACACCTACCTACCTACCTAAATACCTACCTACCTACCTACCTAACTACACCTACCTACCTACCTACTTACCTACCTACCTGCCTAACTACCTACACCTACCTACCTACCTAACTACGCCTACCTACTTACCTACCTACCTACCTACCTACCTACCTAACTACCTACACCTACCTACCTACCCACCCACCCACCTACCTATACCTACCTACCTGCCTGCCTACCTACCTACCTAAATACCTACTACAGTAACTACCTGCTGTCAGCTAACCCCCCCCCCCCATTTCCCAGGATATACTGATCTCTCTCTCTCTCTCTCTCTCTCTCTCTCTCTCTCTCTCTCTCTCTCTCTCTCGGTTCCTACCAGGACTTTGAAGTCAGCAGGGAGGCGGCCCCCAAGGTTCTGTCACTCACTCCTAAATGTCGGAGGCTGGAGTATTGAACAATCTAATCTAGGAAAGATACAGTGCAAGTATGTCAGTAGGCTGCATTTAATCTGAATAGTGGTATGTCAGTAGGCTAATCTGCATAGTGCTGTATGTAACCTCTCATGTTAGTGGATTGAAACCTGGGTAATGAGTAATGAGGTGATCTGGGTTTCTCCTGACATAAGATACCTGTACCTCAAGCCCTCAGCTGATGTCCTGCCTGCATAACAGGGGTTCTATGTGTAACATGTGGGTGAGGTGGGGATTGAACCGCTGACCTTCCTCATCCCAAACATCTACCGCTAGACCAAAGAGGAATTCCCTGAGATCCATGGGCCAACGTGAAGACCGTCCTTCTCTACGGCTCCGATATGTTGAAAACAACCGAGGGCCTCTCAAGAAAGATCCAGGTTCTTGTTAACAAATGCCTGCGTTACATCCTCAAGCTATGGTGGCCCATCAAGACCACAAATGATTAGCTGTGAGGGATCACAAACCAGGACGACATAGCTACCACCGTCAAAAGGAGAAAGTGTAATTAAGATAGGTCACACCCTTAGGAAGGACTCAAATAACATCACGAGACAGGCCCTGGACTGCAATCCACAGGGAAAGAGGAAACAGGATAGGCCAAGAAACCTGGAGACGCTCCACACTCCAAGACCTGAAGAACATTGGAGTGAGCTGGCAGGAAGCACTTGCCCAGGCCCAGAAGAGAGGGAGATGGAGAGCTCTGGTGGGCGTCCTATGCCCCTGAACGGGGTCAAGAGGACTAAGTCACTAAAACAATGTACTTTCTACATATGCAGAGAGTAGAGCTTGAGGTGTTTAGTAGAGCTAGATATGTCTGTATTTCAACATTCATTACAGTATATGACTTTAGACCATACAGGAGCATGGACTTGTTTGCCCACTAGATGGAGACGTTATTGTACTCTTATTCACTCTACCATGGTGTGTAGGGAGCTTACTTTGGTCAATCATTGATACAAATAATGTGACATTAGTAGCACCAGATATGTCTGTATTTCAACATTCATTATAGGACTTTTGACCATACAGGTGCATGGATTTGTTTAACAACTAGTGAATGTTGCGTCCAAGGGTCATGCCTCTCGATTCCAGATTGCCGGCATGCTATATAAAATCACACATTATGCTGTCTTTCTTTGGCTCATTATAAACAAACAAAGACAGAAAATTGAGGGGTCTTCTACAGGGCAATAAAGTGGGATCTCTGTATAAAAACGCCTAATGAGAAGCAGGGGGCTTGATACCACAAGGGAACATGCATAATGGGTGGGGGACAACATGTTTACATGTGTACAGTACTTGTTGTTGTTGGCAACCCCGCCCCAATAGCGGACCTAGGACTACAACTGGCTAAATTGGCTCTGATTGAGAGACCTGTGCCACTGATTGTTTGATTGGTTTCCATCTGCCTCGTTAGTATGTGTACAGTATTTCTAGCCTACATGTACAGTAGCTCCCATCTTGTTCTTTGTCTGTTCCATTTGCTGTAGCTGTGCATAGTCCCTGGTGTTTCCGGTGCCATCTTGTAAGTCTGTAAGTTTATAAGCTCTGTCTTTTCTTCTTCACTTGTCGAGTGTATACCGTGGTTTCATTGTTTGGTCTTTGGTTTTGTGAAAACTGCTGAAACCTCAATGCACCTGTGACAGTTACATGCAGCCCTTGTGATTGCTTAAGTCAGTATGAAACCATCTATGGCTTCTCACATGGCAGGTAACTCAACAAGAGTTCAAGCCCAGGGGGGATGCAGAATAAAAATGCTTATACATGTACATACTCAGGCATTATGCTGTGACATCATTTTTTAACTTATTTATGTATTTATTTGTAGCTGTTACTGTTTCTTCATTTTGTTTACATCTCTTCATCTGACCAGCCTGTTGTCTGCTTACATCTCAATCAGTCCCACCTGTGTTCAATTCAGTCAATCAGTGAATCCATGCTCAGTCCAGAGTCCCACAACTCATTCCCATCACAGTATAGCTGAATCCCAATCTGAGTGCGCAAACCGCACTTGCGGCCCCTCGCACTTGTGGCCTGAGGCCTGAGCACTTAAATGACGTCAGCTGGAAGGGCCAGAGGGTGCAGGGCCGTGAATTAAATGGGACAGCACTTCTGGGCTGCGTTCCGAATCGCCTACTACCCTACTATATAGTAAGCCAAAACAGAATGTAGTATGTCCCAATGCATAGTATGCCACATGCAGTATGGCAAAAGTACCAGGATGTGATACTACATCCGGTCGTATTTTGCAGTATGCAAGCCAGCAGGCTTCTCTGCCTATTCTGACCCACAATCCTGTGCGCAGCGGAAATTACGTCACGTGCGAGTCGCGCCGGAGGTTATTATGAATCCTGCGGCGCGCAGACAGATGTGCAATGATGGCGGACGCAAGCGGCAGCGGCAGCGGCAGCGCATTCAAGTGTAAGTACAATAGCATCACTACATATTTGTAGCGACTCGTGTTGTGTGTATAATTGAAACATTAAAAGATACTATTGCTGCACGAAGCTAAGTGGATAAATGAGCGCAAATGTAAACCGATAACCTCAGCCAGTGGCCTAGTGGTATCTATAGTGGTAGCTACTAGCGTAACTTACTTCTGTAACATCAACTAGCCAGCTAGTTAGCTAGCTAGCTATGTGGTGCACTGAAGTTAACAACGTTACCTCTCACTCTTCTCATCATTCGTCAAATTTGCCAAAAAGCAGAATGCAAGCCAAGTCAGTATTGCTAGCTATGTAAGGTACGACATACCAATTCAGCTCACCAGAAAATAGTTTGCTGATAATGCACGAGCCTATCCAGGATGTCAGTTAGCTAACGTTAACTAGGTAGTTGAAGTACTAGTCAGTCAACTGCTTTGTCTCACTGGAAAACATCATTAATTTGTTAGGGACAGATGAACATACTGAGCAACTCATCCAGTGGAGGATGGAGAAGGAGGAGCTGTTCACTGGGAAGAGAAATGCAGCAATAAAGGGGTTTGAGTGAGTAACACTTGACCCTATTTTACGAAATGTGATGAAAGGAGCATTTGTCATTGCTGGGCATGTTCCTTGTCCCCTTAGGATGTTTGTGGTTGAGCTTGGCTTGGAGGGGAAGGTGACACCAGCCACCATAAAAAAGAAATGGGAGAACCTCAAACAAAAATAGAAAGTCAGTCACCAGTGTTGTGTGTATGCCTTCGATTAGCCATTTACTATGCTTTAGTGTCATTAACTAATCCTGTCATCTAATTTGCAGGATTTGAAGTGTCCTAAAACAGGGGTCAGCACAGAGGAAGGGGAGGCAACAGCAGCCTCCTGGAAATGGTATGGGGTGATGGATGCTGCATTGGGCAGTAAGCCATCCATCACCCCACCATTGCTTATTTCATCAGCAAGCCAGGAGGCTGTTGAAGTCTCAACTCCCTCTGTGTCTGATCCCATTCCTGTGGAGGACGAGTGTCCTGCTATACCACCACGAAAGAGAAGGAGGGAGGGAGGTCAGTCCAGTAGCCAGGTACTGGAGTACCTTAGAGAGACGGAAAAGAGAGAGGCAAGACAGCAGGCACTAGAGGGGCAAAGGTATGAGGAGGCCAGGGGGAGAGAGGAGGCATCCAGGGCTAGGGAGGAAGAGAGGTACCAGGAGAGCAGGAGGAGAGAGGAGAGAAGAGGAGGCCAGGAGGAGAGAGGAGGTGGCCAGAACAAGGTATGACAAATACAAGATGGTGTGGACTACTCCAGTCTCCCTCAGTATAACAATATTGTGCTGTATTTTTACTCTTTTTTACATTTTTAGTGTCTTTTACTTAATTACTTCTATTTTTTACTGTACTATGCACATTTGGGAGCTAGCAATTGCATTCAAGTGCATATTATACCTGTATGATGTGCACCTGACTAATAAAACTTACAAGGGAGGAGAGAAGAGACGAGGAGGCCAGGAGGAGAGAGGATGAGTCTCGGTCAAGAGAGGAGAGGCGGGAGGACCGCTTTTTGGCACTACTGGAGGCACTCGCCAAGAAATGATCATTTAGCTTTGTTTGTTTTGTTTGTCTTGTGTTGCAGCATGTTTAATTTTATTAGCTTCATTTGTTTGCTTAAAATGCCTCATTAAATGTTTCAACCAACTAACCTGTGCTTTCTTAGAGCTCAATCAGTCAAATATACTGTATCCTGAGTGTTGAATAATTGTTGACTGACGGGTAGCTTGGCCTCCACTGGACTTGAAATGGTCTTTCAAAGCATCCACACTTTTTCCTTCAAAGTTACAGGTGAAACTGGGACAAAGTGATGTGTGGATTACACAGTACACAATACACAAGTCATGATTGATCATTAGATGTAGTTATGATTGATCATTGGATTTATACATCACACGTGTTAAACAAAACATAATGCAAAATGGTAGCTTGGGAAAATGAGGGTGACAATACAAAATGAAGAACAAATTAACAGGCATCAAGCTTGGTTTTGGTGAAGAAACAATGAGGTGTGATGCTGTGTATCCTAATGTTGGATCGTGTAATCATGTTCTTGGAGAGCTGGAACACAGTCAAGTGGTGCAGACACTGCTGCAGCCAGGAGATCATCAAAGTAGAGCTGCAGGATGGGTGCATTGGGGTTCAACTGGCAATATGTTGTAGGGTGGACATCCTATGAATATGAGTATGGTGATTGAATGGGAAATGAATGGGAAATAAAAAGTTAACTTAATTGCATGAATGGTTTATTTCCAGTTTGAGATACAAGGACACTACATTACAACTGCAATGATCTGATTATATACTGTCACATATCAAAGTTTGTAAAATGTAGGTTCAGTCAACTAAGTTACACAACAGAATTGGCAATAATGTTTACACTGACGTTACTAAGTTAAATGTGAGGCTGCTTCACATGCAGACAGGACATAGAATGACAATGACTGAAATGCATTATGTAATTTTACTGACGTGGATAAATACCTTGATCAGGTTAAAATGTACAATTCAGTTCAAACTACATACATTGCAAAGGAACAACAGGAGAGCTCTTGTCCTCCGACGGTATTGGCGTCTCTGGCGTTCTCGTGCATCTGCAAGGGATTTACTGCGCCAACCATCTCGAATCTTGCGCGTCTCTGCGGACAGCTGTGGGCGAATGTCGCTTTATGGACTGCGACGGATGTGGTCAGATTTCAGGGCGCAATGTTATGACAGAGTAGTATGTCCCAATTGGATGCCTACTGATTGCAAAGTACGTACTTTCTAAGGGCAGCTGTAGTAGGTACTGGTAGTAAGAAGTAGAAGTATGCGATTCGGAACGCAGCCACAGTGTCTTGTGGTGTGTGGGAGCTGGTCTGTGAGCTTCAAGAATGTTTAGTTGGGGGAGGGGGAGAGCCCTTTCCACTAGCCCAGAGAGGTAAGGAGGAGGAGGTCTTAAGATGAGGTCATTTTGGCTGAAGTATGAGACTCATTGTTTTCTGACCACACCTTTGTACTCTGATATCCCTTCTCAGACATACCTTGTGAGCTCACAATAAAATCATTTAAACATGCCTTGGTTTACAGAATATAATTACACGATTGTTGATAATCACCCTGCAAAAATCTACATTTGGCCTTTGAGGGCTGAAAACATTTTCAAGAGGTTCCTACATCTGCAAGGAGTTCTCCATCACCATGCCACCCTAGGTCCATCCAGTACTGCACACATGATCACGTTCTGAGGGGGCGGCAGCATCTCAGGAGGTAGAATAGCCGTCTGGGAGCCTCCAGTTCAATTCCAGCTATCTCCTCTGCTTCGTTGACGTGTTCTTGAGTAAGACACTAATTTATCCCAAAGAGCAGGCCAACACCAGCTGGCCACCATTGGTGAGTGAATGAGAGAAGATATTGTAAAGCGCTCTATGCTTTAGAAGTGCACTCCACTCACAATGACATATCTGGTGCTCTATATAATGCAGTTGTACAGGATGGAGCAGAGCAGCCCAGGTTTGTCGTCATTTGGGATAATGTTAGTTTCCACCGGGCTGCTCTGGTCTGGGACTGGTTCACCAACCACCATACATAACTTCACAGGTGGATACACCGTTACCCCCTTACTCCCCATTCCTCAGTCCCATTGAGGAATTATTTTCACTTTGGCGTTGGAAGGTTTATGAACACCAACCATATACCCGCATGACTCTCCCTGGGTACAATGGAAGAGGCATGCAGAGACACTGAGGGGGGGGTCGGTCCAGGGTTGGATACTGAGGTGGGGTCAGTCCAGGGTTGGATACTGAGGTGGGGTCAGTCCAGGGTTGGATACTGAGGGGGGGTCAGTCCAGGGTTGGATACTGAGGCAGGCACTCAAATGAACACACTCTCTACAGTACCTCTCTCAGGTTACACAATGTTTATTAAAAAGGCTAATGAAAAAAAAACATTCTGAAAAGTTAGGGTTAGAGTTTAAAATGCAGCTGTCCAGCCATCCAACCAACGCCAACAGTCACAACAAATACATTTCCATCCCAGTTTGTGTTCCATGTGTGGAGCGCATCCACTGCTTTTAAAATAATCTCAAATCCAAAAAGTTAGGCTACTTATTCCAATCTAGATCCAATCTTTATTTTAGATATTATTATTTGAGGTGTCTATTCTTATGTAGATTGTGATTTGAAGTGTCTACTTTTTGGGGGGGAACATGTAAACATGGAATACAGTGAAATTCCTCCTACGATATTATCCGCTTGTCTGATTAACTATAGTATACAGTAAGACACTATGTAGCTCAAACTCGTGAATCATCTGTTTTATTGTTATAAGGTGAAGTTAACACATAGTTACAATGTAACCCTATTCCTATATTTTTTTTTTCTCAAAGGCCTCCGGATCTGCCTATTACACTAGAACGCATCTCCGGATTTAAACCAACAAAACGTGGCCCCGGACGTATCGATCTGCCTCCAGAAAAACTCAGTAGTGTAATCCAGTCCTAAGGCTGTGACTTCTCTCCTGTATGAACACACTGGTGTGTCTTTAACTCTCCTGACGTAGTGAAGTTCTTTCCACACTGGACACAGTGGTATGGCTTCTCCCCTGTATGAAGACGCTGGTGTGTCTTTAAATATCCTGACGTAGTGAAGTTCTTTCCACACTGGTCACAGTGGTATGGCTTCTCTCCTGTATGAACACGCTGGTGTTTCTTTAAATGTTCTGACATAGTGAAGTTCTTTCCACACTGGACACAGTGGTATGGCTTCTCTCCTGTATGAACACGCTGATGTGTCTTTAAAGTTCCTGACCCAGTGAAGTTCTTTCCACACTGGTCACAGTGGTATGGCTTCTCCCCTGTATGAACACGCTGGTGTATCTTTAAGTCTCTTGACGCAGTGAAGTTCTTTCCACACTGGTCACAGTGGTATGGCTTCTCTCCTGTATGAACACGCTGGTGTATCTTTAAATTTCCTGACGCAGTAAAGTTCTTTCCACACTGGTCACAGTGGTATGGCTTCTTTCCTGTATGAACATGCTGGTGTATCTTTAACTCTCCTGACGTAGTGAAGTTCTTTTCACACTGGTCACAGTGGTATGGCTTCTCTCCTGTATGAACACGTTGGTGTGTCTTTAAATTTCCTGACTTATTGAAGTTCTTCCCACACTGTTCACAGTGGTATGGCTTCTCTCCTGTATGAACACGCTGGTGTTTCTTTAAATCTCCTGACGCAGTAAAGTTCTTTCCACACTGGTCACAGTGGTATGGCTTCTCTCCTGTATGAACACGCTGGTGTTTCTTTAAATCTCCTGACGCAGTAAAGTTCTTTCCACACTGGTCACAGTGGTATGGCTTCTCTCCTGTATGAACACGCTGGTGTATCTTTAACTCTCCTGACCTAGTGAAGTTCTTTCCACACTGGTCACAGTGGTATGGCTTCTCTCCTGTATGAACACGCTGGTGTTTCTTTAAATGTTCTGACGTAGTGAAGTTCTTCCCACACTGTTCACAGTGGTACGGTCTTGGCTTGTCTGTGTCTTTCTGTCTCTGGGCGGGAACTGGGGTGAGGGGGGTGTTGGAGGTGGTGATAGGGAGTGATTGAGAGGAGGAGGAGGAGAGAATATCTTGTCTGATCTGTCTGCTCGAGAGACGAGAGAGAGAGACGTAGAGGTTGTCATGGCTCCTTTTGAGGTGCTTGTTGAGGTAGATCTGGGAGGTGTAGGTGAATGGGCACACAGAGCAGGAGAACACCCGAGTCTGGGACAAGTCTGACATCACTCCTGGGAGAGTGAAAGAGAAAGAGACAAACATTAAAAAGGATTCTCACCCCTGTATTACAAGTGCAAATACTGTATAGAGTGTTTATACGTATGTAACTAGTGGGGGGCGAAACACGACGACGCCACAACTTCAGATTGAGGACAGGAGAGAGAAAGATATGCAAGAGGTGCCTCTGGCTGAGCTCGAGTGAAGGAGAGCGACAGAGGAGAGAGAGGAGTGAGAAAAAGAAAAGAGAAAGGAGAGAAAACAAGCATGAATACATTGAAGCCCACGGCAATAGCTACCTTAGATGGCTAGAGTAAGCTAGCACTCCTAAAGATAAGTCAAGCTACCATGTTCCATGGCAACTCACAGCATTCCATTTTGTTCTGAGCAAGTGTGCCTGCCTAATATTGGCAATTTGCGTGCCTCACAACAGCGATTTGCACAGGCACCATTGCAGTTCATGAAATAGTGCCCTCTATATCGTTGCATTCATGAGTGTCCTGAATTTCACGCTGTATGCCCATGTCTTGCCTGCTGGCTGGCACCATGGGAAAAAGACAGAGGAGAGGAAGGACGGTAGAGGAGAGCTACTTGGACAGCGGTTATTATTATGACCAGCAGACCTCTTGTTCTTTCAGTTTTAAGGAAAGAGGTGGATGAGAGAGAGATGGAGAAGACAGAGGGAAGAAGAGTTGAGGACAGATACCTCTAGCGGTGCTCTTTTCTTCCCAGACGTAGTTGAAGGAGATGCTCTTGTATCTGTACTCCGGTCCGTACCAGACCAGCAGCTCCTTCCCAACAGCCAGCAGCCGACAGCAGCGAAACAGGATCCCTCCACGGTACTGAAACGTTACCAGGTCCTGCTCTTCCTCAGTACGGGCACAGTTCACATACCTGGGGGAGAGTGGGGGTGGTTTCATAAGAACAAACAGGTGAGGGAGGGAGAGACGGGAGGAAGGAAAGATGAAGGAAGAGAGGGAGGGAGAAAACCAAGTGGGTGAGATGTAGGGACTGACTGTATGGAGGGAGGAAGGGAGGGAGGGAAACTTTCAAGACTGGAGTGATGCTTTATTTTGAGTGAGAGCAGCAGAATAGATTCTGGAAATATGAGAAATGAGCATGTGTTCATATTTCTTCACCTGATTGTAATGCCTAATTATTCTACAGTTTACACATGCAAAGATGGGTCCATCCCTGACACAATCTCTGAAAAGCCTGCCTATTGTTGTCCTGTTTAATTGTTCATGAAGTCTTTCCCTTAACATAGCCTTTTTATTTGCATCTAATTGTTTATAGGCCTCTGGATTCATTTCTAGTTGCTTCTCTATGAACTTCCTTCTGTTAGTTCTATCACAGTCCATTACCATCTCTGGATCCTGCTGTTTCTGTCTCTCTAGTGACATGATGTTCATATGCGCCGTTTTGACTTTTTGTTGAGGGGGGCAGTCAGTCCCAGCCTACTTCTAACAATTTAGATTAGGACTACTTCTAACAATATAGATTAGGCCTACTTCTAACAATATAGCCTAGGCCTACTTCTATCAATATAGATGAGGCCTACTTCTAACAATATAGATTAGGCCTACTTCTAACAATATAGATTAGGCCTACTTCTAACAATATAGCCTAGGCCTACTTCTATCAATATAGATTAGGCCTACTTCTAACAATATAGATTAGGCCTACTTCTAACAATATAGATTAGGCCTACTTCTAACAATATAGCCTAGGCCTACTTCTATCAATATAGATTAGGCCTACTTCTAACAATATAGATTAGGCCTACTTCTATCTATATAGCCTAGGCCTACTTCTGTCAATATAGCCTAGGCCTACTTCTATCAATATAGCCTAGGCCTACTTCTATCAATATAGCGTGAGCGCAGCCAAATAGATTCTGGAAATCTGAGAAATGAGCATGTGTTCATATTTCATCACCTGATTGTAATGCCTAATTATTCTACAGTTTACACGCGCAAAGTGGAGTCCATCTATTTGTAGGCATCTGGCATGACTTGCACATAGTCCTCCGTGGGAGCAGTGAAAACAAGTGCCAGGGGAATGCTCAAGTCCAAGCCATGCCAAACATGTACAAATATTGGGATTGCGATACATTTCACAGGAGAGCATATTGAGACTGGTAAGATTACACCCTGTGCTTCCCGTCTCAGTAAAGCACATTTTCACTAACACAAATCCCTATCCATCTATCCATCCATACATCCAAGTATGAATGGATAACTATCTGTATGTCTTCTATATTTTACTTCAATTCAAAGGGCTTTATTGGCATGGGAAACATACATTTACAATGCCAAAGCAAACATCCCAAAAGGTCACAGAAATGTTATGGTTGAATTGAATGAATAAGTAAGTGTAATATTTACAAATGTATTTAAATGGTAACTTTTAAGTTTGTATGTACAGTGTGTATATGTATAGTGATCAGTGCGGTGTGCAGGGATACTGATTGAAGATTTTCAATCGTGGAACCAAGCCAACCAGCTATCTGATCAATCGTGACCACAAGTCCGTATGGTAGAAGCCATAGCGCGCCACAGACTGGAAGAAGAGGAAGAGGAGTATGCCCACATGATGTACAATATCGATGATGAAAAGAGTAGAGCCAAACAGAGAGCAGATGGCAGTGAATGGATGCAACATTGAGTTTGAAGTAGACACTGGGGCAAGCCTGACTATAGTGAATGAGAAAACATACAGGAAGATGGGAGGGGGGAAACTCCACCATACAAGAACAAAGCTGTATATGTACACCAGAGATAGTGTAGGGGTGCTAGGCAAGATGTACACACAAGTCAGTTACAAGGGGCAGACAAGACAGTTGCCATTGATAGTGGTAAGAGGGGAGGGGCCAAATCTCTTGGGGATAAATTGGCTAGAGGCCATTAGGCTAGACTGGAGGGCCATTTTCAGACTACATACAGGTCAGCAGCAGGAGTTGAGTGAGCTACTCTCACAACACGGAGAGGTGTTTAAGGTGAGCTGGGCAGTTTAGTGGGAGCTACAGCAAAGATCTCTGTTGACCCCGAGGCCAAGCCAAGGTATTTCAAAGCCAGGCCTCTGCCATATGCCCTCAAGGACTAAGTTGAGAGAGTTGGTTAGATTAGAGAAGGAAGGCATCATAGAGCCTGTGAGTTTCCGAGTGGGCCGCTCCCATAGTTCCTATACTTAAACCAGACAAAACAACTAGAATATGTGGGGACTATAAAGTTACCGTGAATCCAGTGTCTAAGATAGATAACTACCCAATTCCAAAAACTGAGGACTTGTTGGCAGTACTGGGGGGGGACAGTAATTCACCAAACTAGACATGTCTCAGGCATACCAGCAACTCCCACGGGATGAAGAATCTAAGAAGTTCACAACAATTAACACCCACCGCGGTTTATACCAGTACACCAGGCTACCCTATGGGGTGTCATCAGCCCAAGGCATAGGAGAGAGAAATGTGTCTTCATGGCACCAGAGGTGGTGAACCTGGGATACAGGATCAACGAAAAAGGAATTAATTCCGTAGCAGATAAGTGTTGAATCTGGCTGATTTTCAAAGAAATATTGATTTAATCTGATCCTGTTAGCTATTTCTAAATTATTAAGATCGACCTCTGAGTATGGCTGTAGCTGGTGTATTCTGTAAGAAAACGGTGTCCCTCTTCCATAGACTTATGAGATAAAGATGACATTCTTAGGGCTGGTACATTCTGTGCTAAACAGCAATTGTTGTGGTTAGCGCCGAGGCGGCGTAGCTTATCTTGACCAAACAAGGCCACAGAAGAGACGAGAAAGACAGTCTTATCTGAGAAGAGACGAGGGGGGGGACACCCGAACCATAAGAACGTTGCAACGAGACCAATGCTTTAATTTGAGTTCAGACAGCATACAGAGAGGTCAAGTGTACATTAGACTTTATGCCATCGTCTTTTGTATGTTAACCCTTCTGGAATAAACAGCTTTCGATGTCGCTCAAATCCTGTGTTGGAGAGATTAATTTGGAATACATCAGAACAAGGAGACACTGGACTGTGTGGTATTGTGTGAGATTGGGGGCCGTCTTTTATTGTAATCAAAACACAACGCAGAGCTTAATAAGGACAATGATAAAAGACAACGAAAGTCAACACAAGGTACAGGCCATTGCAAGCGCTCCACAGCCAACTGACCAGACACAGTTGAAGTACTTCTTGGGCTTCATGCTTAACTACAGTAGGACCCCCCTAATCCCAACTTCAGAGATCCCAACCTCCCGGTCTACCGGACAGGCTTAAAAAAAAAATTTTTTTTTGCCTGCTATCTGGTAACTGGTGGGATTTTCATTACAGTACTGTACTTAAATCTGTCATAGTAAACATGTACTGTATCCTACTGTGAATAAAAACTGAACTGTATGTAGACCTACATGTTGCCTGTAGGCTGTAGCCTATTGTCACGTTTCATTTCTTTGTTACTCTAAAGCGGGAAAATGTCGAGCACAAAACGCAAACGAGTCGTACGAAGTACTGTATTTGATCAAAGCACGCACTCAAGTGGAAATTCGTTTATTTTATTATAGGATAGGCTATATGAGTTTAGTTGGCTATTTGATTGCAATTTTGATGCATTTTCACAAGTAATTAAGGGTATTTATCGGTGTATTATGAGTCTATATGAAACAAGTATACCACTTATTGAATTTGGTGCATTTTAACGTTTCAGTCATCCGGACATTTCAGAGATACGAACGACCTTCGGTCCCGTTGGGTTCAGATAAGTGTGGTCCTACTGTACTACTTCCTTGTAGTCTAATAAACATGATGAATCACTTGAATGTCTTTCCTACCTTGTAATTTCTTTGGAAAATGATATTTAGCTAATGTTTTGAAAACAACAAAGATGTGTGAAACGTCACTATTATGTGCTCCACGTACTGACGCAATGACGTAGTACGCGATTTTCGGGGACCACCTCAAATTTGCTCTAGAGCGCATACTAATGGTCAAAAACTACATTGGGTAACTTTAAAGGAGTAGTAAAGGGAAAAATCATGTTTAGCCCTGTTTTAAGGTTACTTATGATCATATACAAGAGTTTAACATATTTTTTGAATGATTTTCCACAGTGCTCACCCACATCCATTGTATGACCAAAACGGTGGTAGAGCAATTATCACACTTTCTCAAAAGTGCTAGTTTTGTCAACTTTTTGATCTGAACCATTGTATATGATCATAAGTAACCTTAAAACAGGGCTAAACATGATTTTTACCTTTACTACTCCTTTAAGAAATTCCACCAGTATCTGTTTGGGAAACACTGCACCATTGTGACAAACCACAAACCCCTGCTGGACCTCCTGGGAGAGTAAAGGCATCCCACACCTCGCCGCAGCGAGAAGGCAAAGATGGGCACTGATTTTGGCAGCTTATGAGTACACCTTGGAGTATAAGGAGGGCTCAAAACACGGGAACGCGGATGCACTGAGCAGGCTCCCCCTGCCGATCACGTCCGCTGCCACACCACGGGAAGAAGAGGTGGTAATGCTCATGGAGCACATGAATGGCACACCACTACAGGTAACGCAGATATGGGAGGGGACCCGGCGAGACCCCATTCTGTCCAGAGTACATCAGGCGCTGCTGCAGGACTCCTGGCCCTCAGAGTACTGCAACAACCCAGAAATGCAGCCATACACAAGAAGAAAAAAGGAAGTGAGCGTGGAGGAGGGGTGCATACTGGGGGGAAGTAGAGTGATAATCCCACCTCAAGGAAGACGAATCATGATTGAGGAGCTTCATGAAGCTCATCCGGGGGTCCGGGGGTCTCACCAATGAAGTCTTTGGCCCGCAAAGTCTTTGGTGGACAAACATGGACGCGGATTTAGAGTCCGCTGTGCGGGAATGTCATGCATGTCAGTCCTACCAAGCCACCCCTGCAACAGCACCGCTACACCCGTGGGAGTGGCCAGACCAACCATGGATGAGGCTGCCTCTGGACTTCTGTGGGCCTGTATTGGGGAAGATGCTCCTCATCGTCATAGATGCCTATTCAAAATGGATCGAGGCTCACCCAATGTCGTTTATTACTTCATCCATGACTATTGAGAGACTGAGAAGCATTTTTGCCACCCCTGCAGTGATTGTCAGTGATAATGGGCCTAGTCTGGTCAGTGCAGAGTTCAAGAACTTCTTACAAAAGAATGGCATACAGCATGTCACAACAGCACCATACCACCCGTCCTCAAATGGCTGTGCAGAGCGGGCGGTGCGGGTGGTCAAGGAGGGACTCAAGAAGATGGGGGAAGGTAGTCTGGAGACAAAGCTATCCAGGTTCCTGTTCAAGTACAGATCAACCCCCCAGACCACCACGGGAGCCACGCCAGCTGAGCTGCTCATGAACCGCAGGATCAGGACTCGGCTAGATCAGGTGCGTCCCTCGCTATTTACAAGTGTCTGATTCAGTCTATGTGAGGGGATACTCAGGCCAGAAGTGGATTCCGGCAACTTATAGAGGTACGGTCCAGTCTCTTGGAGAGTGAAAACACTGGATGGGAAACTGGTGAGACGACATCAGGATCAGATACGGCCATGTTATGATCACAACCTGGCTGACCCCTGTCTCTAAGAGGAGAGTGTTCCTGTGGACACAGCAGAGCAAGAACTAGAAAATCAGGCACACAAGGTAGTATGGGCACCACCACAAGAAGCAGAGGATCCAGGCATACTGGTGCCGCCAGCAGAACTAGAGAATCCAGCACCAGATGCAGTGGCACCAGGGCCTCCAGACATTGGGATTTGGGGAAATTGTTACCCAGTGAGAGTTAGACAGGCACCCACGTATCTCAAGGACTAAGTGGTAGAAGGGGCAGAATAATCCCCTCGTAGAATCAGACTAGGTTTAAGTGAATTTGTTCAGCACATAAAAGAAGGATTTTTGTAGACTATGGGGGGAGGAATGTTGTAATGTTCTGATTCATGTTGTATGTTATATTCAGTCAGGCAGTCAGGTGATATAAGGAGAGGGGCTTAATGTAGAGGGGGACCGGAAGTAACGTTCAGCAAGGAGATGACCACCGGAATGCGTAGTAATGGGGTCTGAAGTGCAGAATGCAATAAGGAGTAAATAACTTTGAGAGTGTATCATCCTTGACTTTATTACAGTAATTGTATAGCAACATGTAAACCTCAGTTGCTCGTGGTCCATCTGATGCCTGACCAGCCTCAGTGCAAATGTATAACTATGTGTGTGTTTATTCTATCCAGAATAAATCAGCCTTCAGCAGCAAGAAGTGGTCCAGCTATTTAATACACAATGCAGAAACACATGCGTAGGCTAAAAGACCAAACCGGTAACATCAGCAATTTTTTTTGAGTCAGCACAGGTGGTGGCCTCTAGATTTGCTTATGAATTACGTTATACGGCCATGCTCTCCACTTAATATCACCAGGGAATAAAAGAAGTGAACGCACGCAGCAACGACCAGCAACAGAGAAATTCACTGAAAACAGACCGCATGTCGGTATGTTCGCTTCACGCGCTTCCCTCTCAACATGGTCATACAAAACAGCTTGCTGAATTCCGAAAAGATGAATAAACTATTCTGTTTTCGATTCAAATGTGTAGCTATATGACCCTCCCCTGGTCTCAAATTAAAAAGAACAGTAACCCTCTCCTGGACTCAAATTCAAAAACAGTCGTCTGAAGCCCCCCGCAGACCGCATCCGCCACGATGTCGTACGACGGCGTTGTGTCCGGCTAGCCCCGCACACAGGCTGCGACATTCGACGCATTTTCTAGTGCACTTTAAAAAAACAAATCCCAATTGATCAGTAAATGACAAATGGCCAACAACCTCGCAATGGGTAAGTTAATCTTACAATTTCTTCAATAAAATAATGGTGATAGTAGCTAAGCTATAGCCTTACAAGTGATTTAGTATCTTTCAGAAACAATTACTTTGATGCTGTCTGTATCAGTCACATAACCGTTTTTGTGTCTGTTTCAGTAGGCAACATTGTGGCAAAACATTGTAGCTAGCCTATCTGGCACTCGCAACATTGTGCTTACGTTAGTCTAGATAACATAGTTAACAGACCTTATGTATATATGTTATGTAACATAACGTAGTTAACAGACGTTAGTATAGGCTATGTAACGTTGTGTTATGCACCAACCGCAGTGTTTGAGTGTGTTTTAAAGCAGGCAACATTTTATGGCAAAACATTGTATCTGGCACTCATAACGTAGCTAGTGCTACATAGTTAACAGACGTTAGTAGGCTAATATGTAGACTAACGTTTGGCTATGCATCAACCGCAGTGTTTGAGTGTCTGTTTTCAAGTAGGAAAAACATTGTAGCTAACAAGAACATCTGGTGAACAGATTAGTAATATGCACCAACCGCAGTTGGTGTGTTTGTTTTCAAGTTGGCAACAGTAAGAACATAGTTAACAAATGTTAGTAGGCAAATTAGGCTATGTATAAGATATGCAAGTATCAATGAGCATGCCACATAATGCCATATACCTACAACATTTTAGCAGTGTAGCCTATATGCAGGTAATATTATTCTTGATTTTATTAAGACACATACAACCTTTCTCCCACACAAGCTAAATATTTACTATTGATATTGTTTTGTCCCTTTTCCTTGAGCAAAACAGATACTTGGGTGTAACAGAGGACCCAGGGATGCCTACATTCTCTGTGACAAGCTGGCTGCATACTTCAGCTCCCCAGAGGGCAGTTTGGCCTGGCAGGATGGGTGTAGGCAAACCAAGCCCTCCTCTCCAGCCTACACCATCTGGCAGTCCCTCTCACCAGCCTATACAACCTGGCAGTCCTCCTCACCAGCCTATACCCCCTGGCAGTCCTCCTCACCAGCCTATACCACCTGGCAGTCCTCCTCTCCAGCCTACACCACCTGGCAGTCCTCCTCACCAGCCTATACCACCTGGCAGTCCTCCTCACCAGCCTATACCACCTGGCAGTCCCCCTCACCAGCCTATATCACCTGGCAGTCCTCCTTCAGTCTATACCACCTGGCAGTCCTCCTCACCAGCCTATACCACCTGGCAGTCCTCCTTCAGTCTATACCACCTGGCAGTCCTCACCAGCCTATACCACCTGACAGTCCTCCTCACCAGCCTATACCACCTGGCAGTCCTCACCAGCCTATACCACCTGGCAGTCCTCCTTCAGTCTATACCACCTGGCAGTCCTCCTCACCAGCCTATACCACCTGGCAGTCCTCCTCACCAGCCTATTCATGGTTTCAAATGTAGTCCTAGACCTGCCATATTGGGGACCAATGGAGGTGTTTCAATTTATCCGATTGGCTCGACTGCATAGAATCCTATGCAGTAGAACCAATTCATTCATTTGAAACACCTGTGTTGGGTCCCCAACATGGCAGGTCTAGGACTACATTTGAAACCCATTAATACTATCTGGCTCTCCTCACCAGCCTATACCACCAGGCAGTGGAGACACGCATAGCTCGGACTGGATGACGACACATCACCTCAAGCTCAATCTGGACAAGACTGAGCTGCTGTTCCTTCCGGGGAAGGGCTGCCCGCACCGGTACCTGGCCATCACCATTGAAGACACAGTGGTGACCCCGACTCGGACTGCGAGGAATCTGGTTGTGACCCTAGATAACCAACTGTCGTCTTCCGCACATGTCACATCCATCACACGCTCCTGCAGATTCATGCTCTACAACATCAGGAGGATTCGCCCTGTCCTCACTGATGAAACGGTGCAGGTACTCCTCCAGGCCCTGGTCATCTCCCGCCTGGACTACTGCAACTGCCTCCTCGCTGGGGCCCCAGCGTCAGCCATTAAACCTCTGGAACTTGTCCAGAAAGCTGCTGCTCGCCTGGTGTTCAACCACCCCAAGTTCTCCCACACAACTTCCCTCCTCCGTTCCCTACACTGGCTCCCTGTAGCGGCTCCCATCCAGTTTAAAACTCTGGCGCTAACCTACAGGGCAATGAAAGGAACAGCCCCCTCCTACCTCCAGGCCATGGTCAAACCCTACACCTCCTCCCGACCGCTACGCTCTGCTACCGCGGGGCGACTGGTTTCCCCGTCACTCCGAGGCCCCTGCGGTCGATCGACACGGTCATGGCTCTTCTCTGTCCTGGCCCCGCAGTGGTGGAATGAACTGCCCACTGATGTCAGGACAGCAGAGTCGCTGCCCATCTTTCGTCGCAGGCTCAAAACTCATCTCTTCAAGAAGTACTACAACAATCCTCCCTCCTAAGCACTTATTGTATTTTATTGTATTGTATTGCACTGTACTTTAGATTGCTATTCTTGAACTTTGCCTTCAGCACTAGATTATGCTCTTAGTCACTTGTTTTAGAGAGAAGATGCACTTGTGAGTTCTGGCAAGTAGTAGTACATTGGCTTTTCCTACGTTAAATGCAATTATTGTTAGTCGCTTTGAATAAAAGTGTCTGCTAAATGATTGTAATGTAATGTAAATGTAATGCAGTCCTCACCAGACTATACCACCTGGCACCTCTGTGACAAGCTGACTGCTTTCTTCAGCTCCCCAGAGGGCAGTCTGTACTGGGGGATGGAAGGGTGTAGCCAAACCAATCCCCCCTCACCACCCACCCACCCACCCACACACCCACACACCCACACACCCACACACACACACACACACACACAACCACCACCAGTAGTAGTATTATTAAACAATAAATTCATTATATAAATACATGCACTCATGCCATTTTTTATTCAAAATGAACATGACTACAGTTATGCTACTATGGAAGGAGGATTGATTTAGCAGTTTAGTTTTTTGGTCATAGTTCAACCCCAGAATTATTTATTCTAGCTATGTACATAACACACCCATGTTATTTAATTGCACTGACTGTCATGGACACAAACAGTCATCGGTTGGGATAAGTAGGGAAGGGATGGGGTAAGTAGATGAGGATGATACTGATAGACTGCTAGATTAGTAGCAGATAATAATGTAAATTGTCCGCTTGGGAACCTTTACATCTAGTGGAGTACCTAGGACTGGACTGAGGAACTGGTTTGTACTGACACTGTAAGGACAAGCGATTAAAAGAATTCCAATGTACCTGTAGGCTACTCATACTTATTTTACACATAGCAAATATTATAATAGTTATAACGTTATTTTATTCTGTACAGTAGGCACCACTAGAGTGCAGTCTGGTATAGCCTACCATATAGACACAGCCTGCACCTGGGCCAATCTATAAACCGGTGTGCACCGTTTTGTTACGGTTCCCACTTTAACTCAATCAGCAGTGATTCAATCCACCACCTGAGGCTGCGTTTCCCAGATTCGCCGACTTCTCCGCGCTACGACGCTTCTCAAGGTATACCTTGAGGTGCGCCGAGAGGCAGAGCACCGTGCCTTCCCTCACCCCGGAGGAGGAGAAGGCCCTATCGATCATCGGCCTCACAGCCTCCCAAGGCATCACTGGTGGCCTTGATTTGGAGTCTGGAGAGGGCCCCTCCAACATCCAGCCCTCAGCTGAATCACCCCAAGCCTCCCAGCCCTCAGCTGAGTCACCCCAAGCCTCCCAGCCCTCAGCTGAATCACCCCAAGCCTCCCAGCCCTCAGCTGAGTCACCCCAAGCCTCCCAGCCCTCAGCTGAATCACCCCAAGCCTCCCAGCCCTCAGCTGAGTCACCCCAAGCCTCCCAGCCCTCAGCTGAATCACCCCAAGCCTCCCAGTCCTCTGAAGAGGAGACCCCAGCACGGTCAGACCGCTCCACCCCGTCGACACGCTCTCCCCCCACACACCCCATGACGTCCCCCCCCCGCCCCCCGTGAGAGGCAGCTGAACACCACGGATGCGAGGTGCGACTGCAGTGAGGAGCTCCTGGAGGTGGGGAGGCAGAGGCTGGCTGTGCAGCGTGAGAGGCTGGACCTGCAGAACAGGCAGCAGGCCCTAGCGGAGGCACAGTTTGTGTGGCCCTCCATATCAGTGCCCATCATTCTGCCAACTCAAGGTAGGCTAAGTGTGTATTTTGTATACTCTGTCTATTCCCACACTGCATGCATTCCATTCAATGTCGCTAATTGAATTTTCCTCCCTTGCAGATGATGCAAATGCCAGAGACACACTGCACACACTCACCACACACACTACATACACTTACCACACACTGCACACACTCACCACACACACTACATACACTTACCACACACTGCACACACTCACCACACACACTACATACTTACCACACACTGCACACACACCACTGTACACTGCGCGCACACACTACATACACTCACAACACCACTCATCCTTCCTACGTGTTGCTACCTTGTCGTGGTGGGAAGGCTTGTGTGCCTCCATGACCATGAAGGCTATATTGGAGGGGGGTCACCCCCCCAGCAGGTTCAACCATGCCGGGCAGGTTCAGGGTAGAGGCCAGACGAAAAGCAACAACTGGCCCTCCAGGTTGGGGGTTGGGCATGGGTCTAACAACCCCACCCTGGAAAAAGACCGCCTGTTACAGGACAAAAGTCTGAAGAACAAACCTGCCCATGTTTTTTCCCAACCAATATTAAACAAGTTCCCTTTATCCTGTATATTTGTTGTTTCTTGCCACATTACAACAGTAGAGGTTTTGGAGAAGGCACACAATATAACAAACAGCATTTGTAAGATCACTAAATACTGTGAATCTGTTAGCAAAGTTCACTATAAGGACAACAGTATTGGGCCACCTACACATTACAACTTTCATGACATCCCATTCTAAATGAATAGGCATCATATGGAGTTGGTCCCCCCTGTGCAGCTATAACAGCCTCCACTGTTCTGGGAAGGCTTTCTACAAGATTCTGGAGCGTGTGTGAGGATATTTGACTATTCATCTAGATGGCCTCATTGGATTAATCAATTCGCCAGGATATCTGTCTGACAATATATAAAGACAGCCAGAAAAGTCATGTCATCAAATTATCCCTTTACATAAGAAAATGTTGTTGTTGTTCACAAAGTGGATTATATTAGGCTATGGATAGTCGTATATGTTGCTTGGCTCAATAAGTTTTAAAAACAACATTCCCATGATGTGTTCTGTAGGCTCCATGACATTATTTTCAAAATTCAAGTTAATTGTATTTTGTGTACACTAATGATGTGAAACGCGCAGGTAGGATAGATAGATGTGCGCTGTATTGCAACTCTCCTTTTTAAAAGTGTAATTTTGCTCTAATCGAGCTAAAACTATAACGGGATGAACGGAGCGCATCGCCAAGGGACAGCTTACGATCGGGTCCGACCGCCCTTCGTAACGTATCCCTTGGCTGTGGTATACCTTGGCTTAAGAAGGCTCTGGGAAACGAATCAGCACCTAGATGTGGACCTAACGACGTTCTTAAGAAGCACGTAGCGCTACGATGCCTTAACGATGCCTCTGGGAAACGCGGCCCAGGTCTATATACGACCATGATCTCCACTTAATATCACCAGAGAATAAAAGAAGTGAACGCACGCAGCAACGACCAGCAACAGAGAAATTCACTGAAAACAGACCGCATGTCGGTATGTTCGCTTCACGCGCTTCCCTCTCAACATGGTCATACAAAACAGCTTGCTGAATTCCGAAAAGATGAATAAACTATTCTGTTTTCGATTCAAATGTGTAGCTATATGACCCTCCCCTGGACTCAAATTAAAAAGAACAGTAACCCTCTCCTGGACTCAAATTCAAAAACAGTCGTCTAACCCTCCCTTGGACATTCGAAGTTCACTTCCTAAACCGAAGCCCCAAACGGCTGCGCTCTAATCTTTCACAAATAAAAAATAACATACAACTTACCGAATTGAGGATTGTCGTAGCCTACAGTGAAAGGCTAGTGAGTAGGTTGTGATGGAAAAGTTTGTTTACTCAAAAAGAATAAAGAGCTTGTCTCTTGTTTTCTTCAGATGGATAAAAAAAATATTTGCAATAGGGAATCTTTACAGGCGTGACAAACAATGTTCAACTGTGAAAAGTTTCCAAGGTAGAGAGAGAGACAACTTACGAACACAGTTTATATACACTTTTGGTCGTGACTGCTAGTCTTTTCAATGCTCTTAACCAATCGGTGAAAGCCGGGAACAATGACGCGTTTCACTGTTCAGACCCGGTCTAGAGCCCGCCTCCTGAGACGGGAAACTTTCGGTTTTCTGGATATGTAATTGTAATATCTTGTACTATATTACATAATCAAGGTCGGACAGCGGCGTAACCATTTACTGACGTTCACTGATATACTTTGGAGAAGTGCATTACAGGGCATGGCCATCACTGACTAACTGACACTGCACTGCTATATCTACCTAGGTGATTAACAAGTAGTAGTGCTTAGGTGAACCTCTGTTGCCACCTACTGGACATTGTTAAGAACACATAACCCAACCATAGCATATAGTACAGTAATGGTAGTGACCAGTTCTGACATTACTATGACATTATTATTCTGACATGCATTATGCGTGACCTCTTCATTTATGTGAGGTCTTATATTGAATGTCCAGTGCTGACCATGTTCCTCCTTGTTTTCCACAGATAAAAAGGTGCAGTCTCTTCTTGTTCTTTAGTCCTGGACCTGGATCAGGGCTACTTCTTTCCATTCATTTGAATATGAGAGGTGTGAACACAAGACTACTGACGACCACTTCAACCAGACAATACGTAGACTAGATGGTTCCCAAGTGTGAATGTGTCTGCTCTCCAACTTCAGCGCTATTGAAAACCTGAAGGTCTCCTCATTCTAACTATAAGTGCCAACAGTCTAAATCGCCAGCAACTGAAACTGACTTCTTCTCTGTTGGCTGATGTTTGATTGATCTTAAGATGACCTCATATTGGTATAATCACTGGTATGTAGACTATGATTGGTTAGTCAAATAAAGGGAATTATTCGTTTTGTTTTTTCTTGGGTGGACTCAATCTTATTTGGGTCCCTAAATTGGGCCTCAGTCATCAAAACTTTGATTATAGCTTTAGGTGAGCATAATCAATCTTGCTAGAGATAAAAGCAATGAATTAAAATGGATTTAATAAGGATTTGTGCCTATTATTATTTCTCTCAGACTCAATTCTTGCAGCCCATAGATGAAATGTTCTATAGGGTGTGTTAGGGTACTTTCCAAAGTATGGTAAAATGAGGACTTGGGGCAGGTAAAGGGATCCATGATCCGTTTTCATTTGCGTTCATGGCCTTCTAGCATTAGAATAGTCAAGATCCTGCTGTAGCCTATTCATAACTACCTGGTTAGATTTATATCTGAAGTTGGCTAGTTAATGTTAGCTGGTGGTGTTATTAGCAAGCTGGCTGGATTTGGACCTGATCCAGGGCTCTTGTTCTTGTGCATTCCATTCATTTCAATATGAGAGGTGTGAACGGCCTCTTGGTGGTATTTGGCGCAGCTTCACTGCGTCATGAGTTCATTTTCATTGATGAAGCTGGATTCAATCTATCTAAAACCAGGCGTCGGGGCCCAGATGTTACAGGACAAAGAGCTGTTGTGAATGTCCCTGGGCAGCGTGGGGGAAACATCACCTTGTGTTCCTGGAAGAAGAATCAGTGTTTTGTGGTGTGTGGAAGCAGGTCTGTGAGCTTCAAGAATGTTAAGTTGGGGGAGGGGAGAGCCCTTTCCACTAGCCCAGAGAGATAAGGAGGAGGAGGTCTTAAGATGAGGTCATTTTGGCTGAAGTATGAGACTCATTGTTTTCTGACCACACATTTGTACTCTGATATCCCTGCTCTGGAGATCAGACATACCTTGTGAGCTCACAATAAAATAATTTAAACATGCCTCAGTTTACGGAATATAATTACTAGATTTATTATCTTTGTTGTTGGACTTCTGTGCTAGTCACGGTTTGTCCATAACAAACACCATGTTCGAACACAAGGATGCCCACAAGTACACCTGGCATCAGAACACCTTAGGCCGAAGGTCGATGATCGATTTCCTTATCGTATCATCTGATCTGAGGCCATGTGTTTTGGACACTCGGGTAAAGAGAGGGGCAGAGCTGTCCACTGATCACCATCCGGTGCCTGACCAGGACGTGGACTGAGTACTTGGACTTGGTCTCCGGGCGCCATGAACGATGGCTGCCCACTGCTACTGGCTGCCCCTGGGAGAGGTAGGCTTGGGATGTGATAAAAACAGGGAACAGTTTCCACCGGCGGCCCCCGAAAGTTGCATGTGTGTGTGTGTGTGCCGTGTCGCCGTTCACTATGTAATGCGTGTGTCACTGTATGGCAAAATAAAGACCCCCCCTGTCATTTTTTTAGAATCAGACCAGCAGAGTACTGTGCTAGCTTGGATGCTAGGGGGAGCAGCTATGGCTGGTGTTAGTGGTCCTACAGTAGGAAGGACGCGTTTCTGCATCAGCTTACTAAATGGCAGTTCATAAGCCTTACTGGGTGATCATGGCTAGCTGAGTTGGCTAAGGCGCGTGGCGCAATGGAGGCCTCCCCTATGACAAGGAGTGATTTGATAGCATTGCTGAAAGAGCAATTTTCTCTAGTGGCTCTGTGGGTAGAGCAGAGGAAAGAGAGGGAGAGAGCAGCAATTTGAGCTTGAGGAGAAAGACAGGGAGCTTGTAGAGGAAGAGAGAGAAAGACAGTTTCAGTGGGAGCTGGGGAGGATCCAGAGTTTGTCTTCTCTGGGTTGGTGTCGGTTGCCTCCTTGTGTTGGTATCTGTTTGCTAGTGAGACTGTTTGGTAACATGCTACTCCCTGCTTTGTGCCACCCCAGGAAGTATTACAAGTTTATCCTGACGCTCATCTTTGAGGCCCTGAATACCAGAGGGAACCAAGTGTATGTATGGATGCATCTGCAATTCATTTACTTTAATATTGTAGTAAGTAAGTAAGTAAGTAAGTAAGTAAGTAAGTAAGTAAGTAAGCTTTATTCATAGAGCGCTCTTCACAGCACGGATGCACAGAGTGCTTTACAGTAATAAATTAAAATGGCAATACAACTCGAGACAAAATTAAAACGACACAGAACAGAAAAGAAACAACAACATTGCGAGCAGCAAGGCGTTATAGATGGCCGAAGGCCTGCCTGAACACGTGTTCCGCTTAGATTGAGCCATTTGTTTCAATCAATCAATCAATCAAAGCTTTATTTGTATAGCGCATTTCATACCCAGAGGCAACACAATGCACTTTACAGAGAACAAGGGAGGTGGGTATACGACCCACCCCTACATATTCCAGAGGGAAGCAAAAAAAAACAGTAATCACCCGGGGGCCAGATAAGTGAGCTGTAAAAATGCTTCCCTGACCCCTCTCAACAAGGCGATCGAGCAAGCTCCTGGAGTATGTTTGTCTAACAGCTAAGAACATTTATAAAGCAATAAATGACATTAAATTACATGTTTGCTATTTGGGGGTACTTGATACTAGCTGCCACAGTGCCCATTCACAATGTGCACACAGCTCCCTGTGGCCGCTGGGTGGTTTATATCAAATTGTGCCCAATGTAAATGTGTGACACAATGACCTCAATACAGGTTAGATGGCGCTCAAACCCTTCTGGAAAATCCAGCTAGAACCAGCTACAAACCTTAGCTGGTCATTATCTGAGCGCTGTACTACGAAGCTGGATTACGGGGTTAGCGCGATAACTTCAGGTTCAAGACTGGTTCATCCGTATCACGAAGGTGGATCTCTTTTCACCGCGTTATATCGCCATTATGCTGGCGAGCTAACCTGCTCGGTGGCAGGTTAAGTTCCAGATTACGGCTCGACGCTATAAAAACACCGGTATCAACCAGTCAGAATATTCTCTCTCCTAAGATGCTTTTAGCCTCTCTCACTCTGAAATGTAATTCAATGCAATGTATTGCTTCATAAATGTTCTTAGCCGGTAGACAAACATACTCCAGGAGCTTGCTCGATCGCCTTGTTGAGAGGGGTCAGGGAAGAATTTTTACAGCTCACTTATCTGGCCCCCGGGTGATTACTGTTTTTTTGCTTCCCTCTGGAATATGTAGAGAGTGGGTCGTATGCCCACCTCCCTTGTTCTCTGTAAAGCGCATTGTGTTGCCTCTGGGTATGAAATGCGCTATACAAATAAAGCTTTGATTGATTGAGTCAATACATGCGGAGAATGGCTTGTCCTTTCTTAGAGGATCCCGTGGAGCTCGGTGCGCGAATAGTTAGAGGGTCTCTAAGGAAGGCGAGAGTATTTAAGGACCGACAAAACCCATTAGTTTTCGGATGACTATTTATATGAAAGATACCGATTTTCGGCAGAAGGGATCATTTATATCTGTCAGCTGCTTGAGCCACATGTAGCTACAGTCAAGTCATGCGCTTACAGTCCCACAGACTGTATGTATTGCTTTGCGGTTTCTTGCTACAGGTAGCTACATGGATGCTGTCGGCGATGCAGAAAACCTGAGTAAGAACACGGTCTGTCGCGCAGTACGCAAGGTGGTCGTTGCCCTTACCAAGCTGCTTGACGCGTTTGTGACCTTCCCAGGCCACTTGCCCATGCAGTCCATAAAAGAGGGCTTTTATGAAATGGCAGGTAAGAACCTACTTGATATAGCCTACTGTAAACCAATATGACGTTTACTGTTGTAGCCAATGCTGCCCACTCTTTGCATAGGTTTCCCCAGAGTGATCAGTGCTATAGACTGCACACATATCCCAATCTCCGCCACCCTTGGAGAAAATGAGGGGGATTATGTGAAGCGCAAGTCATTTCATAGCATCAATGTGCAGGTAAAGACACTTCAGTATTTGGCCTACTCATTCCTTGATATGATTGTTGTAGGAGCTGAAGAAAGTTAATTCCTTCATGGCACATATGGAAATATTCACATCAATAAATATCACCCCCACCTTCCAAATTCAATTCAATGTAATTATGAGAAAAGCACATGTACAACCAAATTAGTGTCAAGAGGAGCAGCACAGAACAACTATACATCATCACATCATATCAAAAAAGAAACCATCATACTCCCCCCCCCACCCCCCCGCACCATCAACAGTCTAGTGCAGTCCCTGTGTTCATTCAATAATAAATAGTCAGCAGACATGTAGCAGTAATTCAGTCAAATGCACATGCTACATTCACTTTTAATTCTATGGCCTTATGTTGTGAACCACAAATACTTTTGCAGATGACGTGACCACAACGGCATGATCACCAGCCTTGATGCGAAGTGGCCTGGGTCAGTGCAGGACTCCCGGATCTGTAGGGAGTCTACACTGTGCCACAAGTTTGAGCAAGGTATGGCAACTGTAGCCTACATAGTGTTTCTCATGTTATTTCCCACAATGCATGTGCGATACTGACCATGGCAATATTCCTCTTCACCTTCAGGGCTTTTCAATGGAGTGCTGCTTGGGGACAGGGGGTATGCGTGCATGCCCTTCTTGATGACACCCTATCCTAACCCAGAGCCACAAAACACATTCAATGTGGCCCTTACCAAGACGAGGGTCAGGATAGAGATGACTTTGGGGGTTCTGAAAGCCCTCTTCAGCTGCCTGCGCGGGCTCAGGGTGGCCCCAGAGAGAGCCTGACAAATTGTGTCGGCATGTGTTGTACTCCACAACATAGCTGGCATTAGGAAGGAGAGAGCCCCACCGGTCACCATGCAACCCCCTGATGTCGTGGACCCCATCACTTTGGATTACCCTACTGGCAGGGCTGTGAGAGGCCATCACACAGCAATTTTTTTCATGAACATTGAACAGGAGGCATTTTGTGAAGTAACAACTTTTTATTGAAATGTAACTCAGATGTCCTCTCGTTGCTAGAAACAAAGAGAGAGACATGTTGAATTGTCAACCATGCTGGGAAATTAATGACGTTCTTATATACCTTCTTTTCATACTCCAGTTTCTCCACCTCACACCTCCACAGCTACAGCAAATGGAACAGACAAAGAACAAGATGGGAGCTACTGTACATGTAGGCTAGAAATACTGTACACATACTAACGAGGCAGATGGAAACCAATCAAACAATCAGTGGCACAGGTCTCTCAATCAGAGCCAATTTAGCCAGTTGTAGTCCTAGGTCCGCTATTGGGGCGGGGTTGAAAACAACAACAAGTACTATACACATGTAAACATGTTGTCCCCCACCCATTATGCATGTTCCCTTGTGGTATCAAGCCCCCTGCTTCTCATTAGGCGTTTTTATACAGAGATCCCACTTTAGTGCCGTGTAGAAGACCCCTCAATTTTCTGTCTTTGTTTGTTTATAATGAAGCAAAGAAAGACAGCATAATGTGTGATTTTATATAGCATGCCGGCAATCTGTAATCGAGAGGCATGACCCTTGGACGCACCATTCACTAGTTGTTAAACAAATCCATGCACCTGTATGGTCAAAAGTCCTATAATGAATGTTGATATACAGACATATCTGGTGCTACTAATGTCACATTATTTGTATCAATGATTGACCAAAGTAAGATCCCTACAAACCATGGTAGAGTGAATAAGAGTACAATAACGTCTCCATCTAGTGGGCAAACAAGTCCATGCTCCTGTATGGTCTAAAGTCATATACTGTAATGAATGTTGAAATGCAGACATATCTAGCTCTACTAAACACCTCAAGCTCTACTCTCTGCAGATGTAGAAAGTACATTGTTTTAGTGACTTAGTCCTCTTGACCCCGTTCAGGGGCATAGGACGCCCACCAGAGCTCTCCATCTCCCTCTCTTCTGGGCCTGGGCATGTGCTTCCTGCCAGCTCACTCCAATGTTCTTCAGGTCTTGGAGTGTGGAGCGTCTCCAGGTTTCTTGGCCCATCCTGTTTCCTCTTTCCCTGTGGATTGCAGTCCAGGGCCTGTCTCGTGATGTTATTTGAGTCCTTCCTAAGGGTGTGACCTATCTTAATTCCACTTTCTCCTTTTGACGGTGGTAGCTATGTCGTCCTGGTTTGTGATCCCTCACAGCTAATCATTTGTGGTCTTGATGGGCCACCATAGCTTGAGGATGTAACGCAGACATTCGTTAACAAGAACCTGGATCCTTCTTGAGAGGCCCTCGGTTGTTTTCAACATATCGGAGCCGTAGAGAAGGACGGTCTTCACGTTGGCCCATGGATCTCAGGGAATTCCTCTTTGGTCTAGCGGTAGATGTTTGGGATGAGGAAGGTCAGCGGTTCAATCCCCATCTCACCCACATGTTACACATAGAACCCCTGTTATGCAGGCAGGACGTCAGCTGAGGGCTTGAGGTACAGATATCTTATGTCAGGAGAAACCCAGATCACCTCATTACTCATTACCCAGGTTTCAATCCACTAACATGAGAGGTTACATACAGCACTATGCAGATTAGCCTACTGACATAACACTATTCAGATTAAATGCAGCCTACTGACATACTTGCACTGTGCTGCATCTTTCCTAGATTAGATTGTTCAATACTCCAGCCTCCGACATTTAGGAGTGAGTGACAGAACCTTGGGGGCCGCCTCCCTGCTGACTTCAAAGTCCTGGTAGGAACCGAGAGAGAGAGAGAGAGAGAGAGAGAGAGAGAGCAGTAAGGGGGGGGGGGGGTAGCTGACAGCAGGTAGTTACTGTAGTAGGTAGGTAGGTAGGTAAGTAGGTAGGTAGGTAGGTAGGTAGGTAGGTAGGTAGGTAGGTAGGAAGGTAGGTAGGTAGGTAGGTGTAGGTAGGTAGTTAGGTAGGTAGGTAGGTAGGTGTAGGTAGTTAGGTAGGTAGATAGGTAAGTAGGTAGGTAGGTAGGTGTAGGTAGTTAGGTAGGTAGATAGGTAAGTAGGTAGGTAGGTAGGTAGATAGGTAAGTAGGTAGGTAGGTAGGTGTAGTTAGGTAGGTAGGTATTTAGGTAGGTAGGTAGGTAGGTAGGTAGGTAGGTATTGATCCCTGAGTGGAAATTACAATGGTACAGCAACAAGAATACAAAAAGCGCTGACAAAAACAGGTGTAGTTAAATAAAAATGTACAGTAAACATATCAAAATATAGAAAGGGTAAGAATGAATAAACAAGTCTAAATAGGTTGCCTAGTAATGCAAACATATGTTGAGCCTACTGTAAATTGTGCAAAATACAACATATCTAGAAATCAAGCTTCATGGTCTTGATAGTTTCCTTTTTGTATTCTTTTCTTGGATTTCAATGGAGCATCTCTGCCCTCACACTTTATTTGATAGGTTCAGTCGTCGTTCATATTTTGTAATAATAAAATTGTTATCTGTAAATCCCTGTCTCTGTGCTTCATTTAGTTGAAGGCTCGTGTGTAGGAGACATTATGGCTATAGTTCCTGTGGAAGTCCCTAGGCGGCGCTGTCGCTCCACCACCACTCACTACACTGGCGCTGTCCGCAGCATCAGTGAGCAGAGACGGTGGTGAATGGAGATCTATTAATACATCCATGGTTTGTAGTCTTCATATTTCTGAATGAGCGTCTGCTCCTATTGTGTGAAGTAGGCGGCTCTAGATCGCTCCATGTTTGTGATTGGCCAAACCGGTAAACCCCGCCTCTTTATATGTGCACGCGGGAAACTAGTTCAACACATCCAGTTAAACTTCTCGCTCGAGTAAACGAGACAACCGCATCACGGATAAACGGAACCACGAAGGTGGTTATCAACTCGACCCAGCTGATCTAATCTAGCTAGGAGCGCGTGCACATATAAAGAGGCGGTGTTTGCGGGTAGATGGTTTCATACTGACTTAAGCAATCACAAGGGCTGCATGTAACTGTCACAGGTGCATTGAGGTTAGAGCAGTTTTCACAAAACCAAAGACCAAACAATAAAACCAAGGTATATACTCGACATGTGTAGAAAAGACAGAGCTTATAAACTTACAGACTTACAAGATGGCACCGGAAACACCAGGGACTATGCACAGCTACAGCAAATGGAACAGACAAAGAACAAGATGGGAGCTACTGTACATGTAGGCTAGACATACTGTACACATACTAACGAGGCAGATGGAAACCAATCAAACAATCAGTGGCACAGGTCTCTCAATCAGAGCCAATTTAGCCAGTTGTAGTCCTAGGTCCGCTATTGGGGCGGGGTTGCCAACAACAACAAGTACTGTACAAATGTAAACATGTTGTCCCCCACCCATTATGCATGTTCCCTTGTGGTATCAAGCCCCCTGCTTCTCATTAGGCGTTTTTATACAGAGATCCCACTTTATTGCCCCGTAGAAGACCACTCAATTTCCCCAAGTGTGTATCTCTGCAGGCCCAGAGACTTCCAGGGGGCGGGTCAACTGTCAATCAATTTCTACTTTGGCCAATCAGAGACAGTTTGCTAGCTTGCTAGTTACGTAGGCCTAATGCAATTTGTTATGGAGTTAGATTGACTGGATTACATGACTGTGTGTGAGAGAGATTATATTTTTAATGCAAATCATGTAGCTTGAAAGACGTAATCCATCAACCTCCCTGATAAAAGCCTTACCAAGACTCCCCTTGGTATTCTCTTAGTAGGCCTATGATCAATGTAATGGCTTGTGGGTAGAGGCTAGCAATGGTCTACACTAGCCCAGGGGCAGGGGAGCATCACTAGCCTACTGATCCATAGCCAGGACTGGGATGCCCTCAGTGGAGGTCCCAAGTCAGTCTTCCAGTCATTCAGCCAGCCTGTCAGTAGATGTTCTCTACTTGTATTGATTTGTTCATACACTAGTATTCCAGCAGGGGTTATGTTCTTGAATGCTTCTGGTGACTAGCAGTTCTCTTAGCAACCTAATTTAATCACTATCACTGTTTTCAGATCCACATAGGGGAAACATGTGGCTGAGAGAGGAGTGTGGCGGAAAATCAACAGTACCACACACACACACACACTTGCATAACCAACCAAGCAAGTTCTACCTTTCTATACCACAAATATAAGTTTGAGAACCTAGGATACATACAGCCCGCCTAAGGGGGTTCTAATGTACTGACCTCCCGGCACAGGCCTGACCCTGCTGGCAAGCTGCCTTGGGCCTAGCCAAGGAACAAGCGTTTCAGCTTCTGCTCACCTGTATGCAGCTTATACCATGCTGACTGGCCTGGACTAGTCACCACATCCACAGTCTAGCCAAGTTAGAGATACCCTTGTGCATTTTACAAAACAAGTGTCATACAATTAAGGTCATCATTTGTGCAGCATGTGTGCTGTAAGTGTAAAGACAAGATACAGATCATTTTCTCCAGGTTTTATTGAATAGCTTGTAGACCACGCTGAAACACTGGGCTGACAGTTCAGTTGTACAAGGCGGACCTGGGAGACCATTCAGGACACCTTGTTTGGGTCGAGGCTCTGCTTAGTCTGCTGGCCCAGGTGAACTATCAAACTCGATGTACTGACGCTGAGAATGGAGACACACACACATGACACAGCTGGCCGACACTTCCTGCACTCTTAGAGGTTAGGGTTAGGGCTAGACTGAATGTAGGTTGGCATAAAATAATACATATTTATTTTTAAATGGATGGAAAGATGCTGCCCATGCCTAGATCTTTATGTCTATTCAGCATGTCTGTTCTCACCCACTGAGGTCCCATCACCAAACGTGAAGCCTCGGATACAATAATAAAATAGGGGCAGACAATGAAAGATAGAGAGAGACAGACAGACAGATAGATATGTAGACAGATAGGTTAAAAATTAGAACAGTTAGTGTTGTGATCAGACGGTACAACCAAAATGTCCCCTCAATGTAGTGATGCAGACAGAATTATGAACACCTGCTCCTTGCTTAGAAGGAGGTTATCTTCTGCCCTCTGAAACATTCAGGACCAGGGCCGTACGCAGGATTTTTGTAATACCGAGGTCATTTAGTTGTGGTGCTTCAATCTGGTGCACTTTGAGAGCAGAATTAAGAGGCTAGATCTATAAAGAACACACATCATATTGGATTAATATCATCTTTAACTGAGAGCAGTGGAGATCATCCAGAGAGGACACAACTTAAGTGAATGTTGATGAGAACACACCATCTATAAGAAACATGAGACTAGCTCCTCCTGTCACCTCTCTCCCAGCCTGGCCTCCTCCACTCTGATGTCCATGCTGGTCTCCTCCTGTCACCTCTCCTCCTGTCTTTTGTCCATGTTGGTCTGCTCCTGTCACCTCTGCTCCTGTCTTTTGTCCATGCTGGTATCCTCCTGTCACCTCTCCTCCACCGTGGTGTCCATTTTCATCTCCTGTCCACAAATTAACAAAACATAAACATGAGCTATAAACACACACACACCCATCCATCCATCCATCCATCCACATTCTTTTTTAAACTTGCTAACTTAATGTAGTGTCTCTTTGGCTAACATCAGGTATCTCACCTCTCATCTCTTTGTCCTCTCCTCCTGTCCCCTCTCTTCCACTCTCTTGTTTTCCTGTCAACAAATTATATATTTTTAACCGAACATAATCATGCATATTGTGTATATTTATACACACCTACATACCTGTCTATTTGTTAATCTATATACAGACATACAATTTATCCCGTCAATGTACTTTTCCCATCATGTTAAGTAAAGAGTAGGCAGTGTACCACCATCATCACCTCTTTCTTTTTGATCTTGTCCTCAACAGTTCGCTTTCCAAAGCTGTGCTTTGTTTGATGAAATCTTTTCATCTTCTCCCTCTCTTTCCGCCTCTCTCTCTCTCTGTCAGTGAAGAAAGCAAACACGGTCAACTGTTATGTGAATAACGGCCTCTGCTATAGTTGGAATGGAAAAGAGGGGGCTTCATTTCAACATGAATTTCAACCATTTACACGTCATTGACGATTTATCAGTCACAGACATGCAACGTGCCAGCAGTTGACTTGTGTGATTTACACTGTTCCTGAAGTACTGTCTGACAATAGGCTCTTTGCACAAGCTCTACTACTTCCTGAAATTCTACAGGCATATTTATTTCCTGTCCTGTACTATTGGATGGAAGTGATTAATCAGGTGTGCGGCACAATGGTATAGGACAGGAAATAAGGATGCCTGTAGAATTTCAGGAAGTAGTGGAACTTGTGCAAAGCAAAGAGCCTATTGCTTGGCAACACCAAACGCCCAGTGTATGAGAAAATAAATATGATAGATTTCTTTGTAGCACTGCTCTGTTTGTGCATGTGCGCAGGTACACCGCTTTGCTAATGTTAACGTGGGTCAAGAATAGCCTACAATTAGCTAGCCACGTTGTGACGGCTATAGGTACCTGGATCTGGAGGAGAAAAGAAGGGAGCAGAGTTCAAGGACTATGCAAACACCTTCCCAGTCCAGTCCGCCTCCTCCTGCTGTTGGCTGTAGCCCTGGTTCTGGACCCGGACTCGGAACTGAATGTTTGATTGATCTTAAAATGACCTCATATTGGTATAATCACTGGTATGTAGGCTATGATTGGTTTGTCAAATAAAGGGAATTATTCGTTTTGGAACTTATTTTTCTTGGGTGGACTCAATCCTATTTGGGTCCCTAAATTGGGCCTCAATCATCAAAACTTTGATTATAGTTTTAGGAGAGCATAATCAATCTTGCTATAGATAAAAGCAATGGATTAAAATGGATTTAATAAGGATTTGTGCCTATTATTATTTCTCTCAGACTCAATCCTTGCAGCCCATAGATGAGATGTTCTATAGGTTGTGTTAGGGTACTTGTTTTCCAAAGTATGGTACAATGAGGTCTTGGGGCGGGTAAAAGGATCCATGATCCTTTTTCAATTGCGTTCATGGCCTTCTAGCATTAGACTAGTCAAGATCCTGCAATAGCCTATTCATATCTGCCTGGTTAGATTTATATCTGGTGTTGGCTAGCTAATGTTAGCTGGTGGTGTTATTAGCAAGCTGGCTGGATTTGGACCTGATCCAGGGCTCTTGTTCTTGTGCATTCCATTCATTTCAATATGAGAGGTGTGAACGGCCTACTGGTGGTATTTGGCTCAGCTGCACAGCGTCATGACCTCATTTTCATTGATGAAGCTGGATTCAATCTATCTAAAACCAGGCGTCAGGGCCCAGATGTTACAGGACAGAGCTGTTGTGAATGTCCCTGGGCAGCGTGGGGGAAAAATCACCTTGTGTTCCTGGAAGAAGAATCAGTGTTTTGTGGTGTGTGGGAGCAGGTCTGTGAGCTTCAAGAATGTTAAGTTGGGGGAGAGGGAGAGACCTTAAGACCCTTTCCACTAGCCCAGAGAGATAAGGAGGAGGTCTGATTATTTTAGGAGGATTGATTATCAACCTGCAAAAACCTAGATATGGCCTTTGAGGGCTGAAAACATTTTCAAGAGGTTCCTACATCTGCAAGGAGTTCTCCATCACCATGCCACCCTAGGTCCATCCAGTACTGCACACATGATCACGCTTTGAGGGGGCGGCAGCAGCTCAGGAGGTAGAGTAGCCGTCTGGGAGCCTCCAGTTCAATTCCAGCTATCTCCTCTGCTTCGTTGACGTGTTCTTGAGTAAGACACTAATTTATCCCAAAGAGCAGGCTAACACCAGCTGGCCACCATTGGTGAGTGAATGAGAGAAGATATTGTAAAGTGCTCTATGCTGTAGAAGTGCAATCCACTCACAATGACATATCTGGTGCTCTATATAATGCAGTTGTACAGGATGGAGCAGAGCAGCCCAGGTTTGTTGTCATGTGGGATCATGTTAGTTTCCACCGGGCTGCTCTGGTCTGGGACTGGTTCACCAACCACCATACATAACTTCACAGGTGGATACACCGTTACCCCCTTACTCCCCATTCCTCAGTCCCATTGAGGAATTATTTTCACTTTGGCGTTGGAAGGTTTATGAACACCAACCATATACCCGCATGACTCTCCCTGGGAGCAATGGAAGAGGCATGCAGAGACACTGAGGGGGGGGTCAGTCCAGGGTTGGATACTGAGGGGGGGTCAGTCCAGGGTTGGATACTGAGGGGGGGTCAGTCCAGGGTTGGATACTGAGGTGGGGTCAGTCCAGGGTTGGATACTGAGGGGGGGTCAGTCCAGGGTTGGATGCTGAGGTGGGGTCAGTCCAGGGTTGGATACTAAGGTGGGGTCAGTCCAGGGTTGGATACTGAGGCAGGGTCAGTCCAGGGTTGGATACTGAGGGGGGGTCAGTCCAGGGTTGGATACTGAGGGGGGGGTCGGTCCAGGTTTGGATACTGAGGCAGGCACACAAATGAACACACTCTCTACAGTACCTCTCTCAGGTTACACAATGTTTATTTAAAAGGTTAATGAAAAAAAAACATTCTGAAAAGTTAGGGTTAGAGTTTAAAATGCAGCTGTCCAGCCATCCAACCACACCAACAGTCACAACAAATACATTTCCATCCCAGTTTTTGTTCCATGTCTGGTGCGCATCCACTGCTTTTAAAATAATCTCAAATCCAAAAAGTTAGGCTACTTATTCCAATCTAGATCCAATCTTCCAAAGAGATACAGTTGTAAACCATGAACTCAACCAGGTATATTGGAATGAATTTAAACAGTCCCTTTGTAATCACCATCTCATCTACTTTGTGTTGCAGTACTTTTTGTTTTATTCTTTCATGTTTTTAGAGCAATCGACTTTGACCAAGAGGACGAAATTAAGTCCATCCATTCACCCAACGTCATCCTTGAGCGCAGCATTCCATAGGCCTATAGGATAAGGCCTGCCGTATTATTCAGTTCACCAAGGATCTTCCTCAAGTTCCTCTTTTCATTTTCTCCAGTAATCCAAACTCCATATCCAATTCCTATTTTGATCATTGGCTCACACCTGAATAAACCGATTGCTTGTAGAGTGATTACAGATCTAATTTCAGAATATTATTCCAGATTAAACTGTATAACATATTTGAGGTTTTTTTTTGCAAAAGCAAACATCTCCTTTTACTGGCCTAATAGGTACCCTAAATCATGTTTGCTCATATCTGTGGTGCAGTTTAAAATAGTAGGCTTATTCATCTCTTGATGGTGATGTTTTAGAATGACACCATGCGGGACAGACAGTTGGCATATTCGTAAAAACATTCACATACCCTGATAGATATTAATTATTATTATCCAAGTCTCATCATAATACGGGAGATATCGTGAGGGAATGGATGAAGGACTTAAAACTAAATGATTGTAAGGACTATATATCGGAACATTTGGACTGTATTTGAGTATTGAATAGAGATATTATTGAAAAAGAAAAGGGCAGGAGTGCTGGGAAGTTCAGACAGGTGTGATCAAGGTGATTTTGGTCAGGAACAGGAAAGGCTGAGCTGGGGAGTCTACCCACACGTGTAGCAGCATACCTATATATCTTATATAGCTATAGCTCAATAAAAATATTGTAACTTTTTGCTAGTTACTTTTATTTGAACAAGATAATATTATTATTTGAGGTGTCTATTCTTATGTAGGTTATGATTTGAAGTGTCTACTTTTTGGGGGGAACATGTAAACAGGGAATACAGTGAAATTCATCCTATGATATTATCCACTTGTCTGATTAACTATAGTATACAGTAAGACACTATGTAGTTCAAACTCGTAAATCATCTGTTTGATTGTTATAAGGTTAAGTGTACACAGAGTTACAATGTAACCCTATTCCTATAGTTTTTTTTTCTCAAAGGCCTCCGGATCTGCCTATTACACTAGAACGCATCTCCGGATTTCAAGCACCAAAACGTGGCCCCGGACGTAACGATCTGCCTCCAGAAAAACTCAGTAGTGTAATCCAGTCCTATGGCTATGACTTCTCTCTTGTATGAACACACTGGTGTGTTTTTAACTCTCCTGACGTAGTGAAGTTCTTTCCACACTGGTCACAGTGGTATGGCTTCTCTCCTGTATGAACACGCTGATGTGTCTTTAAATCTCCTGACCTAGTGAAGTTCTTTCCACACTGGTCACAGTGGTATGGCTTCTCTCCTGTATGAACACGCTGGTGTATCTTTAACTCTCCTGACCTAGTGAAGTTCTTTCCACACTGGTTACAGTGGTATGGCTTCTCTCCTGTATGAACACGCTGGTGTTTCTTTAAATTTCCTGACATAGTGAAGTTCTTTCCACACTGGTCACAGTGGTATGGCTTCTCTCCTGTATGAACACGCTGGTGTATCTTTAAATGTTCTGATGTAGTTAAGTTCTTTCCACACTGGTCACAGTGGTATGGCTTCTCTCCTGTATGAACACGCTGGTGTATCTTTAACTCTCCTGACGTAGTGAAGTTCTTCCCACACTGGTCACAGTGGTATGGCTTCTCTCCTGTATGAACACGCTGGTGTATCTTTAACTCTCCTGACATAGTGAAGTTCTTTCCACACTGGTCACAGTGGTATGGCTTCTCTCCTGTATGAACACGCTGGTGTATCTTTAAATGTTCTGATGTAGTGAAGTTCTTTCCACACTGGTCACAGTGGTATGGCTTCTCTCCTGAATGAACAAGCTGGTGTATCTTTAACTCTCCTTACGTAGTGAAGTTCTTTCCACACTGGACACAGTGGTATGGCTTCTCCCCTGTATGAAAACGCTGGTGTCTCTTTAAATCTCCTGACGTAGTGAAGTTCTTTCCACACTGGACACAGTGGTATGGCTTCTCCCCTGTATGAAAACGCTGGTGTGTCTTTAAATCTCCTGACGTAGTGAAGTTCTTTCCACACTGGACACAGTGGTATGGCTTCTCCCCTGTATGAAAACGCTGGTGTGTCTTTAAATCTCCTGACGTAGTGAAGTTCTTTCCACACTGGACACAGTGGTATGGCTTCTCCCCTGTATGAAAACGCTGGTGTATCTTTAAATGTTCTGACCTAGTGAAGTTCTTTCCACACTGGTCACAGTGGTATGGCTTTTCTCCTGTATGAACACGCTGGTGTTTCTTTAAATGTTCTGACGTAGTGAAGTTCTTCCCACACTGTTCACAGTGGTACGGTCTTGGCTTGTCTGTGTCTCTCTGTCTCTGGGCGGGAGCTGGGGTGAGGGGGGTGTTGGAGGTGGTGATAGGGAGTGATTGAGAGGAGGAGGAGGAGAGAATCTCTGGTCTGATCTGTCTGCTCGAGAGACGAAAGAGAGAGACGTAGAGGTTGTCATGGCTCCTCTTGAGGTGCTTGTTGAGGTAGATCTGGGAGGTGTAGGTGAATGGGCACTAGTGTTGTCACGATACTGGAATTTCTAACTTCGATACGATACCTTGAAAAGTATCGATACTCGATACCATTTTCGATACCACGGGGAGAAATTGACAACATTGAGGGCATAACATTTTCGATTTTTTGACCTGCTGAAAGCAGACACTGTCTTCCTCAGCCTCGACAGCGCTCCAGACACACGGTCTATATCCAGGCCCTTGCTAATAGCTAGGTGTAGGTTGTGCCCAAAGCAGGGGACCCATGTGAAGTCCTGCTGAAATGCTTTCTTGTTATTTGAGGCATTATCAGTGGTAATGCCAGCCATATTTGACATGTCCAGCTCCCATGTTTCATGTACCATCTCCTCCAACGCCTCCCTCAAGCTGTCCCCTGTGTGCTCTGAGTGCAGCCCAACACAGCCCAAACACCAGCTCTGCATGTCCCAGGATTCTGTTATAAACTGCAGAGTTACTGCCATGAATGTGGATGTGGCCCTGCTGGTCCACAGGTCAGTGGTGCATGAAAAGAAGGGTTTTCCCCCAAGGCTCTCCATGATTTTATCTTTTGTTTCATTGTATAGGGCGGGGATTTCAGTGTACATGAAATGATTCCGTGAAGGAAGGGCATACTTGTTATTTAACTGTCCAAGAAGTTGTCTGAACCCAGGTTTCTCAACAGTATACACGGGGACCTGATCCATGCATATGTACTCTGCTACAGCCCTGTTCAGTTTCTTGGTTTCATTTGATTTTGCATCATACTTTCTTTGTTGTTCAAATACAGCTAGTAGGGTAGGCTGTGTGTGTCGCTTTTGTTGCTGGTCGATTCTCCTCAGCTTCTCTCTGGTACTATAAGAGAAGAGAAATATCACACTTTTAAAAACCTTGGTTTCTCTTTAGATCCGACCTTTAAAAATAACTCAATTATCTAATCTAATCTTAGAAATTAAGTAAAGTTAATAGTACTGTGTGTTAAGCATAACAGCATCTAAGTTGATTTACTGACCATTAACTCAAGATTCCTCAGGCTTGATAGCTGGTGTTGTCCTGTTAGCCCAACAGCCATTCTCGAAGCTAAGCTAACTAGCTCTAGTTTACATCCATGAGCTAGCTAGTAGCTAGCTAGCTAATTCCCCTCAGCTATTCAGACGCCACATTGACTGCTTTGGCCCATTGCTGGATAGCTTTGAGGGGGATTAGCTAGCTAGCTTAGCTAGCCTAGCTTAGCTTCACGTTAGCTATCTTATCTACCGCCCCCCCCACACACACAGTCAATGCGGCGTTTCGATAGCAAGCTCATGGATGTATTAAACTAGAGTTCATGAATTAAACTAAAGTTAATAGTTTACTGGGCCATTTTGTTTAATGTTTCAGTGATGTTGAAAGTGGAGCTGTCACCAAGCTCTCTAAATTCTTTATAGAGATCCGCGTGTCGGTCCTAGAGGTGTTTTGCTAAATGTGTTGTGTTTGCACCTTTCGTTGGCACTACTCTGGAACAACGCTTGCAAATGGGCTTCGTGGCATCTTTAGCTTTTCCTTCGTCATTTGCTTCAAACCCGAAGTCCTTCCAAACAGCACTTCTGCTGTTTTCTTTATCAGAGTCGCGGAGGCTCTGCACTTGCCATCTTCGGAGCGAGTGAGAGGATTTGTTGACAAGACAGGTCTGTGAGGGGGAGGGGGCGGGGCCATGTGTGCAAAGCAGCAGCGTGTGTGCCTGTGTGTCAACAACTCGCTGTAGGAGAGAAGACAGAGCGAGAAAGCCAGCTGGTATCGATAGTGTGGAAAATATCGATATTGCGAGAAATTAGTATTGAAACTGTTTTAAATATTCAGAATCGATATGAATCGAAAAATCGATATTTTTGACAACACTAATGGGCACACAGAGCAGGAGAACACCTGAGTCTGGGACAAGTCTGACATCACTCCTGGGAGAGTGAAAGAGAAAGAGACAAACATTAAAAAGGATTCTCACACCTGTATTACAAGTGCAAATACTGTATAGAGTGTTTATACGTATGTAACTAGTGGGGGGTGAAACACAACACAACCACAACTTCAGATTGAGGATAGGAGAGAAAGATATGTAAGAGGTTCCTCTGGCTGAGCTCGAGTGAAGGAGAGCGACAGAGGAGAGATAGGAGTGAGAAAAAGAAAAGAGGAGAAAGGAGAGAAAACAAGCATGAATACATTGAAGCCCACGGCAATAGCTACCTTAGATAGCTAGAGTAAGCTAGCACTCCTAAAGATAAGTCAAGCTACCATGTTCCATGGCAACTAACAGCATTCCATTTTGTTCTGAGCAAGTGTGCCTGCCTAATATTGGCAATTTGCGTGCCTCACAACAGCGATTTGCACAGGCACCATTGCAGTTCATGACATAGTGCCCTCTGTATCGTTGCATCCATGAGTGTCATGAATTTCACGCTGTATGCCCATGTCTTGCGTGCCGGCTGGCACCATGGGAAAAAGACAGAGGAGAGGAAGGACGGTAGAGGAGAGCTACTTGGACAGCGGTTATTATTATGACCAGCAGACCTCTTGTTCTTTCAGCTTTAAGGAAAGAGGTGGATGAGAGAGAGATGGAGAAGACAGAGGGAAGAAGAGTTGAGGACAGATACCTCTAGCGGTGCTCTTTTCTTCCCAGACGTAGTTGAAGGAGATGCTCTTGTATCTGTACTCCTGTCCGTACCAGACCAGCAGCTCCTCCCCGACAGCCAGCAGCCGACAGCAGCGAAACAGGATCCCTCCACGGTACTGAAACGCCACCAGGTTCTGCTCTTCCTCAGTACGGGCACAGTTCACATACCTGGGGGAGAGAGGGGGTGGTTTCATAAAGAACAAACAGGTGAGGGAGGGAGAGACGGGAGGAAGGAAGGATGAAGGAAGAGAGGGAGGGAGAAAAAGTGGGTGAGATGTAGGGACTGACTGTATGGAGGGAGGAAGGGAAACTTTCAAGACTGGACAGATGGTTTATTTTGAGTGAGAGCAGCAGAATAGATTCTGGAAATATGAGAAATGAGCATGTGTTCATATTTCTTAACCTGATTGTAATGCCTAATTATTCTACGGTTTACACATGCAAAGATGGGTCCATCCCTGGCACGATCTCTGAAAAGCCTGCCTATTGTTGTCCTGTATAATTGTTCATGAAGTCTTTCCCTTAACATAGCCTTTTTATTTGCATCTCATTGTTCATAGGCCTCTGGATTCATTTCTAGTTGCTTCTCTATGAACTTCCTTCTGTTAGTTCTATCACAGTCCCTTACCATCTCTGGATCCTGCTGTTTCTGTCTCTCTAGTGACGATGTTCATATGCGCAGTTTGACTTTTTGATCAGGGGGGCAGTCAGTCCCAGCCTACTTCTAACAATATAGATTAGGCCTACTTCTATCAATATAGCCTAGGCCTACTTCTAACAATATAGCCTAGGCCTACTTCTAACAATATAGCTTAGGCCTACTTCTAACAATATAGCGTGAGCGCAGCCAAATAGATTCTGGAAATCTGAGAAATGAGCATGTGTTCATATTTCTTCACCTGATTGTAATGCCTAATTATTCTACAGTTTACACACGCAAAGTGGAGTCCATCACATTTTCACTAACAGAAATCCCTATCCATCTATCCATCCAAGTATGAATGGATATTATATTATTATTATATATTTTATATTATTATTATATATTATATACTATCTGTATGTCTTCTATATTTAACTTCAATTCAAAGGGCTTTATTGGCATGGGAAACATAAATTTACAATGCCAAAGCAAACATCCCAAAAGGTCACAGAAATGTTATGGTTGAATTGAATGAATAAGTAAGTGTAATATTTACAAATGTATTTAAATGGTTACTTTAAAGTTTGTATGTACAATGTGTATATGTATAGTGATCAGTGTGGTGTGCAGGGATACTGATTGAAGATTTTCAATCGTGGAACCAAGCCAACCAGCTATCTGATCAATCGTGACCACAAGTCCGTATGGTAGAAGCCATAGCACGCCACAGACTGGAAGAAGAGGAGGAGGAGTATGCCCACATGATGTACAATATTGATGATGAAAAAAAGAGTAGAGCCATACAGAGAGCAGATGGCAGTGAATGGATGCAACATTGAGTTTGAAGTAGACACTGGGGCAAGCCTGACTATAGTGAATGAGAAAACATACAGGAAGATGGGAGGGGGGAAACTCCACCATACAAGAACAAAGCTGTACACCAGAGATAGTGTAGGGGTGCTAGGCAAGATGTACACACAAGTCAGTTACAAGGGGCAGACCAGACAGTTGCCATTGATAGTGGTAAGAGGGGAGGGGCCAAATCTCTTGGGGATAAATTGGCTAGAGGCCGTTAGGCTAGACTGGAGGGCCATTTTCAGACTACATACAGGTCAGCAGCAGGAGTTGAGTGAGCTACTCTCACAACACGGAGAGGTGTTTAAGGTGAGCTGGACAGTTTAGTGGGAGCTACAGCAAAGACCTCTGTTGACCCCGAGGCCAAGCCAAGGTATTTCAAAGCCAGGCCTCTGCCATATGCCCTCAAGAACAAAGTTGAGACAGAGTTGGTTAGATTAGAGAAGGAAGGCATCAGAGAGCCTGTGAGTTTCCGAGTGGGCCGCTCCCATAGTTCCTATCCTTAAACCAGACAAAACAACTAGAATATGTGGGGACTATAAAGTTACCGTGAATCCAGTGTCTAAGATAGATAACTACCCAATTCCAAAAACTGAGGACTTGTTGGCAGTACTGGGGGGGGACAGAAATTCACCAAACTAGACATGTCTCAGGCATACCAGCAACTCCCACGGGATGAAGAATCTAAGAAGTTCACAACAATTAACACCCACCGCGGTTTATACCAGTACACCAGGCTACCCTATGGGGTGTCATCAGCCCCAGGCATAGGAGAGAGAAATGTGTCTTCATGGCACCAGAGGTGGTGTACCTGGGATACAGGATCAACGAAAAAGAAATTCATTCCGTAGCAAGTCAAGTGTTGAATCTGTCCGATTTTCAAAGAAATATTGATTTAATCTGATCCTGTTAGCTATTTCTAAATTATTATGATCGACCTCTGAGTATGGCTGTAGCTGGTGTGTTCTGTAAGAAAACAGTGTCCCTCTTCCATAGACTTATGAGATAAAGATGACATTCTGAGGGCTGGTACATTCTGTGCTAAACAGCAATTGTTGCGGTTAGCGCCGAGGCGGCGTAGCTTATCTTGACCAAACAAGGCCACAGAAGAGACGAGAAAGACAGTCTTATCGGAGAAGAGACGGGGGGGGGGAGACACCCGAACCATAAGAACGTTGCAACGAGACCAATGCGAGTTCAGACAGCATACAGAGAGGTCAAGTGTACATTAGACTGTATGCCATCGTCTTTTGTATGTTAACCCTTCTGGAATAAACAGCTTTTGATGTCGCTCAAATCCTGTGTTGGAGAGATTAATTTCGAATACATCAGGACAAGGAGACACTGGACTGTGTGGTATTGTGTGAGATTGGGGGCCGTCTTTTATTGTAATCAAAACACAACGCAGAGCTTAATAAGGACAATGATAAAAGACAACGAAAGTCAACACAAGGTACAGGCCATTGCAAACGCTCCACAGCCAACTGACCAGACACAGTTGAAGTACTTCTTGGGCTTCATGCTTAACTACAGTAGGACCCCACTAATCCCAACTTCAGAGATCCCAACCTCCCCGTCTACCGGACAGGCTTACAAAACTTTTTTTTATTTTTTTAGCCTGCCATCTGGTTACTGGTGGGATTTTCATTACAGTACTGTACTTAAATCTGTCATAGTAAACATGTACTGTATCGTACTGTGAATAAAAACTGAACTGTATGTAGACCTACATGTTGCCTGTAGGCTGTAGCCTATTGTCACGTTTCATTTCTTTGTTACTTTAAAGCGAGAGAAAATGTCGAGTACAAAACGCAAACAAGTCGTACGAAGTACTGTATTTGATCAAAGCACGCACTCAAGTGGAAATTCGTTTATTTTATTATAGGCTAGGCTATATGAGTTTAGTTGGCTATTTGATTGCAATTTTGATGCATTTTCACAAGTAATTAAGGGTATTTTTCGTTGTATTATGAGTCTATATGAAACAAGTATACCACTTATTGAATTTGGTGCATTTTAACATAAGTTTGTCATCCGGACATTTCAGAGATACGAACGACCTTCGGTCCCGTTGGGTTCGGATAAGTGGGGTCCTACTGTACTACTTCCTTGTAGTCTAATAAACATGATGAATCACTTGAATGTCTTTCCTACCTTGTAATTTCTTCGGAAAATGATATTCAGCTAATGTTTTGAAAACAACAAAGATGTGTGAAACGTCACTATTATGTGCTCCACGTATTGACACAATGACGTAGTACGCGATTTTCGGGGACCACCTCAAATTTGCTCTAGAGCGCATACTAATGGTCAAAAACTACATTGGGTAACTTTAAAGGAGTAGTAAAGGGAAAAATCATGTTTAGCCCTGTTTTAAGGTTACTTATGATCATATATAAGAGTTTAACATATTTTTTGAATGATTTTCCACAGTGCTCACCCACATCCATTGTATGACCAAAACGGTGGTAGAGCAATTATCACACTCTCTCAAAAGTGCTAGTTTTGTCAACTTTTTGATCTGAACCATTGTATATGATCATAAGTAACCTTAAAACAGGGCTAAACATGATTTTTCCCTTTACTACTCCTTTAAGAAATTCCACCAGTATCTGTTTGGGAAACACTGCACCATTGTGACAGACCACAAACCGCTGCTGGACCTCCTGGGAGAGTAAAGGCATCCCACACCTCGCCGCAGCCAGAAGGCAAAGATGGGCACTGATTTTGGCAGCTTATGAGTACACCTTGGAGTATAAGGAGGGCTCAAAACACGGGAACGCGGATGCACTGAGCAGGCTCCCCCTGCCGATCACGTCCGCTGCCACACCACGGGAAGAAGAGGTGGTAATGCTCATGGAGCACATGAATGGCACACCACTACAGGTAACGCAGATATGGGAGGGGACCCGGCGAGACCCCATTCTGTCCAGAGTACATCAGGCGCTGCTGCAGGACTCCTGGCCCTCAGAGTACTGGATCAACCCAGAAATGCAGCCATACATAAGAAGAAAAAAGGAAGTGAGCGTGGAGGAGGGGTGCATACTGTGGGGAAGTAGAGTGATAATCCCACCTCAAGGAAGACGAATCATGATTGAGGAGCTTCATGAAGCTCATCCGGGGGTCCGGGGGTCTCACCAATGAAGTCTTTGGCCCGCAGCTACGTATGGTGGACAAACATGGACGCGGATTTAGAGTCCGCTGTGCGGGAATGTCATGCATGTCAAGTCCTACCAAGCCACCCCTGCAACAGCACCACTACACCCGTGGGATTGGCCAGACCAACCATGGATGAGGCTGCCTCTGGACTTCTGTGGGCCTGTATTGGGGAAGATGCTCCTCATCGTCGTAGATGCCTATTCAAAATGGATCGAGGCTCACCCAATGTTGTCTATTACTTCATCCATGACTATCGAGAGACTGAGAAGCATTTTTGCCACCCCTGCAGTGATTGTCAGTGATAATGGGCCTAGTCTGGTCAGTGCAGAGTTCAAGAACTTCCTACAAAAGAATGGCATACAGCATGTCACAACAGCACCATAACACCCGTCCTCAAATGGCTGTGCAGAGCGGGCGGTGCGGGTGGTCAAAGAGGGACTCAAGAAGATGGGGGAAGGTAGTCTGGAGACAAAGCTATCCAGGTTTCAGTTCAAGTACAGATCAACCCCCCAAACCACCACGGGAGCCACGCCAGCTGAGCTGCTCATGAACCGCAGGATCAGGACTCGGCTAGATCAGGTGCGTCCCTCGCTATTTACAAGTGTCTGATTCAGTCTATGTGAGGGGATACTCAGGCCAGAAGTGGATTCCGGCAACTTATAGAGAGGACCGGTCCAGTCTCTTGGAGAGTGAAAACACTGGATGGGAAACTGGTGAGACGACATCAGGATCAGATACAGCCATGTTATGATCACAACCTGGCTGACCCCCGTCTCTAAGAGGAGAGTGTTCCTGTGGACACAGCAGAGCAAGAACTAGAAAATCAGGCACACGAGGTAGTATGGGCACCGCCACAAGAAGCAGAGGATCCAGGCATACTGGTGCCGCCAGCAGAACTAGAGAATCCAGCACCAGATGCAGTGGCACCGGGGCCTCCAGACATTGGGGTTTTGGGAAATTGTTACCCAGTGAGAGTTAGACAGGCACCCACGTATCTCAAGGACTAAGTGGTAGCAGGGGCAGAATAATCCCCTCGTAGAATCAGACTAGGTTTAAGTGAATTTGTTCAGCACATAAAAGAAGGATTTTTGTAGACTATGGGGGGAGGAATGTTGTAATGTTCTGATTCATGTTGTATGTTATATTCAGTCAGGCAGTCAGGTGATATAAGGAGGGGCTTAATGTAGAGAGGGACCGGAAGTAACGTTCAGCAAGGAGATAACCACCAGAATGCGTAGTAATGGAGTCTGAAGTGCAGAATGCAATAAAGAGTAAATAACTTTGAGAGTGTATCATCCTTGACTTTATTACAGTAATTGTATAGCAACATGTAAACCTCAGTTGCTGGCGGTCCATCTGATGCCTGACCAGCCTCAGTGCAAATGTATAACTATGTGTGTTTATTCTATCCAGAATAAATCAGCCTTCAGCAGCAAGAAGTGGTCCAGCTATTTAATACATTGAAGAATATAGGTAAAAGTCCACAGTCTTAAAGTCAATGTAATGCTTGTTTGTGTGTTTTTGTGCTCATGTAAACAGTCTGGAATGTGCAGTGGAAGGGATAGAAGGAGACAGCTGATGCTGCTGTGGCCGTTCAGGGTAGTGGGTGTCAAGAGGTCACACTTAGGCCACAGGGGGGGCCTCTCCTCTGGGGTATTAATGACACATCTCTATGGGACACTAAACAGACACAACCTAGACTGACAACCAATGGTGATTAAGATATCAAGTTAGGGTGACAGGCGACACATCTGTATGGTCACTCCTCCACCAATCTAGCTTCACCTAAACGGGCAGGCTTAGGCGTGGGGGCTGGGCCGAGAGAGCACAATTTAACGTCTCAACCAAACCTTGAGACTTTGATTTGGAAACGGTAGGCAACTCGGACGGACAGATTCGCTGCTCCCAGCAGGCAGGCCCGCTGATAACACCATGCGGGGAGGGAAGTCTAAGACCTTGACTTCGCGCCACAGCCGCAGCCAGCAGAGAAGCAGGGAGAGAGAGACGAGGGAAACATCCCAGAGAAGCAGGGAGAGAGAGAGACTAGGGAAACAACCCAGTGAAGCAGGGAGAGAGAGACGAGGGAAACATCCCAGAGAAGCAGGGAGAGAGAGAGACGAGGGAAACATCCCAGAGAAGCAGGGAGAGAGAGAGACTAGGGAAACATCCCAGTGAAGCAGGGAGAGAGAGACGAGGGAAACATCCCAGAGAAGAAGGGAGAGAGAGAGACTAGGGAAACATCCCAGAGAAGCAGGGAGAGAGAGAGACGAGGGAAACATCCCAGAGAAGCAGGGAGAGAGAGAGACGAGGGAAACATCCCAGTGTTCCATGTGATTGTATCTTTGTACAATAAATCTATCATCTGTCGCCGCTTCCAATCCCGTGTTGGGGTGATTTTATCAATACTATCACAACAAAGAAGGCTATCAACATCGTGGTTCATAATTAGATGGTGCTGCAACTCTTATCAAGGCTTACAAAGAATTACACAACGCAGAGCAACATAAGAAGAAGAACGCCAAAAGCCAACATACACAATGCAGAAACACATGCGTACAAGACCAAACCGGTCACATCAGCAATTTTTTTTGAGTCAGCACAGGTGGTGGCCTCTAGATTTGCTTATGAATTACGTTATACGGCCATGCTCTCCACTTAATGTCCCCTACTAACACAATCAGGTTGCAGCAATGTTGCAGAAACGTGCAATTTAGACTTTTGTATGGTCCACTCAACGTCAAGTTAAACGTGCATGCAACGCAAACGCGGTATCTGCACACAAGTTGCTGCAACGTGCAGGTCCAACGTGTCTGCAACGTGCCTGCAATGTGTACACAACGTTGTGATTTCCGCGATGATTTCGATGTATATTGCTGCAACGTTGTATACACGTTTATATATTACTTTGTTACGTTGCTGCAACGTGGTCTACACTTCCGTTGGCTACATTTATAATTTGCATTACAAAACAAATCAGCTCTTTGCACAAGCTCCACTACTTCCTGAAACTACAGGCATATTTCTTTACCGTCCTATACTATTGGATAGCAATAGCGATGAATCCGGTGTGCAGCACACCTGATCAATCACTTCCATCCACTAGTATAGGACAGGAAAGAAATACGCCTGTAGAGTGTCAGGAAGTAGTGGAGCTTGTGCAAAGAGCCTATTAATGCCATAGTCAATGCAGCAAGCAAAATTATGGTACAAAAGTTATGACACAACACCATTCAGTCAAGAACAATTTATTTTATTAAAAAAGTACACAATGTCTGGCCTGCAACATGATAAACAAGTTTAAAAACAAAAAGGATAAAAAAAAATAATACAAAAACAGTTATTTACAAAAAAAATGGCAGGCTGTGCTCAGATAGGCTGGGGGTGGGCGTCAGATGGGCTGGGGGGGGGGGCTGTGCTCAGATGGGCTGGGGGGGGGGCTGTGCTCAGATGGGCTGGGGGGGGGGGCTGTGCTCAGATGGGCTGGGGGGGGGGGCTGTGCTCAGATGGGCTGGGGGGGGGGGCTGTGCTCAGATGGGCTGGGGGGGGGGGCTGTGCTCAGATGGGCTGGGGGGGGGGCTGTGCTCAGATGGGCTGGGGGGGGGGCTGTGCTCAGATGGGCTGGGGGGGGGGCTGTGCTCAGATGGGCTGCGGGTGGGCGTCAGATGGGCTGGGGGGGGGGGGCTGTGCTCAGATGGGCTGGGGGGCAGCTAGGAAGGGAAGTCTTCCTCATCAGAATGCTGGGGAGTGCTCAGATGGACTGTGCTTGGATGGGCTGTGCTCAGGCGGACTTCTGCAGATACCTAAAGACACAATGAAATGGCCGTAAATACACAACGCACATACATGCACAAAAAAGTGGTACACAATCTTTGGAACCATGCAGTCACACTGGGTAGGAGAAACCAAAAAAAAAGACATCACTTACCCTTCTGCATTTAGCAGGGGCATGTTTCAATGTCTCCTGCAGCTGGGCGGCCACCTCCGCCATCGTAGCCTTTGGCATGGAGACCATCACTGCACCTTTAAGTTATCAAGAAAGGTAATGGTTTCAATTCACATCGGTCATGGAACAAAGACGATGTATTAAAAAATATTCAAAATATGAACCATTTCTTACATGTTAGAACATTGAAGAGTGTCAAACTCTTCAGTGGCTTCTTCCCCTTCTTCCCGTGCACACTGTAGGCGCTCCACACCGCATGTGTGGCTACAGCTGACAGCACCCGCCGGACTGTGTCCGCCAAGTCTCTGCCACCAATGGCACCTAGGTATTGTGTCTGCAAAACAAAGAGTCATTTACTGTACCCTTCCCTGCACTGCAAAAATAAGACAAAGTTCCGCCCTGCAGACACTCACCATCTTCCTCTGATGTTCCCGGTCCTTCAACCTGGCCTCACAGACCTGCAGCTCCTCGTCCGTTTGGGCAGGGTTCAGTACATCCAGCACTTCTCCCTGGGCTCCAGACTCCACAGGCCGCGTGCTCTGGGCCAGTTCCCTCACAGTCCGTGCAAGCTCACGGAGTTGCTCCCGCATCTCTGAGAACTGCTGATGTACAGACCTCTGGAAATCTAGATAAACACAGATGTGGCTATAAGTACATTGACATAAAACTATGGTGTTGGCAGCATGCTTTGGCTTCTGGCATTTGAAGGAGAATAAATTAAGACATTAACAGGTAGACATCACAACACCACAGCAGTACATGCCACTCTTACCTGGTCTGGCTGGGGTGCTATACATGAAGCCTGGGCTCGCATGGTTTTCGCTCACAGGGGATGAGCTCGGAAAATCTGCAAGATGAGTAAATGGTATTCAATCTAAAAAAGCCAATCACAGAGCTAACTGAATGGGATTAGCAGGAAACTTTATGGTGTTGGCTTTGGCTTCTGGCATTTGGAGGGAAACTAAATAAAGACAAGACAGGTAGACACCACAGCAGTACATGCCACTCTTACCTGGTCTGGCTGGGTGCTGTATGATCTGGCTGGGGTGCTATAAATGGGGCCTGGGCCCCGCTCGCCCACATGGGACAAGCTTGGAAAATCTGCAAGATGAGTAAAATGGTATTCAAAATAAATAAAAAATAGTCCAACTATCAGTGTGCAGTAGGCATAGACATTTCATTTCAACACAAACATGCATACCTGGATTGTACAGCACACGTGGATTGTACTGGACCGCTGGCAGAGGCCTTTCAACTCCGGCACCTGGCACCTGGTCTTTGGCCTGCATAGTGGGGACCAATGGCTGCCCGGGGCTTGGAACATCTAGTGGAATATCACTAAATTAGCTCACGATTTCAAAAGTACTACTCTTTTGGGACTGTTGAATGCACCTTAGTATATTACCTTCGTCACTGTAGTGATAGCACGTGTTGCGCCGTCTCTTTCTAACGTCCTGGCGCTCATCCATTGACGACTGCTGCTCAAAGACTTTTGCCATGAGCCTGGCACCTTCGTAATGATCTGTGTGCATAAAGTACCATAATCAATACATTTCAGCCATCCTGTTTTCCTCAGAATAATGAGTAATGATCTTTTCCCCCCCCGCCAGTATTTTTTAACAGCTTAAAATGCAAACAGTACCAGTTGTGGACTTGGGGAAAACCCAAATTCAGCAGAGTCAAACAAACAATTTCCCTCAGTCCAGCGGCCATTTTATATTAACGTTAACTAACACAAAACTTAACATCTCAGACCGTTCGCTTGCTTATGTTTCTGCAAATGTTCGCGGCGAACACAAAGCCAGCAGTAACAGAAAAAAGATTTGCAATAGTTTGTCGGAGTATTTTCAATATTGTCTAAACATTAGTCAAGTTCGGGCCTTGACTTAGCTAGCTAACACTAGGTAGCGTGTTAGCTAGCACTAGGTAGCGTGTTAGCTAGCATTAGGTAGCGTGTTAGCTAGCATTAGTAGCGTGTTAGCTAGCATTAGTAGCGTGTTAGCTAGCATTAGTAGCGTGTTAGCTAGCATTAGTAGCGTGTTAGCTAGCACTAGGTAGCGTGTTAGCTAGCATTAGTAGCGTGTTAGCTAGCATTAGTAGCGTGTTAGCTAGCATTAGTAGCGTGTTAGCTAGCATTAGTAGCGTGTTAGCTAGCATTAGTAGCGTGTTAGCTAGCATTAGCTAACGTTAGCTAGCTAGCATTGGGCTTCCAATTCCTGAACTTAGTTTAGCGTGCAGGTTATGAGTTACTTCTGTTTACTTAAATTATTACCGGTAAGTAAACAAATAAATAGCTAAACCAACAGTCAAATCAATGTAATTTGATGAGAAAACCCCCCGAGGTAACTGGTATAACTTACCAGAAATGAGTTCGCACCACACAAAAAAAGTGTTTTAGTCCCCAATCTGCTCTCTTTATGGCTTTAAACCACAGCTTTCGGTGGTTCCTCTGAAAAGGGTGACATCTCGAGGGGATGATGAAGAATCTGAGGCCATCATCTTGTTCTTTTCTGTTTGTACAGTTCACAGCACAGCGGCTTTGAGGCATAATTAGCTACACGAAACGGAGCTACTGTGGCTAGCGAGTTCGTTCCTCGTTCGCTCGTTCCTTTTTCCCAAAGAGGCTGCGTGCGTGCGCACCCCGCTGTGACGTAGACGGCGAACCCATCTATAGGGAGGGAAAGTGATCTCATCGCCCCCTAGTGGAAGCGTTCCATAATGCCGAGAGAATGAATGGGTTTTCTCGTCACGTCTTTTGAAAAATGATATCTTGGTCGACACCGAAAGGTTAGTTTTAATTAATGAAAAAGCATTAAATGTTAACAAACAGGGAAATATACAATCAATAACATTTCTAAGATGAGTTATTCACCTCAACATAGTACAATATGAAGGATATAAGCGAAAATTTAAAAAAAGAACAAAAGACAGGAGCAGTTTGGCAAAGAATCCTGCCTACTTTAACTGTGAACCAAGCAAGCAGTGACGTCACGGGATAGCCCGATTGCAATCCTAATGCTAGCCTAATAGGACTTTAATCCAACGTCACAGCAACGTTATTTAATGACGTTGCAGAGACCCATATTGCCAATGTTTCTGCAACGTTGCAGAAAAGTCTAATTAGACTTAGGAGGGTAAAGTTATTTTCGACCTTAGATGGACGTTGTCACAACATCGCCTGATGGTAACGTTGCAACTTACCTAAGTACAACTTATGTGCAACGTTGCTGCAACCCACTGTGTTAGTAGGGTCACCAGCGAATAAAAGAAGTGAACGCACGCAGCAACGACCAACAACAGAGAAATTCACTGAAAACAGACCGCATGTCGGTATGTTCGCTTCACGCGCTTCCCTCTCAACATGGTCATACAAAACAGCTTGCTGAATTCCGAAAAGATGAATAAACTATTCTGTTTTCGATTCAAATGTGTAGCTATATGACCCTCCCCTGGACTCAAATTAAAAAGAACAGTAACCCTCTCCTGGACTCAAATTCAAAAACAGTCGTCTACCCCTCCCTTGTTCATTCGAAGTTCACTTCCTAAACCGAAGCCCCAAACGGCTTCGCTCTAATCTTTCAAAAATAAAAAATAACATACAACTTACCGAATTGAGGATTGTCGTAGCCTACAGTGAAAGGCTAGTGAGTAGGTTGTGATGGAAACGTTTGTTTACTCACAAATAATAAAGAGCTTGTCTCTTGTTTTCTTCAGATGGATAAAAAAATCTTTGCAATGGGGAATCTTTACAGGCGTGACAAACAATGTTCAACTGTGAAAAGTTTCCAAGGTAGAGAGAGACACAAATTAGGAACACAGTTTATATACAGTTTTGGTCGTGACTGCTAGTCTTTTCAATGCTCTTAACCAATCGGTGAAAGCCGGGAACAATGACGCGTTTCACTGTTCAGACTCTGCAGGCCTGGAGACTTCGAGGGGGCGGGTCAACTGTCAATCAATTTCTACTTTGGCCAATCAGAGGCTGACAATCGTCTTGTCAATCAAAAACTAATTTCGCCTGAAACGGTTGAATCACTTTTGATTTGGCGAATCGCCTTTCTCTTAGGAGAAGGGGTGTGAGACGCAAAGCTAATTTGTCATTAATAAGTGTCAGCTGCGGACGATCAAGCGAACATATTGGACGTCTTTCGAGGTAAGGGAGATTGACACAAGTAACATAACAATAAGCAGTTATTTTAACGTATTTTCAATTAGTTATAACATTGACAGCGCCTAAATGCTCACATTTAAGAACGTAGACGAAGATGCTGAGATGCCTGACGTTAGATAAATAGCTTGTTAGTATACATCCATGATCCTAGCCGTCACAACGTGGCTAGCTAGGTGTAGGCTATTCTTGACCCAAGTTAACATTAGCAAAGCGGTGTACCTGCGCACATGCACAAACAGAGCAGTGCTTCTACAAAGAAATCTATCATATTTATTTTCTCATGTAAACACTGGGCGTTTGGTGTTGCCAAGCAATTAGGCTCTTTGCACAAGCTCCACTACTTCCTGAAATTCTACAGGCATCCTTATTTCCTGTCCTATACGATTGGATGGAAGTTATTAATCAGGTGTGTCACTTATATAGATAAACAAATAGACAGGTAGGTGTGTATACATATACACAGTATGCATGATTATGTTCTGTTAAAAATATATAATTTGTTGACAGGAAACCAAGAGGTACAAGAGAGTGGAAGAGAGGGGACAGGAGGAGAGGACATAGAGATGAGAGGTGAGATACCTGATGTTAGCCAAAGAGACACTACATTAATTAGATCCTGGCAAGTTTAAAAAATAATGTGGATGGATGGGTGGGTGGGTGGGGGTGGGGGTGTTTATAGCTTATGTTTATGTTTTGTTAATTTGTGGACAGGAGATGAAAATGGACACCACCGTGGAGGAGAGGTGACAGGAGGAGACCAGCATGGACAAAAGACAGGAGGAGAGGTGACAGGAGGAGACCAACATGGACACCACAGTGGAAGAGAGGTGACAGGAGGAGACCAACATGGACAACACAGTGGAAGAGAGGTGACAGGAGGAGACCAACATGGACACCACAGTGGAAGAGAGGTGACAGGAGGAGACCAACATGGACAACACAGTGGAAGAGAGGTGACAGGAGGAGACCAACATGGACATCAGAGTGGAGGAGGCTAGGCTGGGAGAGAGGTGACAGGAGGAGCTAGTCTCATGTTTCTAATAGATGGTGTGTTCTCATCAACATTCACTTAAGTTGTGTCCTCTCTGGATGACCTCCACTACTCTCAGTTAAAGATGATATTAATCCAATATGATGCGTGTTGTTCTTTATAGATCTAGCCTCTTCATTTTGCTCTCAAAGTGCACCAGATTGAAGCACCACAACTAAATGACCTCGGTATTACAAAAATCCTGCGTACGGCCCTGGTCCTGAATGTTTCAGAGGGCAGATGATGACCTCCTTCTAATCAAGGAGCAGGTGTTCATAACTCTGTCTGCATCACTACACTGTGGTGACATTTTGGTTGTACCGTCTGATCACAACACTAAGAGTTCCAATCTAATTTTTTAACCTATCTGTCTAAATGTCTGACTGTCCATCTCTATCTTTAATTGTCTGCCCCTGTTTTATTATTGTATCTGAGGCTTCACGTTTGGTGATGGGACCTCAGTGGGTGAGAACAGACATGCTGAATAGACATAAAGATCTAGGCATGGGCAGCATCTTTCCATCCATTTAAAAAATAAATATGTATTATTTTATGCCAACCTACATTCAGTCTAGCCCTAACCCTAACCTCTTGGAGTGCAGGAAGTGTCGGCCAGCTGTGTCATGTGTGTGTGTCTCCATTCTCAGCGTCAGTACATCCAGTTTGATAGTTCACCTGGGCCAGCAGACTAAGCAGAGCCTCGACCCAAACAAGGTGTCCTGAATGGTCTCCCAGGTCCGCCTTGTACAACTGAACTGTCAGCTCAGTGTTTCAGTGTGGTCTACAAGCTATTCAATAAAACCTGGAGAAAATGATCTGTATCTTGTCTTTACACTTACAGCACACATGCTGCACAAATGATGACCTTAATTGTATGACACTTGTTTTGTAAAATGCACAAGGGTATCTCTAACTTGGCTAGACTGTGGATGTGGTGACTAGTCCAGGCCAGTCAGCATGGTATAAGCTGCATACAGGTGAGCAGAAGCTGAAACGCTTGTTCCTTGGCTAGGACCAAGGCAGCATGCCAGCAGGGTCAGGCCTGTGCCGGGAGGTCAGTACATTAGAACCCCCTTAGGCTGGCTGTATGTATCCTAGGTTCTCAAACTTATATTTGTGGTATAGAAAGGTAGAACTTGCTTGGTTGGTTATGCAAGTGTGTGTGTGTGTGGTACTGTTGATTTTCCTCCACACTCCTCTCAGCCATATGTTTCCCCTATGTGGATCTGAAAACAGTGATAGGGATTAAATTACGTTGCTAAGAGAACTGCTCGTCACCAGAAGCATTCAAGAACATAACCTGTGCTGGAATACTAGTGTATGAACAAATCAATACAAGTAGAGCACATCTACTGACAGGCTGGCTGAATGACTGGAAGACTGACTTGGGACCTCCACTGAGGGCATCCCAGTCCTGGCTATGGATCAGTAGGCTAGTGATGCTCCCCTGCCCCTGGGCTAGTGTAGACCATTGCTAGCCTCTACCCACAAGCCATTACATTGATCATAGGCCTACTAAGAGAATACCAAGGGGAGTCTTGGTAAGGCTTTTATCAGGGAGGTTGATGGATTACGTCTTTCAAGCTACATGATTTGCATTAAAAATATAATCTCTCTCTCACACACAGTCATGTAATTCAGTCAATCTAACTCCATAACAAATTGCATTAGGCCTACGTAACTAGCAAGCTAGCAAACTGTCTCTGATTGGCCAAAGTAGAAATTGATTGACAGTTGACCCGCCCCCTGGAAGTCTCTGGGCCTGCAGAGATACACACTTGGGAAATTGAGGGGTCTTCTACAGGGCAATAAAGTGGGATCTCTGTATAAAAACGCCTAATGAGAAGCAGGGGGCTTGATACCACAAGGGAACATGCATAACGGGTGGGGGACAACATGTTTACATGTGTACAGTACTTGTTGTTGTTGGCAACCCCGCCCCAATAGCGGACCTAGGACTACAACTGGCTAAATTGGCTCTGATTGAGACCTGTGCCACTGATTGTTTGATTGGTTTCCATCTGCCTCGTTAGTATGTGTACAGTATTTCTAGCCTACATGTACAGTAGCTCCCATCTTGTTCTTTGTCTGTTCCATTTGCTTTAGCTGTGCATAGTCCCTTGTGTTTCCGGTGCCATCTTGTAAGTCTGTAAGTTTATAAGCTCTGTCTTTTCTTCTTCACTTGTCGAGTGTATACCGTGGTTTTATTGTTTAGTCTTTGGTTTTGTGAAAACTGCTGAAACCTTAATGCACCTGTGACAGTTACATGCAGCCCTTGTGATTGCTTAAGTCAGTATGAAACCATCTATGGCTTCTCACATGGCAGGTAACTCAACAAGAGTTCAAGCCCAGGGGGGATGCAGAATAACAATGCTAATACATGTACAGTACATACTCAGGCATTGTGCTGTGACATGATTTTTTAAAACGTATTTATGTATTGTATCTGTTACTGTTTCTTCATTTTGTTTACATCTCTTCATCTGACCAGCCTGTTGTCTGCTTACATCTCAATCAGTCCCACCTGTGTTCAATTCAGTCAATCAGTGAATCCATGCTCAGTCCAGAGTCCCACAACTCATTCCCATCACAGTATGTAGGCCTACTAATATGTTCATCCAGGATTGCTACAGTGTAAATAAGCTGCAACATTTATCATTTTTTACTTAGAGCTATCTGAAGCCAGCCATGCTCTCCTCATATTCACTGCACATTCTTGCTCAATAAATCTCTAATGTTCATGATTTAAAAAATGACATTTTCATGACATGGTAGATGTAGTGTGAAATGTATTGTGTGCCAGAAACAACCACAAACAACCTCAGATCACAACACCAGATTTAACTTTTCTCCATTTCCATGGTGGCCTGCTATACACTGTCGAACAGTTTAACAATATGGATTAGAGCAGGGGTTCCCAACCTTTCTTCCCCAGAGCCCCCCATTTACACCTGATGGAATTTGCCCCCCCCCCCCCCCCCCCCCCTCCAAATCAGTGTGAACGTCCAGTCTGTGTATGTTTGTGTGTGCAAATTACATCAGGCGTAAGTTAGGGTACAATTAAGTTCTTCGCCAATGTAGCAGGAATATTAATGTGGACACGATTCATAGTCTCTGATTAATTTGTTGAATTTATATGATATTGTAGTGCTTTTGGGCCCTTCATCAGATATAATCATGTATTTTGCTGTGTGACATGTCAATAACATGATTCTTTGACAAATATTTGTCTAGCTAATATTAGGGCCTCAAATTGTCTGAGGTCTGGCGCACCAAACAGAACAATAACAAGACAAGACTGGCTCACTAGTCACCAGACACCAGTCGTCTAACAGGGTTCTTATCACAAACATGCATCAGCAGGTATGTGTGTTCTGATTGGCTGTGTGACAAGCCGCTGTGTGTGTGTGCCTTGTCTTCTCTTCCACAGTTCAAGTTCTGCAGCCTGTTCAGCTATGAGGACTGGGGGAATCATCCCAAACTCCTGCTTCTGCCCGGAAAGGCCAAGCAGCAGGGACGCTGTCAGGGGATGAGCTTCACAGTGAGCCATCTATCAATACACACACACACACACACACACACACACACACACACACACACACACACACAGACAGACACACACACATGCACACACACACATAGACTGATACACACTCACACACACATGGACACACACAAACACACACATACTGTAGGAGCAGCAACCTTAGCTGGCAGCATCATCTCTGTCTCTCTCTCTGTCTGTCTCTTTCTCTCTCTCAATAAACAGTATAAAGGAGAGTTCCCTATGGTGACAAAGAAAGGGGCACCATCTTTTATCTTCCGTTGATTAAACCCACCCCCCTCATTTCTCTTCTATCTCAGTACATGCTCAGTTAAGCGGGTTGGCAAGGAGGTCTACAAACAGGTGAACACTAGACTTCTGTACAGACTTATTAAGGAAATTATCAATCAATCAATGATGTGCATGTGTGTGTATGTGTGTTTGTTTGTGTGTGTGTGTGTTTGTTTGTGTCTGTGTGTGTGATTGAAACGTCTAGTATGTCCCTAGCACGTCTGTAACAACTCTCTCTCTGTCTCTCTCTCCCTCTCTCTCTCTCTCTCTCTCTGTCTCACAGACATGCTCCTCCATCCTCATGGCTTCCTCTCCATGGCCGATGACATCATAGTGGGGATCTTGTTGGGGTTTGCGTCCCTGTCTGAGTAGCCAGTTCTTCACTGGCCTGCCGTCCTAACGGTCACCACTCTTCAGTGTTTATAATCTGATAATCTGCATCCTCTGCTTGCAGTTTGAGGTCTCCTAGCTGAGCTCTGTGCAACACCGCCACTAGTTGGTTGACTGCTATCATTGCATGTTGATGAAGGTCTTCGGGTGGCCAGTTAAATAGTTACAGAAACATGACAATAACTAGAATAGCGCTAAGAGAGCACAGACCTCTGCCTGTGATGCATTTCGTCAGCATGTACAGTTCTGTTTTAGTTTAGCAGTTCTATATGGCCAACGTGAAAATGCATGTTGCAGATGAAATATTGATCACCTTGATGAAGCTGAATCTGTTGTAGTGTGAGACCAAGCTGATCAGGGTGCTGTTCTGGGTTTAAAATGACCCACCATAGGAATTGAATGGGTAAAATGACCCGCTATAGGAAATGAATGGGTAAGACAATATTATGTTCATCCAGCAGATGGAAAACATCCCCATACACACCCACAGCCACAACTCACCTGGGTTACCCGGGTTCTAGGTCTAAAATGAGCCCCCGTTTTATAGTGTTCAAGGCCAAATTTGACTAATCTGTTTTAACTGCTCTTATATGAACACAAAAACCATAAATCCCCAAATGAATGTGAACCACCTGAAGCATTCAGGTCAATACCATTCTCTTAGTGTACACCACATGCTCCCCCACACGTCCATAGTGTGAAACCACTTGGATACTGAAAGTGTAGAGCCATTACCAGTCAATACAAAGTTATCCTAAGTGATCATCTTTATACTATTAGTGAAACATATCCAGATGAAATAATTTATTTCAAAACAGCAATCCAGATCCGGATGAAAATGATTTATTTCAAAACAGCAATACACCCATTCACAAAACACAAAATCAGCAAATGTTTTGATTTGTATGAACATTATGTCAATATGTTGTGGCCTTCCAATTAATCCACTTAAAACCTATCTAGCTAGCTACATTACAATATATTACAGTCATTTAGCTGACACTTTTATCCAAAGTAATAATAACAATAATTGCATTTAAAGTAGTTGCCAGAACTCACAAGTGCATCACCTTTCTAAAACAAGTGACTAAGAGCATAATCTAGTGCTGAAGGCAAAGTGAAGAATAGCAAACTAAAAATAGAATAGGTGCTTGGTACAGTTCTACTCCTGGTAGTACTGTACCTCTTGAAGAGGTGTGTTTTGGGCATTCAGTCCAAAGCGTTCAATCTTGGTTCCATCAGACCAGAGTTTATTTGTTTCTCATGGTCTGAGAGTCCTTTAGGTGTCTTTTGGTAAACTCAAAGTGGGCTGTCATGTGCCTTTTACTGAGGAGTGGCTTAAGTCTGGCCACTTTACCATAAAGGCCTGATTGGTGGAGTGCTACAGAGATGGTCGTCCTTCTGGAAGGTTCTCCCATCTCCATAGAGGAACGCTGGAGCTCTGTCAGAGTGACCATCGGGTTCTTGGTCACCTCCCTGACCAAGGCCCTTCTCCCCTGATTGCTCAGTTTGGCCAGGCGGCCAGCTCTAGGAAGAGTCCTGGTGGTTCCAACTTCTTCCATTTACAAATGATGGAGACGACTGTGCTTGTTGGGACCTTCATCAATGCTGCAGAGATTTTTTTTTGTACCCTTCCCCAGATCTGTGCCTCGATACAATCCTGTCTCTTGAGCTCTGCAGTCTGAATGTCAACAGGCGCTCTGCCTCTCTCCCCTGTTTTTTTTATGGACATTGATCTCTTCCTTCAACCTTAATAAACAGACAAACTCTCATTACCATCAAATCATTTGACAAGAATTGAGAAGGTGCATCCAGGTGCAGGGCCGTCTGGGATATATGAGAGGCCCTGTGCGAAATAGGCATTGCGAGCCCCCCCCCGACACGCCTCTGTCTCCCCCCCGAAACGCCCCCACCCCCGACACTGAGTAGCGGCAGCGCTAGAGTGAAAATAAAGTTCCTGCCTGCCGCGAGGCCCTCTAAAGCGCGAGGCCCGGGGCGACCCCCACCTTTCACCCACCCCTGGCGGCGGCCCTGTTCAGATGCATTTGCTCCTACCCAAGTATCTCCCTCTCTGTGGAGACAAGTGAGCTCTGTAGGGTGCTGTTCTGGATCTTTGTCTGTATCAGACTTTTCTTTAGACCGTCTCTCTCCTCCCTCAGTCTGAGTATTCCCAGGCGATCTGCCTCTCTCCCCTGTTTTTGAGCATTGATCTCTTCCTTCAACCTTAATAAACAGACAGAAACTTTCATTATCATCACATCATTTGGCAAGAATTGAGAAGGTGCATCCACATGCATTTGCTCCTACCCAAGTATCTCTCTCTCTGTGGAGGTGAGTGAGCGCTCCAAGGTGCTGTTTTTGAGCTCTGTGTGGATCAGACTTTTCTTTAGACCGTCTCTCTCCTCCCTCAGTCTGAGTGTCTCCCGGTGGGCCACCTCTCTCCCCAGGCGATCAGCAACCCGGGACGTCTCCAGGCCTCGCAGTCTCTCCACCTCTCTCTCCAGATCTCCCAGTCTCTCAACCTCTCTCTCCAGACCTCCCAGTCTCTCCACCTCTCTCTCCAGACCTCCCAGTCTCTCCACCCCTCTCTCCAGACCTCCCAGTCTCTCCACCCCTCTCTCCAGACCTCCCAGTCTCTCCACCCCTCTCTCCAGGCCTCGCAGCCTCTCACTGAGCGCTCTGTTCTCCTTATACTGTGGGAAGACACACAAGCTTTCCATGTGACACAGCAAAACTCCCTGGCTTTGTTCCAAATCGCATACTTCTTCTTTTTACTGTTAGTATGTATTACAGCTGCCCTTATGAAGTATGTACTTTGAATGCAGTATGCATACGAATGGGACATACTAGCCTACTTCAAGCTAAGAATCACAGGGGATGTAAAGGCAGGCTAAAAGACTTGTGTGACGCGCTGTGTGACAGGACATATGGTGCGTTCAAGACAATGCAGGACCAAGTTGGGAATCCCGACCCCCGACGTCATTGCATTCATGACGATTTTAACGCGGGAGAAAAAAGTAAGTAACGAATCCAGCTAGCTCTGAGCTAGCAAACGTTAGCTATGTTATGTTAGCCAGCAAAACAGCTGGCTAACTAATTTTACTAGTAAAATAGCTGTTAAAGTCCACATATTGCTATAATCAGAGAGACATATATAGAATACAAACATAAATTGCACAATCAGACATCAAATTACATGTAAAAACGTCAACAAACACTTTATAATAATTAAATTCTTAAAGTCAACGTTATATACTAGCTACTCAGCTAACACTGGCACATTTACTATGAGTGCTTATTTACTAAAATGTTCCTAAAATTATTGATTGGTGTGCATTGTCCCTGTAAAAAAATAAACTGAATAAACTGAAACTATGCCGCCATGTTGTGACGTCAACTTGGGGCTCAAAATAATACCAAGTTCCCGATTTGTTATCCTGAGTTGGACGAGCGTTCAATTCGTTTTTCACAAGTTGGAGTTCCTGAGTCCCGAGTTGTCTTGAATGCACCAATAGTAGGCTAGTTCATTTAGGTAGGCCCCTAGTAGGCTATTTTAAGTAGGCTAGTGATTGTTGTGCTTTCTTTACTTGGTGGTAGGATTGTACTGTTGTAGTGTTGTAGTATTTAAAAAAAGGTTTGTAATATTTCCTGTCATCGTGCTCTATTGTGTAAGTGGGGGATCAGTTGAACTTTGACAATTTCTTGGCGGTTAATATCATTTCATTATGTTTTTTTTTCTCTCTCTACCTCTCAAATCAAGATTCAGCTTGGGTACAAATATGTTAACTTAGCTCCTAATAAACATCCATATTCACAGCCACAGCGCTCACCTGCTCATTGATCCTGCGCTGCAGCTGCATGATCCTCTTGCTCTTGGCAACATCCAGCTTCCTGAGGCGCTTCTCCCGCCTCCTCCTGCCCATGAGGCGACGGACGCAGCTCTGTCGCAGGACCACGGACGCCACAATTCATTGTTTTAAGGATCAAAATATTGAAATGAAAAGACAAGAATCTCCCAAAGTGAGGTTAAGATACAGCTGGCTCACCTGAACGTTCAGGGCCTTCTCTTGTTTTTGGAGGAGCTTCTTCAGGGTGTCCTGCTGGTGTTTCTCTGTGTTGAGGGGCAGGTCGTGGCGGTGCTTCTCTGTGTTGAGGGGCAGGTCGTGGCGGTGCTTCTCTGTGTTGAGGGGCAGGTCGTGGCGCTCCAGATGGCTGTTGATCAACTTGCTAAATGCAAGGCTCACCTTTTGTCCTGCTCTCAGGGTGCATCTCCACGACAACGTAATGACCATACTAGTGATGACCTCTAAGACTATGTCCTTGAAAGCGGTCCATTCCGGCACGACAAAAGGGAGCAAGTCCAAATACCCTTCACAAAAAAGTATGTAGAGCAGACCGGCCACGTACAGCTGGGAGAAGGGAACCCGATGCCTTCCATGCACCACCTCTCTGATTCTCAGGAGGATGCTGCTCCATGGAAGCTTGAAAACCTTGGTAGTCATGACCTTGATGACTATGATCCGAAGAATGATCCAAGGCAACGCTCTTAACCTGGACCCTGGCCTCCATTTCACTGCCATGACAGAGCTGTGCATGTCCTGTGTTGTGCACGCCTGTGCCTCCAGAGATCCTATAGACACAGAATGAGTGAATTAGTGACAAAGTGCACATAAATGAAGGCTAGCATATCTCAACACTTTCAAAATGTTTGGACATAACACATACCGTTACATACTCCAGCAGGAACTGCTAGATTAGTCCCTCTAACAAGGTCCTTCTGGAGACTCAGTAGTGGAAATGTAGCATTGCCCACCTGTGACTACAGAGATCCTATACACACAGAATGAGTTCATTAGCGACAATGTGCACATAAATAAAGGTTTGCACATCTCAAGACTTTCAAAATATGTGGACAGAACACATACCGCCAACTATCCCAGCAGGAAGCTTTAGAGCAGAATCGAGGGTATCGTGATGGCTCCCATCCTGTATTAATCAAAGAAGCATTTTAGTGGCACTTTTCCTGAAGTTGACATTAATTGGTCCATTAATAACCAACTAGGCATAATAATCAACTTCACCTACCTTTCTGTCGAACATCACGCCATCAATTCAACATTAAATTTAGAGGTCCAAAACTCTATCACTCTATCACTATCACTGAGATCGTCTTCTCAGACAGCTTTTAGAAAGCAACTGAGGGACTATTTAATACTGACATAATAATATAATTTATCATTTTGATCCTTGCAACTATATTCAGTTCTATGTTGGTTGTTTTTTTGTCATGCCCATTCATTTTTATTCCTTTTTTCCCCATTACTTTTGGTCTCTTTTTTGTCCCTCTGTTTTGTGCTAGCCTACAGGGCAATGGAAGGAACAGCTCCATCCTACATGCATCAGGCACGACATGCCTCATACCTCATAACTGAGGGTTGCCAGGTTGGAGGGGGGCTCCTCCTCTACAGCTGGCACCGTGGAAAATCCATCCTGCACAGTGTCTGGCCTGAACTGCTCTGAAAGGACATCATCTGTGGACTCCATTGGCTGTATAGGAAAAAAAAAACTTATCACAGACTACATTTCCCGTCTCCCATTGGGGTTATCAGAACTGTTGTGATGAGACTGATTCATGATGATAATGACAATGATGCCAGATTAACTGAACTTCTTCTACAATATCAATATTTCGGTAATGATATTGGGGGACTAATGCTGTTGTGTAATTGACCAATGTTGCATACTGTCAGCATTGCTGAATACGTACAGCCTAGAGCTACAGGACCTAATGGAAATGTAAACACCAGCAAGCGAGACAACAGAAACATGGGGGTATTCCAGGACGTTCAAAAAACTCTGAATTTAACCCTGATGTCTGACTGCATTCTAACTCCTAGCGACTGGCGAGGGACGATAACACTGCGGCATGAACCGGATCTAGTGTTGGAGTAGAGTGAAAACCAACCACTGAAAAGACATGACTGTAATGTAATGGAGGCCACTGCGGTCGATCGACGCGGTCACGGCTCTTCTCTGTCCTGGCCGCGCAGTGGTGGAACGAACTGCCCACTGATGTCAGGACAGCAGAGATGCTGCCCATCTTTCGTCGCAGCCTCAAAACTCATCTCTTCAAGAAGTACTACGACAATCCTCCCTCCTAAGCACGTATTGTATTTTATTCTATTATATTGTATTGTACTGTATTTTAGATTGCTATTCTTGCACTTTGCCTTCAGCACTAGATTATGCTCTTAGTCACTTGTTTTAGAAAGAAGATGCACTTGTGAGTTCTGGTTAGTAGTAGAACATTGGCTTTTCCTACGTTAAATGCAATTATTGTTAGTCGCTTTGTATAAAAGTTTCTGCTAAATGACTGTAATGTACTGTAATGTAATGTACAGTAACAGTGAAACAAGCGAACAGAGAAACCAGGTTCTCCATCGAAGACAGCCTGGTGATGCAAGGTTAGGTGGAACAAACTGACCACTGACGTCAGGACAGCAGAGTCGCTGCCATCTTTCGCCACTGGCTCAAAACTGTACCAGCAGAACCACACCAGTGGTACCAGTCTGTACTGTACCAGCAGACCCAGACCACTGGTACCAGCAGCTGGACCGAAGAGATGCCTGAGCAGAGCCTCCTGGTAGAGCAGAGCCTCCTGGTTCCAGAGACGTGTGCTCTCTGCTAATCCCCATCCTCTGAGGAGCCTCTACACACACCACGTCTCTCCTCTGACTGTCTACACACACACCACGTCTCTCCTCTGTCTCTACAAACACACCATGTCTCTCCTCTGTCATAAATGAAGAGGTCACGCATAATGCATGTCAGAATAATACTGAATTACATTACTATAGAATTATATTACTATATGACATAGTAATGTCAGAACTGGTCACTACCATTACTGTACTATATGTTATGGTTACGTTATGTGTTCTTAACAATGTCCAGTAGGTGGCAACAGAGGTTCACCTAAGCACTACTACTTGTTAATCACCTAGGTAGATATAGCAGTGCAGTGTCAGTTAGTCAGTGATGGCCATGCCCTGTAATGCACTTCTCCAAAGTATATCAGTGAACGTCAGTAAATGGTTACGCCGCTGTCCGACCTTGATTATGTAATATATTACAAGATATTACAATTACATATCCAGAAAAGGGCTTCAGGTAGTTTCTGGTCTCAGGAGGCGGGCTCTAGACCGGGTCTGAACAGTGAAACGCGTCATTGTTCCCGGCTTTCACCGATTGGTTAAGAGCATTGAAAAGACTAGCAGTCACGACCAAAACTGTATATAAATTGTGTTCGTAATGTGTGTCTCTCTCTACCTTGGAAACTTTTCGCAGTGGAAACTTTCGACAGTTGAACATTGTTTGTCACGCCTGTAAAGATTCCCCATTGCAAATATTTTTTTATCCATCTCAAGAAAACAAGAGACAAGCTCTTTATTCTTTTTGAGTAAAGAGACGTTTCCATCACAACCTACTCACTAGCCTTTCACTGTAGGCTACGACAATCCTCAATTCGGTAAGTTGTATGTTATTTTTTATTTTTGAAAGATAAGAGCGAAGCCGTTTGGGGCTTCGGTTTAGGAAGTGAACTTCGAATGAACAAGGGAGGGTTAGACGACTGTTTTTGAATTTGAGTCCAGGAGAGGGTTACTGTTCTTTTTAATTTGAGTCCAGGGGAGGGTTACTGTTCTTTTTAATTTGAGTCCAGGGGAGGGTCATATAGCTACACATTTGAACCGAAAACAGAATAGTTAATTCATATTTTCGGAATTCAGCAAGCTGTTTTGTATGACCATGTTGAGAGGGAAGCGCGTGAAGCGAACATACCGACATGCGGTCTGTTTTCAGTGTATTTCGCTGTTGCTGGTCGTTGCTGCGTGCGTTCACTTCTTTTATTCTCTGGTGACATTAAGTGGAGAACATGGTCGTACAACGTAATTCATAAGCAAATCTAGAGGCCACCACCTGTGCTGACTCAAAAAAAATTGCTGATGTGACCGGTCTGGTCTTGTACGTATGTGTTTCTGCATTGTGTATGTTGGCTTTTGGCGTTCTTCTTCTTCTGTTGCTCTGCGTTGTGTAATTCTTTGTAAGCCTTGATAAGAGTTGCAGCACCATCTAATTATGAACCACGATGTTGATAGCCTTCTTTGTTGTGATAGTATTGATAAAATCACCCCAACACGGGATTGGAAGCGGCGACAGATGATAGATTTATTGTACAAAGATACAATCACATGGAACACTGGGATGTTTCCCTAGTCTCTCTCTCTCCCTGCTTCTCTGGGATGTTTCCCTCGTCTCTCTCTCCCTTCTTCTCTGGGATGTTTTCCTAGTCTCTCTCTCCCTGCTTCTCTGGGATGTTTCCCTAGTCTCTCTCTCTCCCTTCTTCTCTGGGATGTTTCCCTCGTCTCTCTCTCTCCCTGCTTCTCTGGGATGTTTTCCTCGTCTCTCTCTCTCCCTGCTTCTCTGGGATGTTTCCCTAGTCTCTCTCTCTCCCTTCTTCTCTGGGATGTTTCCCTCGTCTCTCTCTCTCTCCCTGCTTCTCTGGGATGTTTCCCTCGTCTCTCTCTCCCTGCTTCTCTGCTGGCTGTGGCGCGAAGTCAAGGTCTTAGACTTCCCTTCCCGCATGGTGTTATCAGCGGGCCTGCCTGCTGGGAGCAGCGAATCTGTCCGTCCGAGTTGCCTACCGTTTCCAAATCAAAGTCTCAAGGTTTGGTTGAGACGTTAAATAGTGCTCTCTCGGCCCAGCCCCCACGCCTAAGCCTGCCCGTTTAGGTGAAGCTAGATTGGTGGAGGAGTGACCATACAGATGTGTCGCCTGTCACCCTAACTTGATATCTTAATCACCATTGGTTGTCAGTCTAGGTTGTGTCTGTTTAGTTTCCCATAGAGATGTGTCATTAATACCCCAGAGGAGAGCCCCCCCTTGTGGCCTAAGTGTGACCTCTTGACACCCACTACCCTGAACGGCCACAGCAGCATCAGCTGTCTCCTTCTATCCCTTCCACTGCACATTGGACTGTTTACATGAGCACAAAAACACACAAACAAGCATTACATTGACTTTAAGACTGTGGACTTTTACCTATATTACCTATATTCTTCAATCCCTCCTGTGATTCTATACAATCGCACAGAATCATACCAATCTAGATAAAATGTCACACAGAGATACATAGGGAAATACATGAATCCTTCTTTCTCCAATGTTGCCTGACCACGTAACACGGACCGGCTGGCTTAAGATCCTCTGTACCTGGAACCATCCTCAAAGATAACAACACTCAATATAACAAAACAAAACACCCCACCCCATGCATCATTTATTAAAAAACACACCCCTAAAAGCAAAGCAAAAACAAATTTGACCGAAATAACATATCGGAACCTAGCATTCAGACAGGCACCTTAACAAATTAAGCATTACTGCAATCAAATCATAATCTGGGTAGAGAGACGTAGTCTCTCGCCCTGGGCCCCTCCTGACCCTGCGGACCTGATAGCGGCGGCGCGCCTCACTGGTGCAAGCCTGAATCCGGATTCCAAGCCCACACCAGCAGCCACGCCCAACACTACCATCCCCACGGGTCCGGCCATCTCTAATAATAAGAACAGTAAAGGATTTCCCTGCAACTATTCGAACCCGGCCCCCTGGGTGAGGAACAGCGCTGATATGGAGAGAGTCAGTCCTAACCCTGATCTTATCAATGAAATTTGATCTGAAACTTCAAAACGTTATGAATGACAGTTAGCTTTACCCGTCCACTGATTGGTCAGATAAACTGTCCTGTAATGTCCCTGCTTCAGCTCTAATGAATATGTCTCAACTGCAACGGATTCACCCTTACAGTATAACTCTGCTTAACACACTTGACCACTATTGGCATGACCACTCCCTACAACCTGTGGATGAAAGGATGTGATTAGGGTGAGTGTGAGTGAACTGTGTGAAAGTGTCCCGTCTTCCACCCGAGGTAGCGCTGTCCGTCCCCTCGAGGTGCTGCACGTGATCACTCACGTCCAGAGTAAACCGGAAGGCCTTCTCCAACTCCATCTGTGGTACAGGAAACAAAAAGGAACTATCACAGTATCAGACGTTCTACAAGGTATATTATAGGTTATAATGCCCTGATGGAAGATGAAAATAAAGGATTAATTATCATGAAACACTGTCAGACTTTGGCTTCTCGGCTCAGGATCTACGCTCTTACTAAGGCCCTAACACTCATTTCTCTCCCTTTCAGCAGAACTACAGTCAATGAACAGTGGCACATATTGGGATATTTCAGAGAATGCCCCAAAATGCGTTCTTCACCCCGAGTTTGCCCTCATGCCTAAGACGCAAGATTCTTTAGCTCAAGGGCTCTGTTCGAACAACACTGCCATCGTTGTCCCTGACTTTTGGAGTGTAAGGCCACTGATGTTATTTGATGATAGTCTACGTCCTGAGTTCCCTGAGAGTGTCTCAACCTGAGTGTCATGACCTGTGGTGGTTCTAATCCTCAGAGGGCGGTGGTTCAACCACCTTGCATTGGCTAGCATGAATCCAATTTGGTTTGGCTGCTACCTTGACTGCAGTGTTGGTGATGAGCAATACCTGGTGCGGCCCATCCCACTTTGCGTCTAATATCTCTCTTTGATCTTTTTGATCATGACGTACTGGCCTGGGATCAGAGTGTGCCCTCCTTCTGGGACATCACTCCATGCCATACGCACTTGGAGATGAGCTCTGGCTAGTGCCACACTCAACCTCTCACAGTAACCGATCAATGAGTCACTTGTGAGATGAATGTCTGCTTTTCTGAGGTCGATGGCTCTGGGGAGTCTAATTGGTCTCCCACAGACGACCTTGAACGGACTGAGGCCCGTTTCTCTGTTGTGTGTTGCTCGAATGGAGCAAAGAACGATGTTCAAAGCGTCTGGCCAAGGCACACCCTCCTGGTGATACTTGGTGAGCCTCTCCTTGATGACGCGATTCATGCGTTCTATCTGACCACTGCTCTGGGGATGATAGGGGCAGTGGAGTGATGGTATCAATCTGATAAGGTGGAGACGTTTGGACTGGTGACAGATGTTTTGGACTGGGTTCTTGATTTTGGGCCGCATTCTGGCCTGCTTGGTCCGCCAAAGCGTTCCCTCGGCTGTCAGCGGTATCACCACGCGTGTGGCCCTTGACCTTCAGCACCGTCAGTTCTTGTGGGAGGCGGATCGCCTCAATCAGTTCTCCATCGATGGTGAAGGCTGTCCACGGCTGCACCTCCTCTGCCAGAGGCACACTGTAGAAGCCTTGTGTCATGTCTATGACGGTGAACCATTTGTGCTCTGGGTCTAGGGCACTGAAGATGGTGGACGGGTCCGCCACTAGGGGCGCCAATTTGTCCACGTACTCGTTTGCCACTCTGTAGTCCACGCAGAGGCGCCATTCTCCCGAAGGTTTCAAGACCGGCAATGCCGGGCTGTTGGAGGCGCTGCGGGCTTTCTTAAGGACTCCCCGTTCTTCAAAGATTTTGAGGAGTCGTTTGATCCCCTCGATTGCTTGGGGAGAGAGTGGATATTGACGAGTGCATGGTGGCGGCCTGCCTGTGTAGGTGACCGGGTCCATTTTCAGAAGTCCACAATCATTTTTGTCTTTTGCCCATATGGGATGCCGGGTTAGGTCCGGTTTAGTCACTCGTCTCAGTTTTGTGAGTCTGATTTTTCCCCCTTGGAATTCAAGAGATGAGTTAATTTAAGTCAGGACGTCAAGTCCTAAGAGAGGATCTCCTACGAGCCCCACCCAGATTGATGTTTGGAACTTGTGTTGTAACCGGAGGGGGCCTTTGACCCTAGGGAAGTATGTTCCCATTGGAGCGGGAGTCAAGAGAGATTCTGGAGGTGGGGGCGGAGTAGCCCCCCCCCCCCCCCCCCCCCGAAGCAGAGCCGGAGACTGATGGGTGTGTGGGCTGCCGACAGAAAGAGCTCAAGGTGACAGACAGCTCAGAGAGAAGCTCAGTTTGTGTTGAGTTTGTTGGTTCTCGGAGTCCTTTAGTATCTGTTGAAAGGGAGAGCAAGGCCCTTTTGATTCTGTCGCCCGTCAATGGTAAGACCTGCTCTTGGGCCTGTACTGCCCCTGTAATCTCTCCTCTGTCTCTCGTGATTGTTGGTATGGCAGCTTCAGGTCAGCCTGCCCTCTCGATAACTCTGTCGTTTCCAATTTAGTTACAAGCTCCTGTTTTGCTTCCTTTAAGCATGTGATGCGGGCTTTCAAATCCTGTCTCATTCTTTCTGACTGGATTTTCTCCATCTGAGACTCATATTCTGATCTGCTAAGAATCAGGGAACACCATTGGAGGCGTTCATGTGAGTCTCTGGGGAGACAAGTGTCTTCCTCCAGGCCCTTGTGATGTCGGCTAAGGGCCATCCCCCCTCCCCCTTTGCTTGAATATCATATTTAGCCACCACCTCGTCCTGTAACTTGATTAAGTTAAGCCTTTCCCAGATAGCCTGTGACATATCGTTACTTATTTCCCTTAAAGTGACATTAGGCGTTCTGTGTCACCTTTCTCTTGTCATTTTGGGGGGCGCTGGGCTCCCCCGCAGCATCCGAATCTGGGATCTGCTTAGGTGGACTGGGAGACATTATGGGACAGAATGTTGTGCCAAGTCCTTTAAGGAAATAAAGATGTTGAGACTTTCTGGAGACTGGGAGTGAAGTGTGTGTGGTAAAAAGCACCCTCAATCTATTTATTTCGTCCCAAGCTGTCATGCCTATTTCCCGTGGGTGTCGGATCATCTGGGACCATCGTTCAAGATGCTCGGGTTTGGCCGGTATGAAACGAATGACGGGTTCCCGGCCCCTACCAGTGGTCCAGCGCACAGGGCGCAAGCGGTTAGACCTCTCCCCTGGGGGATGTTGACTTCTTAGCACCATTCGTGGTGGGGACTGAGTGAGGAGGGTGCGGGTCAGATCGGGCACCGTACCATCTGTCTCGGTATCGGATGTCTCGTCCTCCCAAGGCTGCCCTTGGGAGGGGGAAGGGTGTCGCGTTTCACTGGAGGCTGGTGTAGTACCAAACGTCACCTCCTGGGAAGATGGTTTCTCCTTCCGAGCTGGAGGCGGAGGAATTTCTGAAGGTGGGGGCCGAGCGGCTCCCCTTTGAGCAGGGTCTGTGAGCGCAGGCTGCTGGACCAGAGAGCTAAGTGTGTGAGAGACCTGTGAAAGAAACTCAGTTTGGGATATCATCATGTCCTGTAGCCCTTTAAGATCTGTTGAAAGTGAGAGCATGGCCCGTTCTTGAGCATGTTGTGCGTAAATAGCCAGCTGCGATAAGACCTGCCCTTGGGCGTGTTGTTCTTTCGCAATCTCGACTCTTTCGCTCATTACGGCCTGTATGGCGGCTTCCAAGTCAGCCCGACCTCTTGATAGCTCGGTTATGGCGGAGGTTGTCTCTGCCCTACCCTTCTCCATTTCCTCTCTCCACTGCTCCATGGTTTCTAATCTGGTTGTGAGCTCATATATTCTCTCCTGTAGGGCTGCTGAACGAGTTTTAAAGTCCGATTTTGTCCTTTCTAAATGGCTTTTCTCCGTCCGGGATTCATAGATCCTAATCTGACCCAGAATCAAGGAACACCATTGTAAACGTTCATTTGAGTCCCTGGGGAGATGCGTGGTTTTTCCCCCACGCTCGTTTAATATCAACTAACGGCCAGCCTCCCTCCTCATCCTCTTCAATGTCATATTTAGCCACAACTTCAGCCTGCAATTTAACCAGGTTAAGCTTTTCCCAGACAACCTGGGCTATGTCCTGGCTCATGTTTTGTAAGATGATCTCAGGCGGTTCTGTGCCTCCCTTTTCAGTTGTTACTTTAAGCGGGGGGCACTAGGCTCCCCCGAAGCGTCCGGGCTTGAACCCGGCTTGGTTGGAGTGGGAGACAATGTGTGACAGAATAGTCAGCCAGGCCCTTTAAGGGACTAAGGATGTTTGAGCCTTTCTGGAGACTGGAAGTGAAGCGTGGAGCAACACCCTCAAGGTCGTCTTGAGGAATGCAAGAGATATGAGACTGTCAGGCTAAAAGAGGATAAGAGTAGCCTACCGCTCCCGTGAGCGGATGAAAATAAAATAATAGCAGCTTTGGCCCTTTATTTGTTGGGACCGAAGTGTGTGTCTACGCACCGGGTCTCGGGTCCGGTTTCAACGACAGTTCCTACACCGCTCGGTTTGTCAATGACACTCAAGTCGAGAATAGATAGCTGTATGTGTGCAGTTGAAAAACTGCTGGACGTCTGTTCTACACCACTCGGTCTCTTTAAAAACACGCAAGCTGAGAATTAGTCAGGTGTCTATTGCGCACCTGCTCTACCACTCGGTCTCTTATAAAAGGCGCAAGCTGAGACTTAAGCAGACGTCTGATTGGACCCCTGCTCTACCACTCGGTCTCTTTTAAAAGACGCAAGCTGAGAATTAGTCAGGTGTCTATGTGCACATTTAATTGGAGCTCATTAGAATGCATTCATAAATTATTGCAGGTATACCTTTATTGTTATAAATATGTCTAGACATTGAATCATAGTTTAACGTGCTGGTGGCTATGTGTGTGGTTTATTAGATTGGTTCTTTCTTGAGAGACAGAGCACTCACCGCCCGTTGTATGGCTCTGAATGGCTCGAAACCCAGGTCAGTTCCGGCAAGGCTTCCCCCGCCCGTCTGGTCTGTGTTTGGTATTCGGTTGTGCTTGGCTCTGTCTTCATCCGTGTCACGGCACCAATTGTTGGCTTTTGGCGTTTTTCTTCTTTGTTGCTCTGCGTTGTGTAATTTTGTATAAGCCTTAATAAAGTTGCAGCACCATCTAATTATGAACCACGATGTTGATAGCCTTCTTTGTTGTGATAGTATTGATAAAATCACCCAACACGGGATTGGAAGCGGCGACAGATGATAGATTTATTGTACAAAGATACAATCACATGGAACACTGGGATGTTTCCCTAGTCTCTCTCTCTCCCTGCTTCTCTGGGATGTTTCCCTAGTCTCTCTCTCTCCCTGCTTCTCTGCTGGCTGCGGCTGTGGCGCGAAGTCAAGGCCTTAGACTTCCCTTCCCGCATGGTGTTATCAGCGGGCCTGCCTGCTGGGAGTAGCGAATCTGTCCGTCCGAGTTGCCTACCGTTTCCAAATCAAAGTCCCAAGGTTTGGTTGAGACGTTAAATAGTGCTCTCTCGGCCCACCCCCCACGCCTAGGCCTGCCCGTTTAGGTGAAGCTAGATTGGTGGAGGAGTGACCATACAGATGTGTCGCCTGTCACCCTAACATGATATCTTAATCACCATTGGTTGTCAGTCTAGGTTGTGTCTGTTTATAGTGTCCCATAGAGATGTGTCATCAATACCCCAGAGGAGAGGCCCCCCCTGTGGCCTAAGTGTTACCTCTTGACACCCACTACCCTGAACGGCCACAGCAGCATCAGCTGTCTCCTTCTATCCCTTCCACTGCACATTCCAGACTGTTTACATGAGCACAAAAACACACAAACAAGCATTACATTGACTTTAAGACTCTGTGGACTTTTACCTATATTCTTCACCAGTCTCAATATGCTCTCCTGTGAAATGTATCGCAATCCCAATATTTGTACATGTTTGGCATGGCTTGGACTTGAGCATTCCCCTGGCACTTGTTTTCACTGCTCCCACGGAGGACTATGTGCAAGTCATGCCAGATGCCTACAAATAGATGGACTTTGCGCGTGTAAACTGTAGAATAATTAGGCATTACAATAAGGTGAAGAAATATGAACACATGCTCATTTCTCAGATTACCAGAATCTATTTGGCTGCGCTCACGCTATATTGTTAGAAGTAGGCCTAGGCTATATTGTTAGAAGTAGGCCTAGGCTATATTGTTAGAAGTAGGCCTAGGCTATATTGATATTAGTAGGCCTAGGCTATATTGTTAGAAGTAGGCCTAGGCTATATTGATAGAAGTAGGTCTAGGCTATATTGATAGAAGTAGGTCTAGGCTATATTGATAGAAGTAGCCCTAGGCTATATTGATAGAAGTAGGTCTAGACTATATTGATAGAAGAAGCCTAATCTATATTGATAGAAGAAGGCCTAATCTATATTGTTAGAAGTAGGCCTACGCTATATTGTTAGAAGTAGGCCTAGGCTATATTGTTAGAAGTAGTCCTAGGCTATATTGTTAGAAGTAGGCCTAGGCTATATTGATAGAAGTAGGCCTAGGCTATATTGATAGAAGTAGGCCTAATCTATATTGTTAGAAGTAGGCCTAGGCTATATTGTTAGAAGTAGGCCTAATCTATATTGATAGAAGAAGGCCTAATCTATATTGTTAGAAGTAGGCCTAGGCTATATTGATAGAAGTAGGCCTAGGCTATATTGATAGAAGTAGGCCTAGGCTATATTGATAGAAGTAGGCCTAATCTATATTGTTAGAAGTAGGCCTAGGCTACATTGATAGAAGTAGGCATAATCTATATTGATAGAAGAAGGCCTAATCTATATTGTTAGAAGTAGGCCTAGGCTATATTGTTAGAAGTAGGTCTAGACTATATTGTTAGAAGTAGGCCTAATCTATATTGTTAGAAGTAGGCCTAATCTATATTGTTAGAAGTAGGCCTAGGCTATATTGATAGAGGTAGGCCTAATCTATATTTTAAGAAGTAGGCCTAATCTATATTGATAGAAGTAGGCCTAATCTATATTGTTAGAAGTAGGCTGGGACTGACTGCCCCCCTGATCAAAAAGTCAAACTGCGCATATGAACATCATGTCACTAGAGAGACAGAAACAGCAGGATCCAGAGATGGTAAGGGACTGTGATAGAACTAACAGAAGGAAGTTCATAGAGAAGAAACTAGAAATGAATCCAGAGGCCTATACACAATGAGATGCAAATAAAAAGGCTATGTTAAGGGAAAGACTTCATGAACAATTAAACAGGACAACAATAGGCAGGCTTTTTAGAGATCGTGTCATCTTTGATGATCTTTGCATGTGTAAACTGTAGAATAATTAGGCATTACAATCAGGTGAAGAAATATGAACACATGCTCATTTATCATAATTCCAGAATCTATTCTGCTGCTCTCACTCAAAATAAACCATCTCTCCAGTCTTGAAAGTTTCCCTCCCTCCCTTCCTCCCTCCATACAGTCAGTCCCTACATCTCACCCACTTTTTCTCCCTCCCTCTCTTCCTTCATCCTTCCTTCCTCCCATCTCTCCCTCCCTCACCTGTTTGTTCTTATGAAACCACCCCCCACTCTCCCCCAGGTATGTGAACTGTGCCGGTACTGAGGAAGAGCAGAACCTGGTAGCGTTTCAGTACCGTGGAGGGATCCTGTTTCGCTGCTGGCTGTCGGGGATGAGCTGCTGGTCTGGTACGGACAGGAGTACAGATACAAGAGCATCTCCTTCAACTACGTCTGGGAAGAAAAGAGCACCGCTAGAGGTATCTGTCCTCAACTCTTCTTCCCTCTGTCTTCTCCATCTCTCTCTCATCCACCTCTTTCCTTAAAGCTTAAGAACCAGAGGTCTGCTGGTCATAATAATAACCGCTGTCCAAGTAGCTCTCCTCTACCATCCTTCCTCTCCTCTGTCTTTTTCCCACGGTGCCAGCCAGCAGGCAAGACATGGGCATACAGCGTAAAATTCAGGACACTCATGGATGCAACGATACAGAGGGCACTATGTCATGAACTGCAATGGTGCCTGTGCAAATCGCTGTTGTGAGGCACGCAAATTGCCAATATTAGGCAGGCACACTTGCTCAGAACAAAATGGAATGCTGTGAGTTGCCATGGAACATGGTAGCTTGACTTATCTTTAGGAGTGCTAGCTTACTCTAGCCATCCTAGGTAGCTATTGCCGTGGGCTTCAATGTATTCATGCTTGTTTTCTCTCCTTTCTCCTCTTTTCTTTTTCTCACTCCTCTCTCTCCTCTGTCGCTCTACTTCACTCGAGCTCAGCCAGAGGCACCTCTTACATATCTTTCTCTCTCCTGTCCTCAATCTGAAGTTGTGGTGTCGTCGTGTTTCGCCCCCCACTAGTTACATACGTATAAACACTCTATACAGTATTTGCACTTGTAATACAGGTGTGAGAATCCTTTTTAATGTTTGTCTCTTTCACTCTCCCAGGAGTGATGTCAGACTTGTCCCAGACTCAGGTGTTCTCCTGCTCTGTGTGCCCATTCACCTACACCTCCCAGATCTACCTCAACAAGCACCTCAAGAGGAGCCATGACAACCTCTACGTCTCTCTCTCTCGTTTCTCGAGCAGACAGATCAGACCAGAGATTCTCTCCTCCTCCTCCTCCTCCTCTCAATCACTCCCTATCACCATCTCCAACACCCCCCTCACCCCAGCTACTGCCCAGAGACAGAGAGACACAGACAAGCCAAGACCATACCACTGGGAACAGTGTGGGAAGAACTTCACTAAGTCAGAACATTTAAAGAAACACCAGCGTGTTCATACAGGAGAGAAGCCATACCACTGTGAACAGTGTGGGAAGAACTTCACTCAGTCAGGAAATTTAAAGACACACCAACGTGTTCATACAGGAGAGAAGCCATACCACTGTGACCAGTGTGGGAAGAACTTCACTACGTCAGAACAGTTAAAGACACACCAGCGTGTTCATACAGGACAGAAGCCATACCACTGTGACCAGTGTGGGAAGAACTTCACTACGTCAGGAGAGTTAAAGACACACCAGCGTGTTCATACAGGAGAGAAGCCATACCACTGTGTCCAGTGTAGAAAGAACTTCACTACGTCAGAACATTTAAAAATACACCAGCGTGTTCATACAGGAGAGAAGCCATACCACTGTGACCAGTGTGGAAAGAACTTCACTAGGTCAGGAGAGTTAAAGACACATCAGCGTTTTCATACAGGAGAGAAGCCATACCACTGTGACCAGTGTGGAAAGAACCTCACTACGTCAGAACATTTAAAGATACACCAGCGTGTTCATACAGGAGAGAAGCCATACCACTGTGACCAGTGTGGAAAGAACTTCACTAGGTCAGGAGAGTTAAAGACACATCAGCGTGTTCATACAGGAGAGAAGCCATACCACTGTGACCAGTGTGGAAAGAACTTTACTACGTCAGAACATTTAAAGATACACCAGCGTGATCATACAGGAGAGAAGCCATACCACTGTGAGCAGTGTGGAAAGAACTTCACTAAGTCTGAAAATTTGAAGACACACCAGCGTGTTCACACCGGAGAGAAGCCATACTACTGTGACCAGTGTGGAAAGAACTTCACTCAGTCAACACACTTAAAGACACACCAGCGTGTTCATACAGGAGAGAAGCCATACCACTGTGTCCAGTGTAGAAAGAACTTCACTACGTCAGAACATTTAAAAATACACCAGCGTGTTCATACAGGAGAGAAGCCATACCACTGTGACCAGTGTGGAAAGAACTTCACTAGGTCAGGAGAGTTAAAGACACATCAGCGTTTTCATACAGGAGAGAAGCCATACCACTGTGACCAGTGTGGAAAGAACCTCACTACGTCAGAACATTTAAAGATACACCAGCGTGTTCATACAGGAGAGAAGCCATACCACTGTGACCAGTGTGGAAAGAACTTCACTAGGTCAGGAGAGTTAAAGACACATCAGCGTGTTCATACAGGAGAGAAGCCATACCACTGTGACCAGTGTGGAAAGAACTTCACTAGGTCAGGAGAGTTAAAGACACATCAGCGTTTTCATACAGGAGAGAAGCCATACCACTGTGACCAGTGTGGAAAGAACTTCACTACGTCAAAAGAGTTAAAGACACACCAGCGTGTTCATACAGGAGAGAAGCCATACCACTGTGACCAGTGTGGGAAGAACTTCACTCATTCAACAAGCTTAAAGACACACCAGCGTGTTCATACAGGAGAGAAGCCATACCACTGTGACCAGTGTTGAAAGAACTTCACTACGTCAAGAGAGTTAAAGACACATCAGCGTGTTCATACAGGAGAGAACCCATAGCTCTAGCCTTAGGCCTGGATTACACCACTGCTTTTTCACTTACCTCTGCGCCTAGCAGTTACACTACTGAGGCCAAAATGAGGCTCGAACCCGAGGCAGATCGATACATCCGGGGCTACGTTTTGGTGCTTGAAATCCGGCGATGCGTTCTAGTGTAATAGGCAGATCTGGAGGCCTTTGGGAAAAAAACTATAGGAATAGAGCTACACTGTAATGTGTTCACTTCACCTTATAACAATCAAACAGATGATTCATGAGTTTGAGCTACATAGTATCTTACTGTATACTATAGTTAATCAGACAAGCAGATAATATAGTAGAAGGAATTTAACTGTATTCCATGTTTGCAGGTTCCACCCAAAAAGAAGACATTTCAAATCATAACCTACACAAGAGTAGACACCTCAATTATCTTGTTAAAAGAAAAGTAACTAGCAAGAAGTTTTCTTGTTAAACCTTTTTATTGAGCTATCGCTATATAAGATATATATTGAGATATGCCGCTACACGTGTGGGTAGGATCCCTAGCTCAGTCTTTTGTGTTCCCGACAAACAGTAACTTGATCACACCTGTCTGAACTTCCCAGCACTCCTGCCCTTTTCTTTTTCAATAATATCTCTATTCAATACTCAAATTCAGTCCAAATGTTCCAATGTATTGTTCACAATCATTGTGTACAATCAGTTTGTTTTAAGTCCTTCATCCATTCCCTCACGATATAGCTCCCATATTATGACGTAATATGTTTTTACGAATATGCCAACTATCTGTCCCGCATGGTGTCGTTCTAAAACATCACCATCGAGATGAATAAGCCTACTATTTTAAACCGCACCACAGATATGAGCAAACATGATTTAGGGTACCTAATAGGCCAGTTAAAGCAGATGTTTGCTTTTGCAAAAGAACCCCTCAAATATGTTGTACAGTTTAATCTGGAATAATATTTCATATATGTATATAATGTTTACATGCATAAACCTTGCTTAAACGGAATATTGACAATGGCCATGTAAACATCAACAAACCGTTTGAATAAACGGAATATGGGCATATTCCGAATATAAAAAAAACAAATAAGTCCCCTGGTTTATTCCTTTTCCAAACCGAATATTGAGTCATGTATACGCTTATCGGTTTATTCCCACCAAAAGGAACATGAATTTGTGCTCTGCGCATGTTTTATTCGCAAGGAATCTTGGTTCTAGATTGCTGAACTAACGTTAGCCATTCTCAAAATGCAATACAACACAAATCTATAGTATATTTCATAGGTAGGCCTACAGTTTATTTATTCTGCAAAATCAATTCTGTTATGTCTAAACAAACTAGTTTTGTACTGACTTCTATTTGTTGCTGCTGTTTTGATTGTATTTCTGCTTGTTATGTTCTCTCCTGTTCTGTGATTGTATTTATGTATTTCCCACCAATCCTAGCTGCGAATCTTCATCCAAAGGGCCCGGGGGGCTCTGGTGTGAACGAGTGGCATATGAAAGAGAGCCACAGCACCGGCGTTTAACATTTCCTCTCGTTTTTTCCTTTCAGTAAGGAAGTGAATGAGGAGGAGTGTGAAGTGGTGTTGCTGGATGAGAGCAAGCACTATAGCGCACCACAAACATATTGCTATCGTTACCATTCTTTGCTGTCTGGGGAGATGGGCTAAACAGGAAGAAGAAACGCGCCGAAAAACTTTCATTGCGATGAAGTTCTCTGTGCGTCGCTGGTTTAAATTCGGAATATACCGAATGATTACAATTACCATACAGGAATATTCCTTTTTGCTTGCGCATGTAAACTCCTTATTCCTAATGTTTCAATAACCGGAATATGGACAATAAACCGAATAATGAGTGCATGTAAACTTAGTCAGTGATAAAAATCTAAATAGGAATTGGACATGGAGTTTGGATTACTGGAAAAAATGAAAAGAGGAACATGAGGAAGATCCTTGGTGAACTGAATAATACGGCAGGCCTTATCCTATAGGCCTATGGAATGCTGTTCAGGAAGTTGGGTGAATGAATGGATTTAATTTTGTCCTCTGGGTAAAAGTCAATTGCTTTAAAAACATGAAAGAATAAAACCAAGAGGTACTGCAACACAAAGTAGATGAAATGGTGATTGCATAGGGAACTGTTTAAATGAATTCCAATATACCTGGTTGAGTTCATGGTTTACAACCATTAATCTCTTACAATATACATTAATAAATTATCAGATGAACAGTAGTAATGGTAGGCTATAATATTGTTATCACAGCAGTGCAGATTGCAATTAGAGATTAGAATAAGTAGAGTATCTTTTTGGATTTGAGATTATTTTAAAAGCAGGGGATGCGCTCCACACATGGACTACAAACTGGGATGGAAATGTATTTGTTGGTGATTGTTTTTTCATTAGCCTTTTTAATAAACATTGTATAACCTGAGAGAGTTACTGTAGAGTGTGTTCATTTGTGTTCCTGCCTCAGTATCCAACCCTGGACTGACCCGTCAGTATCTAACCCTGGACTGACCCCTCCTCAGTATCTAACCCTGGACTGACCTCTCCTCAGTATCCAACCCTGAACTGACCTCTCCTCAGTATCCAACCCTGGACTGACCCCCCCCTCAGTATCCAACCCTGGACTGACTCCACCTCAGTATCCAACCTTGGACTGACCCCACCTCAGTGTCTCTCAGGGTTGGGGAGTAACGGAAAAAACAGTAACTGTAATCCGTTACAGTACAATTTAAAATATGTAATCTAGATTACAGTTACATTTTCATAGTAACGGGGATTACAGGCGTGATTACAATCACCCCTCGCCTCCTCATCAGTTTTACAAAATAGCTTAAAAAAAAAAAAAGGAAGTAGGCTAGCCTATACTATACTGATACAAGTTGCGCGCAGCGCGCCAACAAGATTCCCACTGATGTGCTCGTTGGACCACAGCTGCCAGACAGACAGCGAGCAGCACGGGCATGGCAGAAATACCGCAATGTGCATTCAAATCCTGGAAATACCAGCATTTTTTGTATTTACCTGTAACAGAACCACAACAATATTACAGCACAGTGTAAACTATGCCTCCCAGCCATCTGCCTCGACGGCCAAGGACTCAATGTCCAACCTGAAAAAACATTTGCCGGTAAGTTAACGTTAGCTAATGTCAAACGTTAGGGTAGCTAACGTTAACCTTACTTCCACTGACAGCTAAATTAGCTAGCAGTAGGCTTCTACAGTATAGCACTAATGTTCAACCAGAAAACCAGACACAAGCGCCCATTCAGATTATTTTCACTAAATAGTGCCTTTCGGTGTTATGGTGCGTTCGTTTGTGGTCGGAGGTGGCAAGTTGCAAGTGGCAAAATACCTACCTCCGACCTGTGTGCATTCGAGCTATAGCGAATGATACGATGATGATATGATATGATATTGACATCAGCCGGCAACTGGAGGCTGAGAAACATATCCGAATATGTGACGAGGAAGTGCGAGTTCATGCAGCGTTTTATTTAATCATTCCTAGTAGCAAGTCGCAATTTGCCACCTCCCAGTTATAAACGAACGCACCATTATTCAAGAGCTATAACTAACTGCCTGGGAAAACTGGTCAGTGGGTGCTTTATCCATAATATATAGTCAGAGCTGTACGTATTAGCTATAGCCTAACGTTAGGTCTCGTAAACGTTTGCTGAGGCAGAGATAAGGTGCTGTAATGTTGTCATAACAGTTGTCTTTAGCTACTAATAAATCAGTTTTGGTATAACCGTTGCAAACTCCTAGGTTTGAGCAATGACTAGCTAGGTTCACTCGCCCACTGAATTGCATAACAGGCTAAACAAACGAGACGAGACGTCTGGAAAAGAGTACATGGAAAAGAGTGTTTCATGTCTGCAAGTAGTTTGATATTGTCAATCATTTCCCTTTTATGACCAGAAAAAATAAGACAAAAATGGACATTAGAATTTTTTGGGTCAAAGCAGCAGAAAGGCAGGACCTGGAGAGGCAGGCGGGAGATGCATCAGGGTTACAGGTGAGATTATAGTCTGACTCAACAGATGTAGGTTTTGTGGATAAACCTTGTCATTCGTTGTCACATTGCCCAATCAGTGGCGACGGAAATTAATCTGATTCGGCCACCACCCAGATTCAATCCAGACTATGTGAAACAACAACAACCGTCCCTACCAAAGCTCAAATCAAACCTACGCCCCTGCTCAGGTTTAACTTTACATGATGACAGGCTGTGAATATGTTACAGCATATGTATTTTGTTCATAAACACATAAAGACCATGAGGTGAAGGCTTGGATCATTTTTTTATCTCATATTTGTGTAGGGTTAGCTAGTTATGGATAATTCTACACCGTGGAAGTGAATGGAAATGAATATTTGAATTTCTATGAATTGCAATGTTTCTAGGCATCGAATTAAACTACTTTATTTGAATTTAACTTTGGCCTCTTCCTTAAGCATGTTTTCAACATAATACTATTATCTGAATGAAAAGTACTGAAACAGATGTATAATGTGACAAAAAAGGCAATTTATTATTTTGGCCGTTAAAAATATACTTGGCCGGCGGATTTTTTCATCTACCAGTCCCCTTGGCAGGTGAGCCAAAAAGTTAATTTTCATCCCTGACTGTGCTCCTCCCCCTTGCACAACAGATACCCGAGTACTCCAGACACTACGTGCTTTAACAAGTTGTTGTCTTCAAGACCCTGCCATGGCCCTATCACTAAGCACAGCTGATGCCAACTTTTCTGCACTGAAATCGATACATTTCAGTGCGCAACACCATGAACAATGAAAGACTGACTGATATCGGGGTGCTAAGTGCAGTGTTGCCAGCTCCTCTGTAAGGGAAGTAGCTGTTGGTTCTCCCAAAAGTAGCTAGAAGTAGTAATCAATTAATTTGCATAATATGCCATTCTGAAAGATGCAAAATGGATAGAAAAGGCTGATCAGGCAGTTTACAAACTAACCATTTAGTCCAGGGGCCTATCCAGATTCGGTACCACCTAAAGTGACCAAATAATATCGGTATTTTGTCTTCCTACATGTGTGTAGTTTATATTTTGGTATGATACACGGCCTATCTACTGTAGTAGCTTAATGCTGGACCAAATACATGTTCTCAGCACCCCAGTACCCCACTTACAGTACAATAGGCACTAGCACTAAATGTTAAACATTAACTCCATCCATATGTTAAAAACTTACTTTATGGAACACTCAATGTATTTATTTACGAATATCAATGTTTAATCCAGTGGAATTAGGAGAAATGTGAACAGTACAGTAGCCAAAACACACTAACAGAAGCCCTATGAGGAATGTAACAAACTGGACCCGCTGGTCCAAGCAGCAGTGGGAGGAGTTAAGGTTAGATATGATAAGTAATGATCATTAGATAAGCTATAATGTAGAGATAAGCAGTTCCTCATACCTAAAATGTCTTCATATCTAAAATATGTCATGAGACATTCCTAAACCCAAAGGAATGAAGCAGAAGTCAATTAAGGTCACAACAGGTGATCATCAGATTAAAAAGGACATGGAGAGGCTGGTGTTTCCATCTTCAGAAGTGTTCGTTTGAAAGTGAACCCACAGATAGATACAGTATCTCCAACATAATAAAGAGAACAGGTGAATAGAGTTAAAATGATTAATCAGGCCTAGGTCTGTGTTTCAGAAGAATATCTTCACTCTTCATAGTGTTTATAATCTGATAATCTGCATCCTCTGCTTGCAGTTTGAGGTCTCCTAGCTGAGCTCTGTGCAACACCGCCACTGTGTGGTTGACTGCTATCATTGCATGTTGATGAAGGTCTTCGGGTGGCCAGTTAAATAGTGTTACAGAAACATGACAATAACTAGAATAGCGCTCAGAGAGCACAGACCTCTGCCTGTGATGCATTTCGTCAGCATGTACAGTTCTTTTTTAGTTTAGCAGTTCTATATGGCCAACTTGAAAATGCATGTTGCAGATGAAATATTGATCACCTTGATGAAGCTGATTGTGTTGTTGTAGTGTGAGACCAAGCTGATCAGGGTGCTGTTCTGGGTTTAAAATGACCCGCCATAGGAATTGAATGGGTAAAAAGACCCACTATAGGAAATGAATGGGTAAGACAATATTATGTTCATCCAGCAGATGGAAAACATCCCCATACACACCCACAGCCACAACTCACCTGGGTTACCCGGGTTCTAGGTCTAAAATGAGCCCCCGTTTTATAGTGTTCAAGGCCAAATTTGACTGTTCTGTTTTTACTGCTCTTATATGAACACAAAAACCATAAATCCCCAAATGAATGTGAATCACCTGAAGCATTCAGGTCAATACCATTCTCTTAGTGTACACCACATGCTCCCCCACACGTCCATAGTGTGAAACCACTTGGATACTGAAAGTGTAGAGCCATTACCAGTCAATACAAAGTTATTCTAAGTGATCATCTTTATCCTATTAGTGAAACATATCCAGATGAAATAATTTATTTCAAAACAGCAATCCAGATCCAGATGAAAATGATTTATTTCAAAACATTAATACACCCATCCACAAAACACAAAATCAGCAAAGGTTTTGATGTCAATATGTTGTGGCCTTCCAATTAATCCACTTAAAACCTACCTAGCTAGCTACATTACATTACAGTCATTTAGCTGGCACTTTTATCCAAAGTAATAATAACAATAATTGCATTTAAAGTAATTGCCAGAACTCACAAGTGCATCACCTTTCTAAAACAAGTAACTAAGAGCATAATCTAGTGCTGAAGGCAAAGTGAAGAATAGCAAACTAAAAATAGAATAGGTGCGTGGTACAGTGATACTCCTGGTAGTACTGTACCTCTTGAAGAGGTGTGTTTTGAGCCTGCAGCGAAAGATGGGCTGCGACTCTACTGTCCTGACGTCAGTGGGTAGTTCATTCCACCACTGTGGGGCCAGGACAGAGAAGAGCCGTGACCGCGTCATTTGACTACAGGGGCCTCGCAGTGACGGGGCAACCAGTCCTCCCGAGGTAGCAGAGTGTAGTGGTCAGGCTGGAGTGTAGGGTTTGATCATGGCCTGGAGGTAGGAGGGAGCTGTTCCTTTCATTGCCCAGCAGGCTAGTACCAGAGTTTTAAACTGGATGTAAGCTGCTACAGGGAGTCAGTGTAGAGAACGAAGAAGGGAGGTTGTGTGAAAAAACTTGGGGTGGTTGAAGTCCAGGCACAGAGCAGCTTTCTGGACAAATTCCACAGGTTTAATGGCTAACGCCATGGCCCCAGCAAGGAGGGAGTTGCAGTAATCCAGGCGGGAGATGAGAAGGGCCTGGATCAAGGTATTATAGTTAACGAAAACTAACGAAAAAATGAAAACTAGGTGTGAGAATATATAAACTTTTAGTTTTAAAACGATTAATTATTTTTACTTTTTGATTGAAATAAAAATAAAAACTAGGCTTTACAAAAAAACTTAAGTGGAGACACTACAAAATAGCATTTTTTCTTCCACTCATCAATTTTTTGTTTTTTGTACTCATTGTTCTACTATAAGATGTATACTATCACTATATTAAAGGAGTAGTAAAGGGAAAATGCATGTACCGAGGTGCTCATCTAGGCCCTTGTCATCTCGCGTTTGGACTAGTGCAACTCCCTCCTTGCTGGGGCAGCCCTGCCTCGGCCATTAAACCCCTGGAACTTGTCCAGAAAGCTGCTGCTCGCCTGGTGTTCAACCACCCAAGTACTCCCACAAACTTCCCTTCTCTGTTCTCTACACTGGCTCCCTGTAGCAGCTTGCATCCAGACTCTGGGACTATCCTATAGGGCAATGAATTAAACAGCTCTCTCGTACCTCCAGGCCATAGTCAAACCCTACACTCCCTCCCAACCACTATGCTGTGTTACCTTGGGGTGAGTGGTTGCCTTCTCACTCCCAGGCTCCAGCGGTCGACACGGTCACGGCTCTTAACTGTTTTGGCCCTGCAGTGATGTAATGAACTGCCCACAGACATCAGGACAGCAGAGTCGCTGCCCATCCTTTGCCACAGGCTCAAAACTCACTTCTTCAAGAGATACAGTAGTACCACGATCCTCCCTCTTAGGCGCCTATTATATTTTTAGTTTGCTATTCTGCACTTTGCCTTCAGCACGAGACTATGCACTTAGTCACTTGTTTTAGAAAGGAGATGCACTTGTGAGTTCTGGCAAGTAGTACATTGGCTTTTCCTACGTTAAATGATTTTTTTTTAATAAAAGTGTCAGCTAAGTGAGTGTAATGTAATATAATGTTTACTTCCCAAATTAAATGCATTTGAACATTAGATCTCTGTGGTTATCCCCTACTAGTTTTTCTCTTGTTCACTTTCCTGTGAGTTCTTGGTGGCCAATGAGCTGTTTTTGAGCATTGATCTCTTCCTTCAACCTTAATAAACACACAGAAACTCTCATTACCATCACATCATTTGGCAAGAATTGAGAAAGTGCATCCAGATGCATTTGCTCCTACCCAAGTATCTCCCTCTCTGTGGAGGTGAGTAAGCGCTCCAAGGTGCTGTTTTTGAGCTCTGTCTGTATCAGCCTTTTCTTTAGACCGTCTCTCTCCCTCAGTCTGAATGTGTCCAGGCGTTCTGCCTCTCTCCCCTGTTTTTGATGGGCATTAATCTCTTCCTTCAACCTTAATAAACAGACAGAAACTCTCATTACAATCAAATCATTTGACAAGAATTGAGAAGATGCATCCACATTTGCTCCTATCCAAGTATCTCTCTCTCTGTGGAGACAAGTGAGCTCTGCAGGATGCTGTTCTGGATCTCTGTGTGTAACAGACTTTCTTTCAGACCGTCTCTCTCCTCCCTCAGTCTGAATGTCTCCAGGCGCTCTGCCTCTCTCCCCTGTTTTTGATGGACATTGATCTCTTCCTTCAACCTTAATAAACAGACAAACTTATCTCATCAAGTCATTTGACATGAATTGAGAAGGTGCATCCAGGTGCAGGGCCGTCTGGGATATATGAGAGGCCCTGTGCGAAATAGGCATTGCGAGCCCCCCCCAGAGATGGCTCTGTCTACCCCCCGAAACGCCCCCCCCCCCCCCTCGACACGCCTCTGTCTCCCCTCCGAAACGCGAGCCCCATCCCCCCCCCGACACGGCTCTGAGTCGTGGCAGCGCTAGAAAAATTTACAAAACGAATAATTCCCTTTATTTGACAAACCAATCATTGTCTACATACATGGCACATGGCCTCAGATCAGATGATACGATAACGAAATCGATCATCGACCTTCGGCCTAAGGTGTTCTGATGCCAGGTGTACTTGTGGGCATCCTTGTGTTCGAACATGGTGTTTGTTATGGACAAACCGTGACTAGCACAGAAGTCCAACAACAAAGATAATAAATCTAGTAATTATATTCCGTAAACTGAGGCATGTTTAAATTATTTTATTGTGAGCTCACAAGGTATGTCTGATCTCCAGAGCAGGGATATCAGAGTACAAATGTGTGGTCAGAAAACAATGAGTCTCATACTTCAGCCAAAATGACCTCATCTTAAGACCTCCTCCTCCTTATCTCTCTGGGCTAGTGGAAAGGGCTCTCCCCCTCCCCCAACTTAACATTCTTGAAGCTCACAGACCTGCTTCCACACACCACAAAACACTGTTTCTTCTTCCAGGAACACAAGGTGATGTTTCCCCCACGCTGCCCAGGGACATTCACAACAGCTCTTTGTCCTGTAACATCTGGGCTCTGACGCCTGGTTTTAGATAGATTGAATCCAGCTTCATCAATGAAAATGAACTCATGACGCAGTTCAGCTGAGCCAAATACCACCAATAGGCCGTTCACACCTCTCATATTGAAATGAATGGAATGCACAAGAACAAGAGCCCTGGATCAGGTCCAAATCCAGCCAGCTTGCTAATAAAACCACCAGTTAACATTAGCTAGCCAACATCAGATAGAAATCTAACCAGGCAGATATGAATAGGCTACAGCAGGATCTAGACTAGTCTAATGCTAGAAGGCCATAAACGCAAATGAAAACAGATCATGGATCCTTTTACCCGCCCCAAGACCTCATTGTACCATACTTTGGAAAACAAGTACCCTAACACACCCTATAGAACATGTAATCTATGGGCTGCAAGGATTGAGTCTGAGAGAAATAATAATAGGCACCAATCCTCATTAAATACATTTTAATCCATTGCTTTTATCTCTAGCAAGATTGATTATGTTCTCCTAAAGCTATAATCAAAGTTTTGATGATTGAGGCCCAATTTAGGGACCCAAATAGGATTGAGTCCACCCAAGAAAAAAAAGTTCCAAAACAATTCCCTTTATTTGACAAACCAATCATAGCTTACATACCAGTGATTATACCAATATGAGGTCATTTTAAGATCAATCAACCATTCAGTTCCGAGTCCGGGTCCAGAACCAGGGCTACAGCCAACAGCAGGAGGAGGCGGACTGGACTGGGAAGGTGTTTGCATAGTCCTTGAACTCTGCTCCCTTCTTTTCTCCTCCAGATCCAGGTACCTATAGCCGTCACAACGTGGCTAGCTAATTGTAGGCTATTCTTGACCCACGTTAACATTAGCAAAGCGATGTACCTGCGCACATGTGTCACAGGGTGAAATTCTAGCTAATTGGTCAGTGATTGGGCTCAGCTGTGGTCCATATTAGTAATTAGGAGGGGCGGGGAGGGTAGGCAGATCCCCTATAAAAAGCCTAGTATTTTCAGTCTGGGGGTTCGTTTTGTGGGGTGTCGAGTGGACACCAGTCGAATTAGTAGGCTAGGCTTTCAGTGCCAGGTGAGAGCAGGAAAGTTTTCCTTTTTGTTGTTTGTTATGTGTCACGTCTGCGGCTGATCGCCGGGTATAGCTTACGCCGGAGCCAGCACCGGCGACCTGGACGAGGAGACAGAACGAGGGGAAGCCCAACTCCGCAGCGGAGGGGTTTTGGATTCGTTCACCCCTCCCTGGGACGTGAGTACCCCTCTGATGGCTGATGGCCTACCTTGACGACCCTAAAAGGGCTGAGCACAATATAATTTCTGTGTTGGCCCATAGTTGAGCCGCTTCTATTTATGTACTCCTTCGCATTGCTGCCGGACGGAGAGTGAGGGCTGCGCTGCGGGGTCGGATCCACCGCGCACCGTGGTCCATCCAGTGGAGCGAGGGGAGGTCGGGCATAACAGTGGAGGGTGTGGATCCGTGTGGAGCAGTGCCATCCGGAGGAGGTGACCACACGCCGACCAGGGATCGGTGTTCTTCAAGAACGGACAGACATTGGTTGATCTGTACTGTCCGCCTCGTCTCCGGAGAATCCACCTCTCCCTGGCTGCCTGTGTGGAGTGGGTGAAGTTACTGGGCCACGCCTTCTTTTTGTGGTTTTTGCTGCAGTGGACAGATATTTTTTTATTTTGTGGGGAGTCGAAGGTCGATCCCCACACCTAAGACATTTATGTTGTGTGTCCTGTATGTCAGTCCCCCCTTCCTCCCCATATCTAATTGTTAGTGGGTGCTTTCTAGCTTGTGGGAGGGGAATTATTGGTAGTTGGGATAGGAGGTGGAGTGAGTCCCTCTTGTGTAGTGGTTGTTTGCCATCTTCCCCACGTGTGCAGTGCCAGACCTTTTTGGGGTCTAGTGTGTGTGTGTGCGCTAATTCACTTAGTGTAGTGTGTGCAAATTCACTTGGAGTGTAGTGTGTCCACAGCTTGTAGTGCCTTAGTGATAATAGCCTACCCTATTTTTGCAGTGCCTGGTCCAGGGTGTCTGGGTAGCTCATCCCACCTCTATCCTAGGCCTAAAGAAAACCCTCACCTCATTGGCTAATAAAGTCTGACCTGCTGATCCTATGTTTGGGGGGGGGGGGAATATAATCTTAAGAATATAATAAAGATTTATATATTTTAATCTTTCTCCTGGTCTTCTGTGTGGGGCAAGTGCTGAGAGATCCATTTGTTGCCTGTGCCGGGTGGAGTTAAGTGTCTCAGGAAAACCTGTGACATCCTTAAGTGGCGTTGCCGGCAGGATCGACTCTTGCACATTGCTCACACACAGGGGTACGATGGACAACCCAGGACATAGCGGGGGGGGCGATATGCCTGGAGTAGTAGGACAAAGTACAGTACCCCAACCTGGGACATCAGGGCAAAGTATAGCACCCCAGTACATGCCATAAGCGATGCCCTGGCTTATGTGTTCTCCCTGGGTCCCAAAATTTAATGGCGAGGCTAGTGGGATGGGCTTTGGGGAATGGCGGGCACAGATGGAGGCCATAGTGAGAGCTCAAGGACTGGCAGAACAACAACAGACTGATCTAATCATGGGGGCACTACACGGACGTGCAAAGAGGGAGGCCATGTTGTTCAGCCCAGAAGAAAAACAGCCACTTCCTGCTCTGTGGGCCGCATTGCAGAGCCGGTTTGGCAGCCTCACGCCTGTAGCCACTCTCCGGTCCCGTTTCTTTGATTGCAGACAAAATGGTGATGAGTCCATCCAGGAGTATCTCCTGCATACAAGGGAGTTATTCAGTCGGTGGTTTAAGTCTGAGCCGGACGGATCAGCCAAAGACAACTCCACACTCTGCCACCAGTTCATCAAGGGGCAAAGAGAGGGCCCCCTGAAGCAGGAGGTTCAGAGGCTCATGCGACGGCAACCAGATATGACATTCACACAGATTAGTGCAGAGGCTGAAGTACTGGCAAGAGAAATGGGAAGTAAAGACTGTCAGGTTTGTCGTACTGTTGTCCCCCCCCAATTAGGTACCGCAGCCACAGTGACCGTAGCAGATCTGGAGGAGTGGAAGAAAACTATACAGGCTGACCTACGCCAGGAGATGAAAGAACAGTTGAGTAGCCTGGCCGAGACCTTGGTGAAGGAGGTTCAGCAGCGATCTGCTCCAGCTGCCGCCCCTTCCCAGTATAGAGGTGAGCCAAGGGGAAATGTTATGGATGGACAGTACATTCCTTTTCCCAGCCAAAGGAGGACCCAGTTTCGGTGGGACAAACAGGGCAGGCCTATCTGCTTGGAGTGTGGGAACCCTGGCCATGTCCAACGAAATTGTCCCAACCTAAGGACTGACTCGGCTCCGTTAAACCGGAACCCCCGGCCACTGTAGGGCAAGCAGTCGGGGAGATGGGGAATGGAGAAGAGGAGAGCCCTGGGAAATCCACCTTTGTCGGGACCTGCCCCCAAGTGGAAGTGGAGGTGAGTGGAGTTAAAATACCTTGCATGTTAGACACTGGGTCCCAAGTAACAATGTGCAGCTTGAGTTTCTTCCAGAAGTGGCTGGGTCATCTCTCTATCCATGATTCATCACAGCTCCACTGGCTCACCTTGAAGGCAGCAAACGGCCTCAAAATTCCCTATGTTGGCTATGCTATAGTGGACTTCGTTGTAGGGGGGATAACAGTCCCAGCCAAGGGAATAGTGATCGTCGAGGACAGTTGCATGGCGGCCGGCGAAGCCCTCCTTGGTATGAACCTCATAGGCCACTGCTGGAGAGAGCTGTTTGATAGCCCCTCGCTAGGGGTGAATAGTTTCACTGCCACCATGGGGTCAGGCGCGAAGAAGGCATGGAAGGAGGCTTTTGCTTTCTGCCGCCGGGTTGTGCCAACCACCATGACTGGGGAGAGTCCTGGTACTGCACGTCTCTTCAAGGGGGACCCTAACTGTGTCCCAGCCTGCTGTGAGAAGCTCCTGTGGGGGCGGGTGGTTGGAAGAAGCCCATTGAAGGACTACTATGCCTTAGTTGAAGACTCTGGGGCTGGTCCAGGATGGCAGGTGGCTCGTGCAGTTGTGAGGGTGCAAGGAGGACGGTTGCCCTTAAGATTATTAAATTTGAACCCCTACCCCATTGAGCTGCCAAGGAGGCGACCACTGGCCCACGTCACCCCCTTAGACCCTATTCAGATCCATGGGGAGCAGGACCTGGTGCTGCAACCTCAAGGGCCGGGGGAAGTCGAGGTCTCTGTCCGGTCCGTTCAAGCTCAGCCGGGCAAGGATTGCAACCGCAGTTCGCAGCCGGTGGAAGGCCTGGATCCAACCCAACAGCAAAGATTTGACGCCCTCCTCTCCCGCTGGTCCGCCGTCTTCTCTGCAGATGAAGAGGATTTTGGCCGAACGGATGCTGTCCTCCACAACATTCCTACTGGGACGGCTCCCCCCAGCCCGGAACGTCATCGGCCCGTCCCGCCGAGCTTGTATCCAGAGCTACGACAACTGTTGGGGGAGATGCTGCAGTCTGGGGTTGTCACTGAAAGCTCCAGTCCTTGGGCTGCACCTGTAGTCCTGGTAAAGAAGAAGGACGGGAGCTGGAGATTCTGTGTTGACTACCGTCGCCTCAACGCAGTAACTCATAAGGATGCCTACCCTCTCCCTCGCATCGAAGAGTCGCTGTTTGAAGGAGGCTACTTGGTACACGACTCTTGACTTGGCCAGTGGCTACTGGCAGGTGGAGGTAGACCCGCTGGACAGGGAAAAGACAGCGTTCACCACCCCTTTGGGGCTCTTTGAGTTTACCCGTATGCCATTTGGTCTCTGCAATGCCCCAGCCACCTTTCAGAGGTTGATGCAGAAGTGCTTGGGAGACAAGGTAAATGACTTCCTTCTGATTTACTTGGATGCCATTATTACCTACTCACCTGATTTTGACACCCATTTGCAGCATTTAGACCAGGTATTCCAACAGCTCGCTCGCCATGGGCTGAAGCTCCAACCACAGAAGTGCAAGTTCCTGCAGAGAGAGGTAGTCTACCTTGGGCATGTAGTGAGCGGAGCGGGGATATCCACAGACCCCCAAAAGACTGCTGCGGTCCGCGATTGGCCACGGCCTGAAACGGTGTCCCAGGTACGCTCCTTTCTCGGATTTGCTGGCTATTATAGACGTTTTGTCCCCTCTTTCTCTAAGGTGGCCGGACCCTAACATGGCTTGATAGCGGGCGTGGCGGCCCTGGGGAAGAAGAGCCGCCTTGTGAATTGGACCCCAGAGTGCCAACAGGCCTTTGACCGGTTGAAGTCTGCCCTGCTTAGCGCACCTGTCCTGGCCTACGCCGATTTCACCAAGCCCTTCGTCCTATACACCGATGCCAGCCTCGATGGTTTGGGGGCGGTCTTGTCCCAGGTCCAGGGTGGTAAGGAAAGGGTTATTGCCTATGCTAGCAGGAGTCTGTCCCCAACCGAGAGGAATGACCAGAACTATAGTTCTTTTAAACTTGAACTGTTAGCCTTGAAATGGGCGGTAACTGAGAAGTTTAAAGATTACTTGTGGGGGGCAGAATTCACTGTGTGTAATTCTAATTGCAATGCCGATCTTCTCTCCAGGCTGCCCAAAACCGAGGGACAAGTATGCTCAAGCCAGGAGGCACCAGGAGGGGACCCACCGCCAAATGGAACAGACCAAGGAGGGCCTAACTGGCAGCGAGTCCAACAGGAGGACTCCTCACTCCGTTTACTAGCTGAAAGGCTTGGCCAGGGTAGACCACCGACTGGGACTAGCAGGAAGGAGGCCAGCCCCGAAGAGCGGCGGTGGTGGTGAGAGTGGGGGCGACTGAGTGTGCAGGAAGGGGTCCTCGAACGGAACGTGTGGGATGCTGTGGGGGACACTTGGAGGTGGCAGATCCTAGTGCCCAGAGCTGCCACCAAGGGCTTGTTTGAAAGGTACTATGGTGAGCTTGGACACTTAAGTGCATGTCGGACAGAAGCAGCCTTAAGGCGGGGATTCTACTGGCCTAAGCTAGGAGAGGATGTCAGACGATGGATTGCAGAGTGCCCCCGGTGTGTACAAAGTAAACCTGGACCAGAGGTGAGGGCGCCTCTGGTGCCAATTACCACAAGTTATCCCATGGAAACACTGGCCATTGATTATCTTTCTCTGGGGCGGCCTGATGACACTTACCCCTACTTACTTGTTATGACAGATCTTTTCTCTAGGTATGGGTGGGCTGTACCCACTAGAGACCAGACCGCAGCCACAACCGTGAAGGCCCTATGGTCGGCAGTTGTCCAACACTGGGGCTGTCCTGAGCGGATATTGACGGATAGGGGGGCGGCCTTTGAATCTGAACTTTTGGCCCAGTTCTGTAGGCTCTATGGGTGTACCAAGGTACGCACCACACCCTATCATGCCCAAACTAACGGGGGTTGTGAAAGATTTAACCAGACCATTCTGTCCCTCCTTAGTTCACTTGGGGAAGACAAACAGAGAAATTGGCCTGATCATCTGCCCCGGCTCCTCCAGGCATACAACAACACCGAACACAGTACCACCCATCTAACCCCCTTCTTTGTAATGTGTGGCAAGCATGCCAGGCTTCCCGTGGATGTGATTTCAGGTGTGGAGTTTTCGAGGCCTCGGATGGACCTGGATGGATGGGTGAAGTATCACAACAACCAGCTCCAACGTGCCTACAGTCAAGTGGAAGCCAGAGCCCGACACCAGCAGGAGCGGGACAAACTGCGATACGACCGACATGCTAAAGACCTCCCTCTGGTGCCTGGCGAGCGAGTACTACTGAGGAACTTCAGACGACGCAACCAAGGTAAAATGGCCCCTCGATGGAATCCTCAGCCTTTTGTTGTCCTTGGACACCTCCACCCTGGGATGCCAGTCCTGCGAATCCGGCCAGAGGGAGGGGGATGGGAACGGACTATACATCGAAATAATGTGCGGCCTTGCCCTTATGTGCCTGTTCTGACCCCAGAGACAGAGACTGACTCAGTTGTTTTTTTTTGTTGTTTGACGTGAGTACCCCTTGAGACGTGAGTACCCCTCTGATGGCTGATGGCCTACCTTGACGATCCTAAAAGGGCTGAGCACAATATAATTTCTGTGTTGGCCCATAGTTGAGCCGCTTCTATTTATGTACTCCTTCGAATTGCTGCCGGACGGAGAGTGAGGGCTGCGCTGCGGGGTCGGATCCACCGCGCACCGTGGTCCATCCAGTGGAGCGAGGGGAGGTCGGGCATAACAGTGGAGGGTGTGGATCCGTGTGGAGCAGTGCCATCCGGAGGAGGTGACCACACGCCGACCAGGGATCGGTGTTCTTCAAGAACGGACAGACATTGGTTGGGCTGTACTGTCCGCCTCGTCTCCGGAGAATCCACGGCCGTGTCCGAATTGCATACTACTTGCTATATAGTAGGCGAGATGCAGCATGCTGCATCAAAACTGTGCATACTGTATTTCGCCTACTATATAGTAGGTACTATATAGTAGGCGAAATCGGCGAAAAAATGGGCGTAAATGTAGCATAGTCCAGAGCATACTGTTCCGGAAGTCGAGACGTGATACGTCACTGGGCAGTGAGAAAAATAAAAAAAGATGGCGAACGAAGAGATCTCCGGGACCGCAGCGGGAGTTTTCAAATGTAAGTATTGACTTAATTTGTCGATGGAAAAATTATTTTTCCGGACAGATATCTTAGTTATAACGACACAGAGCTACAAATGCAGTTTTGTGTATATAGGTGGGGTAGAAATGACATTTCGAAAAAGAACGTCATGATAGCTAGCTGCTTGCATTGATCTCTGTGGTGGACGTTACGTTAGCTAGCTAGCCCAGCCAACGTTAATAGGCTACTAACGTTACAGGTGTTCAGACGGCTCTTGCTCAAAACGTATTAATGTCATAGCTTAAATCAGGGGTGTCAAACTCAAATACACAGTGGGCCAAAATTTAAAACTTGAACAAAGTCGCGGGCCAACATTGAACAAATGAATATTTTAATATGGACCCAAACAAGTTTTGCTTTAAAATTTAATATGGAACAAGCAACGCTTATTACCATACAATATATAACTTAATAGTGCAGACATGCAAAATCGAATTTCAAATAAAAAACACATCAATGTTATTCATTTATAAAATAAAATTTAAATAAAAATCGTATGCCTCTTTTCTATTTGCAGCCTTCTGATTTAAATATCAAAATAAACTTTTTTCACACGCTATTAAATTTAAAAATAAAATAACAATAATAAATTAATCATGTCCAGGTCCTTGTACTTGTCGTGGTGTTTCGTTTCATAGTGTCGTCTAATGTTGTACTCCTTAGTTATAGCCACGTTGGCTCCACAAACAAGGCAAACAGGTCTATCTTTTACATATAAACAGATATTCTGCCTCCCACCTGTCCAGAAAGCGTCTGTTTTCTGCCTTTCTTTTCGCCATTTTAAAGAAGGGGTAACACGGTTACAGTTGTAGTATGAGATTGCTATGACTACTGTCACAGAAGAGAGGGCGTTTCTGGGTCCTGTCTTGATTGACGCGCCAAAACCACAGCAGAGCATTATGGGATTTGTAGTATTAGCGGTGAATGCGCTGTATAATACTGGCGGGCCAGCTCTAGTAGTCATTTGGTATTGCCTCGCGGGCCAAATATAATTACACTGCGGGCCAAATTTGGCCCGCGGGCCAGAGTTTGACACCCATGGCTTAAATGTTATTATAGCTAGAATCAAGACAAACAGAGTAACATTTCCATGTAATATGACCATGATTGCTTAAGAAATGTATAAGAAATGTCGAAATTGTGATGAGTTGTTAAATGGCAAACCTAAGCCACCGAGCCTAACGTTACTTGACGTTGTTTAAACAATTGTCTGTTCATTCCATGATTTAAACGAGTTCAACTGTTCATATATCATTATGTTCATATATTAGTATTCATTGTCCCATAATACTTCTGGATGTATTACAGGGAGCAACGACTACACCAGGGACGATGATCCTCTGGAGGACGGCTGCATGGGTGGCCCCCATCGCCTCTTCCAAGACCCCGTATCACTTCCACGAAGCGGCTGTGGCCTCCCCTCCCTCTGTGCTGACCCCAGTTCTGGGGCTCTTTAGGTCCTATGAGGTTAGATAAGTTTTCTAGTGTCATACAAACTGTGAGTCCCTATCAATATATTTGCTATCATGTAGCCTGTAGATCAAAATCACCTTGTACATGGCTACAAGGTTTTGTGCTTTATCCAGGCTGTCTCCGTCGTCCCCTGCAGCCCAGCTTCTAAGATGTAGGTCCTACATAAATCAATATTCAAAGTAAACAGACCGCTGGATTGCTTCTGAACAACAATGCATACGTTAGTTAACTTACTCCAAGCCTTTCAGCGTGGCGTTTCTCTTCCCCATAAACAGGGAAGAGTTGGCCGTCCTCCAGAGGGAGGACCGGCTGATGTTGAATGGGGGAGAGAGAAGGCAGAGATGAAGGCTGAGTAGAGGGAGGAAAGGGGGTTGTTTAAGGAGAGGGAGGACCGGCTGATGTTGCTTCTAGAAGCCTCAGTCAAAAAAAACTGTTTTATCTTGTTCCATTATTGTTTTTGTTATTTTTTATTAAATGTATTTTCTTGAATTAAATTGGTGTTTGTGTCACAGTCATTCCTTGTAATGTATTCCCAGTCAAAGAACAAATGTCACTATACCTAAAACCAGTCATTAGAGTAAAAGAACATTCCTAATGGACATTGTAGTTTGCAATTAGGCATAAAAGACGGAACACACATGTTGGTTCACAATGCTTCATTGGAATTATTCAGAGACGGTTATGAAAGCTTCACTGTTTAATGTGTCGGACTAACGACTACATGATAAGGGAGTTACATGTCCAAAGCGCTCTGCGTGTTGTGTTAAGACCTTCCAAGTTACTGTACATGACCTGTAGACATATCAAGACAATGTGTCTGATGTGTAGATATTACACTTTGTTGAAATGTTAATACATCAAGAAGTAACCTTTACATGTATAATGGAAGAAACACAACCATAAACATTTCTTGGATATTTTTATTACACAATGGTCTTCAAATATACTTTTGACTTGTTTATATTTGGTCAGATCATTAGCTTTCCTTGCAAAAGGTACTGACAGGAGAACGCTGATCTGTTGTCTCCCCCTAAAATACTTAAACTGATTACTATGTACAGTGTTACACATACATTTAAATACAAATACATTTAAACAAATGCCTCAAGGCTGCCTATAACCAACTGATCGGTGTTTAAAGCCTCAAGGCTGTCTATAAGGAACAAGGCAAAGCACACTCATGAACTGATAGACTGACTACTTATGGCAGGATGGGGGTAGTCGTGCTCACCAAGAGCTGCGATCCAGGCAGCTTGTGCTGGTGCTGATGCTGCCGCTGCGAGACACTTTCTGAGGCCATCTCCAGGGTTGGGATGATCTGCAGCAGCAGGACCATGGCCACCATCAAGGTCTTCAACCTTTAAATGGTTAAATGCAATTAGGCCTACTGTAAGTCGCTTAGCAGACACACAAAAGTGTCTGCTAAATAAATGACTAAGGTAATGCTGGACAAAAGTGTCCGCTAAATGACTGATGTAATGTTACCTCCAAAGACTAGCACCTGTGTGTGAATGACAAGACCATTGTAAAGGGTGAGTACTGAGAAAAGCTCTAAATGCAATGAATTATTATTATTATTGTTATTGCTATTATTAGCACCTCCATGGTCTTGCCCCATCCTCCTGACCATCACCAAGGTTCCTCTGTGTCGATTTTGACAATCAAGTCCCTCCTTGTGTCCGCGCTGTCAAAATACGTCCTCGGCAGGGACGTGGAGGTTGACTTGGTGAGGACCTCTGTCTTCCATGTGAGCCTACAGGGGGAATATTATTAGGGCAAACTTTAACTCATTTGTGCGTATGGCATATACTTGTCTTTACAATATGATAATAGATAGATGTCATTATCTGTAGAGCTAAAATGTAACATTACAAAGCAGGCGTGTAGTGATGAGTAAACCCAGGTAAACTCAGTTTACCCACCTCTTTAAAATGAGTTGAGTTTTATTGTTTTGCTTACCTGCCTCTCAGAATCTATTTACTATAACATCCCTGGTACAAATGTAACAGTATAGCTAGCCCCAAGCCAGCACATGCGGGGCGATCAACTAACCTAGCTAACTAGTAGCTAGCATGCTAACGTTCAATATTTACCTCAACTACAAGCATGTCGAGAAGATCTCATGACGGCTCTTCTCCTTGCAGCGTTAACACGTCTTCTCCTGGCGGCAGCAGCATCCCATGCCAGGAAAAGGCTACATTTTTGTGGGTGATACACAAAATGATCACAGAAAACACGGATAATTGTACCACAGCTTCGCGGGAGTAAACAGTATCGTATCCCGTCACTTCCGCTGGATGACTCGAGTAGCATGCTGTATTTTCTCGCATACTACACGCGTTTTGTGGAACAGTAGGTACTATATAGTATGCAGTATGCATACTATATAGTACCTACTATATAGCATGTAGCAGGTAGTATGCAATTCGGACACGGCCCACCTCTCCCTGGCTGCCTGTGTGGAGTGGGTGAAGTTACTGGGCCACGCCTTCTTTTTGTGCTTTTTGCTGCAGTGGACAGATATTTTTTTATTTTTGTGGGGAGTCGAAGGTCGATCCCCACACCTAAGACATTTATGTTGTGTGTCCTGTATGTCAGTCCCCCCTTCCTCCCCATATCTAATTGTTAGTGGGTGCTTTCTAGCTTGTGGGAGGGGAATTATTGGTAGTTGAGATAGGAGGTGGAGTGAGTCCCTCTTGTGTAGTGGTTGTTTGCCATCTTCCCCACGTGTGCAGTGCCAGACCTTTTTGGGGTCTAGTGTGTGTGTGTGCGCTAATTCACTTAGAGTGTAGTGTGTGTGCAAATTCACTTGGAGTGTAGTGTGTCCACAGCTTGTAGTGCCTTAGTGATAATAGCCTACCCTATTTTTGCAGTGCCTGGTCCAGGGTGTCTGGGTAGCTCATCCCACCTCTATCCTAGGCCTAAAGAAAACCCTCACCTCATTGGCTAATAAAGTCTGACCTGCTGATCCTATGTTTGGGGGGGGGGGGGATATAATCTTAAGAATATAATAAAGATTTATATATTTTAATCTTTCTCCTGGTCTTCTGTGTGGGGCAAGTGCTGAGAGATCCATTTGTTGCCTGTGTCGGGTGGAGTTGTGTCTCAGGAAAACCTGTGACACATGCACAAACAGAGCAGTGCTACAAAGAAATCTATCATATTTATTTTCTCATACACTGGGCGTTTGGTGTTGCCAAGCAATAGGCCCTTTGCTTTGCACAAGTTCCACTACTTCCTGAAATTCTACAGGCATCCTTATTTCCTGTCCTATACCATTGTGCCGCACACCTGATTAATCACATACATCCAATAGTACAGGACAGGAAATAAATATGCCTGTAGAATTTCAGGAAGTAGTAGAGCTTTCGCAAAGAGCCTATTGTCAGACAGTACTTCAGGAACAGTGTAAATCACACAAGTCAACTGCTGGCACGTTGCATGTCTGTGACTGATAAATCGTCAATGACGTGTAAATGGTTGAAATTCATGTTGAAATGAAGCCCCCTCTTTTCCATTGCAACTATAGCAGAGGCCGTTATTCACATAACAGTTGACCGTGTTTGCTTTCTTCACTGACAGAGAGAGAGAGAGGGGGAAAGAGAGGGAGAAGATGAAAAGATTTCATCAAACAAAACTCAGCTTTGGAAAGCGAACTGTTGAGGACAAGATCAAAAAGAAAGAGGTGATGATGGTGGTACACTGCCTACTCTTTACTTAACATGATGGGAAAAGCACATTGACGGGATAAACTGTATTCTGTATATAGATAAACAAATAGACAGGTATGTAGGTGTGTATAAATATACACAGTATGCATGATTATGTTTGGTTAAAAATATATAATTTGTTGACAGGAAACCAAGAGGTACAAGAGAGTGGAAGAGGGGACAGGAGGAGGGACATAGAGATGAGAGGTGAGATACCTGATGTTAGCCAATGAGACACTACATTAGGTTAGATCCTGGCAAGTTTAAAAAATAATGTGGATGGATGGATGGATGGATGGGTGGGTGGCGGTGTGTGTGTGTTTGTAGCTTATGTTTATGTTTTGTTAATTTGTGGACAGGAGATGAAAATGGACACCACAGTGGAGGAGAGGTGACAGGAGGAGACCAACATGGACTAAAGACAGGAGGAGAGGTGACAGGAGGAGACCAGCATGGACATCAGAGTGGAGGAGGCCAGGCTGGGAGAGAGGTGACAGGAGGAGCTAGTCTCATGTTTCTAATAGATGGTGTGTTCTCATCAACATTCACTTAAGTTGTGTCCTCTCTGGATGACCTCCACTGCTCTCAGTTAAAGATGATATTAATCCAATATGATGTGTGTTGTTCTTTATAGATCTAGCCTCTTAATTCTGCTCTCAAAGTGCACCAGATTGAAGCACCACAACTAAATGACCTCGGTATTACAAAAATCCTGCGTACGGCCCTGGTCCTGAATGTTTCAGAGGGCAGATGATAACCTCCCTCTAAGCAAGGAGCAGATGTTCATAACTCTGTCTGCATCACTACACTGAGGGGACATTTTGGTTGTACCGTCTGATCACAACACTAACTGTTCTAATTTTTAACCTATCTGTCTACATATCTGTCTGTCTGTCTGTCTCTCTCTATCTTTCATTATCTGCCCCTGTTTTATTATTGTATCCGAGGCTTCACGTTTGGTGATGGGACCTCAGTGGGTGAGAACAGACATGTTGAATAGACATAAAGATCTAGGCATGGGCAGCATCTTTCCATCCATTTAAAAATAAATATGTATTATTTTATGCAAACCTACATTCAGTCTAGCCCTTACCCTAACCTCTTAGAGTGCAGGAAGTGTCGGCCAGCTGTGTCATGTGTGTGTGTCTCCATTCTCAGCGTCAGTACATCCAGTTTGATAGTTCACCTTGGCCAACAGACTAAGCAGTGCCTCGACCCAAACAAGGTGTCCTGAATGTCTCCCAGGTCCGCCTTGTACAACTGAACTGTCAGCCCAGTGTTTCAGTGCGGTCTACAAGCTAATCAATAAAACCTGGAGAAAATTATCTGTATCTTGTCTTTACACTTACAGCACACATGCTGCACAAATGATGACCTTAATTGTATGACACTTGTTTTGTAAAATGCACAAGGGTATCTCTAACTTGGCTAGACTGTGGATGTGGTGACTAGTCCAGGCCAGTCAGCATGGTATAAGCTGCATACAGGTGAGCAGAAGCTGAAACGCTTGTTCCTTGGCTAGGACCAAGGCAGCTTGCCAGCAGGGTCAGGCCTGTGCCGGGAGGTCAGTACATTAGAACCCCCTTATGCGGGCTGTATGTATCCTAGGTTCTCAAACGTATATTTGTGGTATAGAAAGGTAGAACTTGCTTGGTTGGTTATGCAAGTGTGTGTGTGTGTGTGTGTGGTACTGTTGATTTTCCTCCACACTCCTCTCTCAGCCATATGTTTCCCCTATGTGGATTTGAAAACAGTGATAGGGATTAAATTAGGTTGCTAAGAGAACTGCTAGTCACCAGAAGCATTCAAGAACATAACCCGTGCTGGAATACTAGTGTATGAACAAATCAATACAAGTAGAGCACATCTACTGACAGGCTGGCTGAATGACTGGAAGACTGACTTGGGACCTCCACTGAGGGCATCCCAGTCCTGGCTATGGATCAGTAGGCTAGTGATGCTCCCCTGCCCCTGGGCTAGTGTAGACCATTGCTAGCCTCTACCCACAAGCCATTACATTGATCATAGGCCTACTAAGAGAATACCAAGGGGAGTCTTGGTACGGCTTTTATCAGGGAGGTTGATGGATTACGTCTTTCAAGCTACATGATTTGCATTAAAAATATAATCTCTCTCTCACACACAGTCATGTAATCCAGTCAATCTAACTCCATAACAAATTGCATTAGGCCTACCTAACTAGCAAGCTAGCAAACAAAGTCAATGTAGACAGCTAGCTAACTAGCTAGCGTCATTTCCACCATGCCCCTTCTCCTAAGAGAAAGGCGATTCACCAAATTAAAAAGTGATTGACAACCGTTTCAGGCGAAATTATTTTTTGATTGACAAGACGATTGTCAGTCTCTGATTGGCCAAAGTAGAAATTGATTGTCAGTTGACCCGCCCCCTGGAAGACTCTGGGCCTGCAGAGATACACACTTGGAAAATTGAGGGGTCTTCTACAGGGCAATAAAGTGGGATCTCTGTATAAAAACGCCTAATGAGAAGCAGGGGGCTTGATACCACAAGGGAACATGCATAATGGGTGGGGGACAACATGTTTACATGTGTACAGTACTTGTTGTAGTTGGCAACCCCGCCCCTATAGCGGACCTAGGACTACAACTGGCTAAATTGGCTCTGATTGAGAGACATGTGCCACTGATTGTTCGATTGGTTTCCATCTGCCTCGTTAGTATGTGTACAGTATTTCTAGCCTACATGTACAGTAGCTCCCATCTTGTTCTTTGTCTGTTCCATTAGCTGTAGCTGTGCATAGTCCCTGGTGTTTCCGGTGCCATCTTGTAAGTCTGTAAGTTTATAAGCTCTGTCTTTTCTTCTTCACTTGTCGAGTGTATACTGTGGTTTTATTGTTTAGTCTTTGGTTTTGTGAAAACTGCTGAAACCTCAATGCACCTGTGACAGTTACATGCATCCCTTGTGATTGCTTAAGTCAGTATGAAACCATCTATGGCTTCTCACATGGCAGGTAACTCAACAAGAGTTCAAGCCCAGGGGGGATGCAGAATAAAAATGCTAATACATGTACAGTTCATACTCAGGCATTGTGCCGTGACATGATTTTAAAAAAACTTATTTATGTTTTTATTTGTAGCTGTTACTGTTTCTTCATTTTGTTTACATCTCTTCATCTGATCAGCCTGTTGTCTGCTTACATCTCAATCAGTCCCACCTGTGTTCAATTCAGTCAATCAGGGAATCCATACATACCATATACACTGTCGAACAGTGTCACAATATGGATTAGAGCAGGGGTTCCCAACCTTTCTTCCCCAGAGCCCCCCACTTACACCTGATGGAATCCCCCCCCCTCCCCCCACCAAATCGGTGTGAACGTCCAGTCTGTGTATGTTTGTGTGTGCAAATTACATCAGGTGTAAGTTAGGGTACAATTAAGTGCTTCGCCAATGTAGCAGGAATATTAATGTTGACACGATTAATAGTCTCTGATTAATTTGTTGAATTTATTTGATATTGTAGTGCTGTACATACAAGGCTTTTTGGCCCTTCATCAGATATAATCATGTATTTTGCTGTGTGACATGTCAATAACATGATTCTTTGACAAATATTTGTCTAGCTAATATTAGGGCCTCAAATTATCTGAGGTCTGGCGCACCAAACAGAACAATAACAGGACAAGACTGGCTCACTAGTCACCAGACACCAGTCGTCTAACAGGGTTCTTATCACAAACATGCATCAGCAGGTATGTGTGTTCTGATTGGCTGTGTGACAAGCCGCTGTGTGTGTGTGCCTTGTCTTCTCTTCCACAGTTCAAGTTCTGCAGCCTGTTCAGCTATGAGGACTGGGGGAATCATCCCAAACTCCTGCTTCTGCCCGGAAAGGCCAAGCAGCAGGGACGCTGTCAGGGGATGAGCTTCACAGTGAGCCATCTATCAATACTGTCGACCTGGCCGCCAAAACCGAAGGGTCGCCTGCCTGGGGATCAACCGTCGGTGCGCCCGGTACGGGGGTGGCACCAGCAAAAGGTTCCAAGAAAAGATCAGTGAAGGCTGACAGGAGTAGTCTCCGAGATAATGCCGGTTCAAAGAGGCCTTACACCAGAATTCCTCAGAATGTCTGGGTTAAGATGTCCCCAGGGGAAAAGGCAGGTATCTTAGAGGTGAGGAACAGAGAGGCTAAGGCGAGGAAGTTATCAGAAAAGGCTGGTAAGCCTACCATTGGCCTGGTCGAAGTCAAAGAAGAACCAGGTCAGCCAACCTGGACGGCGGCTCTTGTGAGCGGCTCGCCAGATCCATTCCTGAGCTATACAGGGGAAGAAACCATGGGTCAGAGTCCAGGGCAACTGGTGATTGACCTCTCCGCTGAGGAGGCCACCGAACATGCTCAAGGAGAGACAGATGAGTGTCTTAACGCCTTGAAAGGGATGATGGCAGATCCTTTCGAATAAGTACCCTTTTGAATACAAACCTGATCTGTTGAAACATGCTGATCATATTGTGCTTTGCTACACGCTTACAGTACTTTTAAATGCAGACATGAACACACACACCTACACTCAAACACCCATAAAGAACACACCTCACTCACACAGGCATTCACACACCGAGGAAGAACATGTATATATATATATACACATACACATAGACTGGAACTATACATTTAAGATTTGAGAGAAATGTTATGTTTAGTTTTAAGTAAATGATTTGTTTGAAAGTAATGATGTGATAGAAATAATAGAACAAAGCCATAAGAATCAGTTACAGTATGTTTGGTATGGCTGTGTGTGTTTTGTTTCACAATTTGATCCTCAGGCTCGCTGTGAAAGATTGAGTAAGGGGAAGCAGGATGTGGCGGTGGTGAGGAAACAGGCCGTTGCACTTCACTGGTATACTCACAAACATGGCTAAGTGCGTGAATCTCTTGTGAGAGCGCCTTTGCCCTTTGCAGGATAGAATGTTCTACCAACTTAACTGGTTTGGTTGATAAGGAAATATCGACCACAAAGTGCTAAAGATCACGCACACACACACACAGACTGACACACACACACACACACACACACACAGACAGACACACACACATGCACACACACACATAGACTGATACACACTCACACACACATGGACACACACAAACACACACATACTGTAGGAGCAGCAACCTTAGCTGGCAGCATCATCTCTGTCTCTCTCTCTGTCTGTCTCTTTCTCTCTCTCAATAAACAGTATTAAGGAGAGTTCCCTATGGTGACAAAGAAAGGGGCACCATCTTTTATATTCTGTTGATTAAACCCACCCCCCTCATTTCTCTTCTATCTCACTACATGCTCAGTTATGGGGTTGGCAAGGAGGTCTACAAACAGGTGAACACTAGACTTCTGTACAGACTTATTAAGGAAATTAGCAATCAATCAATGATGTGCATGTGTGTCTATGTGTGTTTGTTTGTCTCTCTCTCTGTCTCTCTCTCTCTCTGTCTCACAGACATGCTCCTCCATCCTCATGGCTTCCTCTCCATGGCCGATGACATCATAGTGGGGATCTTGTTGGGGTTTGCGTCCCTGTCTGAGTAGCCAGTTCTTCACTGGCCTGCCGTCCTAACGGTCACCTGGCTACATAGTTCTGAAGCTGTGCCCACAGACCATAACAAGCACATTTGCTGTATGGAAATATGGTATAAAGCCTGATTTACATTGAGCTGCTGTGTACAGGAAGTCACTGATTCAAAACACAACAAAATATGTACAGTAAGGGTTATGGTTCACCTCACGATAACAGAAACGTATGTGAGAGACTGGGGGAAATTCTACTGATGTAACTGAAATTGTTAGATATGAAGTGAATGGAAAATAATGTTAAATCCATTGGGTGTTAATCAAAAATGCATTTTGATTTAATTAGGTTTATTGCATAAGCCTCATTATTATGTATTTCAAACAAATATATTATTAATCTTGAATAGATAACCTGATTATTATGCATTTCAAACAAATATAGGCTACGTTATGTATTTTGAATACATAATCTGATTATTATGCATTTAAAGCAAATAGACTTTATTTATACTGAATACATAAACCTGGTGATTATGCATTTCAAATAAATAGGTTTTATTACACTGACAAATATGCATCATGTAAAGTTTATTAGGTACATTTTTGTTAAAACTACCTAAAGCAAATTCATGGAAATTTGTCATGCAATTAAATTACATAAATCTTAAAAGTTAGGCTTAAATATTTCGGTGAGTGCAGTGTACCAGTAGAGACCAGTGTATCTGGAGGAGCCCAGTGTACCAGTAGGAGACCAGGCCTAGGTCTGTGTGAGTTTCAGAAGAACATCTTCACTCTTCATAGTGTTTATAATCTGATAATCTGCATCCTCTGCTTGCAGTTTGAGGTCTCCTAGCTGAGCTCTGTGCAACACCGCCACTATGTGGTTGACTGCTATCATTGCATGTTGATGAAGGTCTTCGGGTGGCCAGTTAAATAGTGTTACAGAAACATGACAATAACTAGAATAGCGCTCAGAGAGCACAGACCTCTGCCTGTGATGCATTTCGTCAGCATGTACAGTTGTTGAATGTGTGCTTTTTTAGTTTAGCAGTTCTATATGGCCAACTTGAAAATGCATGTTGCAGATGAAATATTGATCACCTTGATGAAGCTGAATCTGTTGCAGTGTGAGACCAAGCTGATCAGGGTGCTGTTCTGGGTTTAAAATGACCCGCCATAGGAATTGAATGGGTAAAATGACCCGCTATAGGAACTGAATGGGTAAGACAATATTATGTTCATCCAGCAGATGGAAAACATCCCCATACACACCCACAGCCACAACTCACCTGGGTTACCCGGGTTCTAGGTCTAAAATGAGCCCCCGTTTTATAGTGTTCAAGGCCAAAATTGACTGATCTGTTTTAACTGCTCTTATATGAACACAAAACCCATAAATCCCCAAATGAATGTGAACCACCTGAAGCATTCAGGTCAATACCATTCTCTTAGTGTACACCACATGCTCCCCCACACGTCCATAGTGTGAAACCACTTGGATACTGAAAGTGTAGAGCCATTACCAGTCAATACAAAGTTATTCTAAGTGATCATCTTTATCCTATTAGTGAAACATATCCAGATGAAAATGATTTATTTCAAAACAGCAATACACCCATCCACAAAACACAAAATCAGTGAATGTTTTGATTTGTATGAACATGATGTCAATATGTTGTAGCCTTCCAATTAATCCACTTAAAACCTAGCTAGTGTTGTGTTCGGCTGCTAACACTTAATAATGGAACCGGACAACAGTGTGCATACGGCTATACTTTTATTCACAGCTCCCATTACAGGCGGCCATCACTCTCGCTGGCTCCCGCATCACTGCCTCGACCAACCTTGACGTCCGTGACGTCATCACGTATGACACATCTCTCCTGTCAAGAACTATGTTTACAGTGTCTGGAAACATAAACAATTTCTCTTAAACGCCAAACAGTGTTTCAGCTTTAACCCTCAATTAACAGTTTCAGAGCCTGTAACAATTACAACTGTAGAGAATAGAATAATAACATAACATGACAAACAAAAACAAACTCTTGTTACTGTCCCATCACCTCATATCACCAAGCTCCCATCACCTCATTACTGCCCCATCACATTTCCTCAATGAGTCTCTTTGGCACTTTGGTCTGTCTACCCAACCTCCTCTTTATGTCTATGTGTTCACCACACTCACGTATGGGCGTGTCACACACCGGTGACCCTGCACTAGCGCCCTCTGCATTTGTGTCTTCAGTACTGTCTTCATTTTTAGGTACCTTGAGTAAGTGTCTGCGATTTCGCCTGTATGTTACCCCCTCGCGCGTGTGATTAGGTAGTCCACTGCTATGGACGGTTCTACGTCTCAGACTGTCCTCTCCAGGGTTCTACTGTTCTCTACAGGGCTGTAGACTGTTCTCCAGGGTTCTACTGTTCTCTACAGGGCTGTAGACTGTTCTCCAGGGTTGTAGACTGTCCTCTCCAGGGTTCTAGACTCTTAAGCCATTTGATTAATGTCAGATTTTCTGTTGCAATATGTGAGATTCACCCCTTTTCTCTTCACCAAATGCCAATTGAATTAAAAATATATTTCTGTATATGCACTGTGATGCATCCTATATAGTTTCTGGTTGATTGGGGACAGTGTTGTGTGGACATCAGACAAGAAAACATGCATAAACCTTTTTCTTTTACATAGGCGAAAATTGGAAATTGGTATATTTGTCACATACCTTCCATGTGCATTTTTCATTACTTTCCACCACTGGGATTTTGGGGGACTAACTGATATGTTATAAAGAACATATGTATGACACTAAAACAGTTGAAATAATTTCTGTTGCAATTTGTTCAAGGTTATGTTATAAAATGCCTGGACTATAGGGGCAGGGGAGCATCACTACTGATCCATAGCCAGGACTGGGATGTCCTCAGTGGAGGTCCCAAGTCAGTCTTCCAGTCATTCAGCCAGCCTGTCAGTAGATGTGCTCTACTTGTATTGATTTGTTCATACACTAGTATTCCAGCACGGGTTATGTTCTTGAATGCTTCTGTTGACTAGCAGTTCTCTTAGCAACCTAATTGAATCCCTATCACCATTTTCAGATCCACATAGGGGAAACATATGGCTGAGAGATGTGTGGAGGAAAATCAACAGCACCACACACACACTTGCATAACCAACCAAGCAAGTTCTACCTTTCTATACCACAAATATAAGTTTGAGAACCTAGGATACATACAGCCCGCCTAAGGGGGTTCTAATGTACTGACCTCCCGGCACAGGCCTAACCCTGCTGGCAAGCTGCCTTGGTCCTAGCCAAGGAACAAGCGTTTCAGCTTCCGCTCACCTGTATGCAGCTTATACCATGCTGACTGGCCTGGACTAGTCACCACATCCACAGTCTAGCCAAGTTAGAGATACCCTTGTGCATTTGACAAAACAAGTGTCATACAATTAAGGTTATCATTTGTGCAGCATGTGTGCTGTAAGTGTAAAGACAAGATACAGATAATTTTCTCCAGGTTTTATTGAATAGCTTGTAGACCACACTGACACACTGGGCTGACAGTTCAGTTGTACAAGGCGGACCTGGGAGACCATTCAGGACACCTTGTTTGGGTCGAGGCTCTGCTTAGTCTACTGGCCCAGGTGAACCATCAAACTGGATGTACTGACGCTGAGAATGGAGACACACACACGGCACAGCTGGCCGACACTTCCTGCACTCTAAGAGGTTAGGGTTAGGGCTAGACTGAATGTAGGTTGGCATAAAATACATATTTATTTTTAAATGGATGGAAAGATGCTGCCCATGCCTAGATCTTTATGTCTATTCAGCATGTCTGTTCTCACCCACTGAGGTCCCATCACCAAACGTGAAGCCTCGGATACAATAATAAAACAGGGGCAGACAATGAAAGATAGAGATGGACAGACAGACATGTAGACAGATAGGTTAAAAAATTAGATTAGAAAATTAGATTAGAACTCTTAGTGTTGTGATCAGACGGTACAACCAAAATGTCACCACAGTGTAGTGATGCAGAGAGAGTTATGAACACCTGCTCCTTGATTAGAAGGAGGTTATCATCTGCCCTCTGAAACATTCAGGACCAGGGCTGTACGCAGGATTTTTGTAATACCGAGGTCATTTAGTTGTGGTGCTTCAATCTGGTGCACTTTCAGAGCAAAATGAAGAGGCTAGATCTATAAAGAACAACACGCATCATATTGGATTAATATCATCTTTAACTGAGAGCAGTGGAGGTCATCCAGAGAGGACACAACTTAAGTGAATGTTGATGAGAACACACCATCTATTAGAAACATGAGACTAGCTCCTCCTGTCACCTCTCTCCCAGCCTGGCCTCCTCCACTGTGGTGTCCATGCTGGTCTCCTTCTGTCACCTCTGCTCCTGTCTTTTGTCCATGTTGGTCTCCTCCTGTCACCTTTCTTCCACTCTTGTCCATGTTGGTCTCCTCCTGTCACCTCTCCTCCACTGTGGTGTCCATTTTCATCTCCTGTCCACAAATTAACAAAACATAAACATAAGCTATAAACACACACACACACCCCCACCCACCCATCCATCCATCCACATTATTTTTTAAACTTGCCAGGATCTAATTAATGTAGTGTCTCTTTGGCTAACATCAGGTATCTCACCTCTCATCTCTATGTCCTCTCCTCCTGTCCCTTCTCTTCCACTCTCTTGTACCTCTTGGTTTCCTGTCAACAAATTATATATTTTTAACAGAACATAATCATGCATACTGTGTATATGTATACACACGTACCTGTCTATTTGTTTATCTATATAAGCGGCACACCTGGTTAATAACTTCCATCCAATGGTATAGGACAGGACATAAGGATGCGTGTAGAATTTCAGGAAGTAGTGGAGCTTGTGCAAAGAGCCTAATTGCTTGGCAACACCAAACGCCCAGTGTTTACATGAGAAAATAAATATGATAGATTTCTTTGTAGAAGCACTGCTCTGTTTGTGCATGTGCGCAGGTACACCGCTTTGCTAATGTTAACTTGGGTCAAGAATAGCCTACACCTAGCTAGCCACGTTGTGACGGCTAGGATCATGGATGTATTCACTAACTAGCTATTTATCTAACGAGGCATCTCAGCATCTTCGTCTACGTTCTTAAATGTGAGCATTTAGGCGTTGTCAATGTTATAACTAATTGAAAATTGTTAAAATAACTGCTTATTGTTATGTTACTTGTGTCAATCTCCCTTACCTCGAAAGACGTCCAATATGTTCGCTTGATCGTCCGCAGCTGACACTTATTAATGACAAATGAGCTTTGCGTCTCACACCCCTTCTCCTAAGAGAAAGAAGATTCGCCAAATAAAAAGTGATTCAACCGTTTCAGGCGAAATGAGTTTTTGATTGACAAGACGATTGTCAGCCTCTGATTGGCCAAAGTAGAAATTGATTGACAGTTGACCCGCCCCCTCGAAGTCTCCGGGCCTGCAGAGTCTGAACAGTGAAACGCGTCATTGTTCCCGGCTTTCACCGATTGGTTAAGAGCATTGAAAAGACTAGCAGTCACGACCAAAAGTGTATATAAATTGTGTTCGTAATTTGTGTCTCTCTCTACCTTGGAAACTCTTCACAGTTGAACATTGTTTGTCACGCCTGTAAAGATTCCCCATTGCAAAGATTTCTTTATCCATCTGAAGAAAACAAGAGACAAGCTCTTTATTCTTTTTGAGTAAACAAACGTTTCCATCACAACCTACTCACTAGCCTTTCACTGTAGGCTACGACAATCCTCAATTCGGTAAGTTGTATGTTATTTTTTATTTTTGAAAGATTAGAGCGAAGCCGTTTGGGGCTTCGGTTTAGGAAGTGAACTTCGAATGAACAAGGGAGGGTTAGACGACTGTTTTTGAATTTGAGTCCAGGAGAGGGTTACTGTTCTTTTTAATTTGAGTCCAGGAGAGGGTTACTGTTCTTTTTAATTTGACTCCAGGGGAGGGTCATATAGCTACACATTTGAATCGAAAACAGAATAGTTTATTCATCTTTTCGGAATTCAGCAAGCTGTTTTGTATGACCATGTTGAGAGGGAAGCGCGTGAAGCGAACATACCGACATGCGGTCTGTTTTCAGTGTATTTCTCTGTTGCTGGTCGTTGCTGCGTGCGTTCACTTCTTTTATTCGCTGGTGACATTAAGTGGAGAACATGGCCGTATAACGTAATTCATAAGCAAATCTAGAGGCCACCACCTGTGCTGACTCAAAAAAAATTGCTGATGTGACCGGTTTGGTCTTGTACGCATGTGTTTCTGCATTGTGTATGTTGGCTTTTGGCGTTCTTCTTCTGTTGCTCTGCGTTGTGTAATTCTTTGTAAGCCTTGATAAGAGTTGCAGCACCATCTAATTATGAACCACGATGTTGATAGCCTTCTTTGTTGTGATAGTATTGATAAAATCACCCCAACACGGGATTGGAAGCGGCGACAGATGATAGATTTATTGTACAAAGATACAATCACATGGAACACTGGGATGTTTCCCTAGTCTCTCTCTCTCCCTGCTTCTCTGGGATGTTTCCCTCGTCTCTCTCTCTCCCTGCTTCTCTGGGATGTTTCCCTCGTCTTTCTCTCTCCCTGCTTCTCTGGGATGTTTCCCTAGTCTCTCTCTCTCCCTGCTTCTCTGGGATGTTTCCCTCGTCTCTCTCTCTCCCTGCTTCTCTGGGATGTTTCCCTCGTCTCTCTCTCCCTGCTTCACTGGGATGTTTCCCTAGTCTCTCTCTCTCCCTGCTTCTCTGGGATGTTTCCCTCATCTCTCTCTCTCCCTGCTTCTCTGCTGGCTGCGGCTGTGGCGCGAAGTCAAGGTCTTAGACTTCCCTTCCCGCATGGTGTTATCAGCGGGCCTGCCTGCTGGGAGCAGCGAATCTGTCCGTCCGAGTTGCCTACCGTTTCCAAATCAAAGTCTCAAGGTTTGGTTGAGACGTTAAATGGTGCTCTCTCGGCCCAGCCCCCACGCCTAAGCCTGCCCGTTTAGGTGAAGCTAGATTGGTGGAGGAGTGACCATACAGATGTCGCCTGTCACCCTAACTTGATATCTTAATCACCATTTTTGTCTGTCTAGGTTGTGTCTGTTTAGTGTCCCATAGAGATGCGTCATTAATACCCCAGAGGAGAGGCCCCCCTGTGGCCTAAGTGTGACCTCTTGACACCCACTACCCTGAACGGCCACAGCAGCATCAGCTGTCTCCTTCTATCCCTTCCACTGCACATTCCAGACTGTTTACATGAGCACAAAAACACACAAACAAGCATTACATTGACTTTAAGACTGTGGACTTTTACCTATATTCTTCAATGTATTAAATAGCTGGACCACTTCTTGCTGCTGAAGGCTGATTTATTCTGGATAGAATAAACACACACATAGTTATACATTTGCACTGAGGCTGGTCAGGCATCAGATGGACCGCCAGCAACTGAGGTTTACATGTTGCTATACAATTACTGTAATAAAGTCAAGGATGATACACTCTCAAAGTTATTTACTCTTTATTGCATTCTGCACTTCAGACTCCATTACTACGCCTTCTGGTGGTTATCTCCTTGCTGAACGTAACTTCCGGTCCCCCTCTACATTAAGCCCCTCTCCTTATATCACCTGACTGCCTGACTGAATATAACATACAACATGAATCAGAACATTACAACATTCCTCCCCCCATAGTCTACAAAAATCCTTCTTTTATGTGCTGAACAAATTCACTTAAACCTAGTCTGATTCTACGAGGGGATTATTCTGCCCCTGCTACCACTTAGTCCTTGAGATACGTGGGTGCCTGTCTAACTCTCACTGGGTAACAATTTCCCAAAACCCCAATGTCTGGAGGCCCCGGTGCCACTGCATCTGGTGCTGGATTCTCTAGTTCTGCTGGCGGCACCAGTATGCCTGGATCCTCTGCTTCTTGTGGCGGTGCCCATACTACCTCGTGTGCCTGATTTTCTAGTTCTTGCTCTGCTGTGTCCACAGGAACACTCTCCTCTTAGAGACAGGGGTCAGCCAGGTTGTGATCATAACATGGCTGTATCTGATCCTGATGTCGTCTCACCAGTTTCCCATCCAGTGTTTTCACTCTCCAAGAGACTGGACCGGTCGTCTCTATAAGTTGTCGGAATCCACTTCTGGCCTGAGTATCCCCTCACATAGACTGAATCAGACACTTGTAAATAGCGAGGGACGCACCTGATCTAGCCGAGTCCTGATCCTGCGGTTCATGAGCAGCTCAGCTGGCGTGGCTCCCGTGGTGGTCTGGGGGGTTGATCTGTACTTGAACAGGAACCTGGATAGCTTTGTCTCCAGACTACCTTCCCCCATCTTCTTGAGTCCCTCCTTGACCACCCGCACCGCCCGCTCTGCACAGCCATTTGAGGACGGGTGGTATGGTGCTGTTGTGACATGCTGTATGCCATTCTTTTGTAGGAAGTTCTTGAACTCTGCACTGACCAGACTAGGCCCATTATCACTGACAATCACTGCAGGGGTGGCAAAAATGCTTCTCAGTCTCTCGATAGTCATGGATGAAGTAATAGACGACATTGGGTGAGCCTCGATCCATTTTGAATAGGCATCTACGACGATGAGGAGCATTTTCCCCCAATACAGGCCCACAGAAGTCCAGAGGAAGCCTCATCCATGGTTGGTCTGGCCACTCCCACGGGTGTAGCGGTGCTGTTGCAGGGGTGGCTTGGTAGGACTGACATGCATGACATTCCCGCACAGCGGACTCTAAATCCGCGTCCATGTTTGTCCACCATACGTAGCTGCGGGCCAAAGACTTCATTGGTGAGACCCCCGGACCCCCGGATGAGCTTCATGAAGCTCCTCAATCATGATTCGTCTTCCTTGAGGTGGGATTATCACTCTACTTCCCCACAGTATGCACCCCTCCTCCACGCTCACTTCCTTTTTTCTTCTTATGTATGGCTGCATTTCTGGGTTGTTGCAGTACTCTGAGGGCCAGGAGTCCTGCAGCAGAGCCTGATGTACTCTGGACAGAATGGGGTCTCGCCGGGTCCCCTCCCATATCTGCGTTACCTGTAGGGGTGTGCCATTCATGTGCTCCATGAGCATTACCACCTCTTCTTCCCGTGGTGTGGCAGCGGACGTGATCGGCAGGGGGAGCCTGCTCAGTGCATCCGCGTTCCCGTGTTTTGAGCCCTCCTTATACTCCAAGGTGTACTCATAAGCTGCCAAAATCAGTGCCCATCTTTGCATTCTGGCTGCGGCGAGGTGTGGGATGCCTTTACTCTCCCAGGAGGTCCAGCAGCGGTTTGTGGTCTGTCACAATGGTGCAGTGTTTCCCAAACAGATACTGGTGGAATTTCTTAAAGGAGTAGTAAAGGGAAAAATCATGTTTAGCCCTGTTTTAAGGTTACTTATGATCATATACAATGGTTCAGATCAAAAAGTTGACAAAACTAGCACTTTTGAGAGCGTGTGATAATTGCTCTACCACCGTTTTGGTCATACAATGGATGTGGGTGAGCACTGTGGAAAATCATTCAAAAAATATGTTAAACTCTCGTATATGATCATAAGTAACCTTAAAACAGGGCTAAACATGATTTTTCCCTTTACTACTCCTTTAAAGTTACCCAATGTAGTTTTTGACCATTAGTATGCGCTCTAGAGCAAATTTGAGGTGGTCTCCGAAAATCGCGTACTACGTCATTGTGTCAATACGTGGAGCACATAATAGTGACGTTTCACACATCTTTGTTGTTTTCAAAACATTAGCTGAATATCATTTTCCGAAGAAATTACAAGGTAGGAAAGACATTCAAGTGATTCATCATGTTTATTAGACTACAAGGAAGTAGTACAGTAGGACCCCACTTATCCGAACCCAAGGGGACCGAAGGTCGTTCGTATCTCTGAAATGTCCGGATGACTGAAACGTATGTTAAAATGCACCAAATTCAATAAGTGGTATACTTGTTTCATATAGACTCATAATACACCGAAAAATACCCTTAATTACTTGTGAAAATGCATCAAAATTGCAATCAAATAGCCAACTAAACTCATATAGCCTAGCCTATAATAAAATAAACGAATTTCCACTTGAGTGCGTGCTTTGATCAAATACAGTACTTCGTACGACTTGTTTGCGTTTTGTACTCGACATTTTCCCGCTTTAAAGTAACAAGGAAATGAAACGTGACAATAGGCTACAGCCTACAGGCAACATGTAGGTCTACATACAGTTCAGTTTTTATTCACAGTAGGATACAGTACATGTTTACTATGACATATTTAAGTACAGTACTGTAATGAAAATCCCACCAGTGACCAGATAGCAGGCTAAAAAAAAAAAAAGAAAAGTTTTTTAAGCCTGTCCGGTAGACCGGGAGGTTGGGATCTCTGAAGTTGGGATTAGTGGGGTCCTACTGTAGTTAAGCATGAAGCCCAAGAAGTACTTCAACTGTGTCTGGTCAGTTGGCTGTGGAGCGCTTGCAATGGCCTGTACTTTGTGTTGACTTTCGTTGTCTTTTATCATTGTCCTTATTAAGCTCTGCGTTGTGTTTTGATTACAATAAAAGATGGCCCCCAATCTCACACAATACCACACAGTCCAGTGTCTCTTTGTTCTGATGTATTCCAAATGAATCTCTCCAACACAGGATTTGAGCGACATCAAAAGCTGTTTATTCCAGAAGGGTTAACATACAAAAGACGATGGCATAAAGTCTAATGTACACTTGACCTCTCTGTATGCTGTCTAATCTCAAATTAAAGAATTGGTCTCCTTGCAACGTTCTTATGGTTCGGGTGTCCCCCCCCCCTCGTCTCTTCTCCGATAAGACTGTCTTTCTCGTCTCTTCTGTGGCCTTGTTTGGTCAAGATAAGCTACGCCGCCTCGGCGCTAACCACAACAATTGCTGTTTAGCACAGAATGTACCAGCCCTAAGAATGTCAACTTTATCTCATAAGTCTATGGAAGAGGAACACCGTTTTCTTACAGAACACACCAGCTACAGCCATACTCAGAGGTCGATCATAATAATTTAGAAATAGCTAACAGGATCAGATTAAATCAATATTTCTTTGAAAATCTGCCAGATTCAACACTTGACTTGCTACGGAATGAATTTATTTTTCGTTGATCCTGTATCCCAGGTACACCACCTCTGGTGCCATGAAGACACATTTCTCTCTCCTATGCCTGGGGCTGATGACACCCCATAGGGTAGCCTGGTGTACTGGTATAAACCGCGGTGGGTGTTAATTGTTGTGAACTTCTTAGATTCTTCATCCCGTGGGAGTTGCTGGTATGCCTGAGACATGTCTAGTTTGGTGAATTTCTGCCCCCCCCCCCCAGTACTGCCAACAAGTCCTCAGTTTTTGGAATTGGGTAGTTATCTATCTTAGACACTGGATTCACGGTAACTTTATAGTCCCCACATATTCTAATTGTTTTGTCTGGTTTAAGTATAGGAACTATGGGAGTGGCCCACTCGAAAACTCACAGGCTCTATGATGCCTTCCTTCTGTAATCTAACCAACTCTGTCTCAACATTGTCCTTGAGGGCATATGGCAGAGGCCTGGCTTTGAAATACCTTGGCTTGGCCTCGGGGTCAACAGAGATCTTTGCTGTAGCTCCCACTAAACTGCCCAGCTCACCTTAAACACCTCTCCGTGTTGTGAGAGTAGCTCACTCAACTCCTGCTGCTGACCTGTATGTAGTCTGAAAATGGCCCTCCAGTCTAGCCTAATGGCCTCTAGCCAATTTATCCCCAAGAGATTTGGCCCCTCCCCTCTTACCACTAACAATGGCAACTGTCTGGTCTGCCCCTTGTAACTGACTTGTGTGTACATCTTGCCTAGCACCCCTACACTATCTCTGGTGTACATATACAGCTTTGTTCTTGTATGGTGGAGTTTCCCCCCTCCCATCTTCCTGTATTTTTTCTCATTCACTATAGTCAGGCTTGCCCCAGTGTCTACTTCAAACTCAATGTTGCATCCATTCACTGCCATCTGCTCTCTGTATGGCTCTACTCTTTTTTCATCATCGATATTGTACATCATGTGGGCATACTCCTCTTCCTCTTCTTCCAGTCTGTGGCGCGCTATGGCTTCTACCATACGGACTTGTGGTCACGATTGATCAGATAGCTGGTTGGCTTGGTTCCACGATTGAAAATCAGTCAATCAGTATCCCTGCACACCGCACTGATCACTATACATATACACACTGTACATACAAACTTTAAAGTTACCATTTAAATACATTTGTAAAGATAACACTTACTTATTCATTCAATTCAACCATAACATTTCTGTGACCTTTTGGGATGTTTGCTTTGGCATTGTAAATGTATGTTTCCCATGCCAATAAAGCCCTTTGAATTGAAGTAAAATATAGAATTTGGGAGGGAGGGATTTGTGTTAGTGAAAATGTGCTTTACTGAGACGGGAAGCACAGGGTGTAATCTTACCAGTCTCAATATGCTCTCCTGTGAAATGTATCGCAATCCCAATATTTGTACATGTTTGGCATGGCTTGGACTTGAGCATTCCCCTGGCACTTGTTTTCACTGCTCCTATGGAGGACTATGTGCAAGTCATGCCAGATGCCTACAAATAGATGGACTCCACTTTGCGCGTGTAAACTGTAGAATAATTAGGCATTACAATCAGGTGAAGAAATATGAACACATGCTCATTTCTCAGATTTCCAGAATCTATTTGGCTGCGCTCACGCTATATTGATAGAAGTAGGCCTAAGCTATATTGATAGAAGTAGGCCTAGGCTATATTGTTAGAAGTAGGCCTAGGCTATATTGATAGAAGTAGGCTGGGACTGACTGCCCCCCTGATCAAAAAGTCAAACGGCGCATATGAACATCATGTCACTAGAGAGACAGAAACAGCAGGATCCAGAGATGGTAAGGGACTGTGATAGAACTAACAGAAGGAAGTTCATAGAGAAGCAACTAGAAATGAATCCAGAGGCCTATAAACAATGAGATGCAAATAAAAAGGCTATGTTAAGGGAAAGACTTCATGAACAATTAAACAGGACAACAATAGGCAGGCTTTTCAGAGATCATGTCAGGGATGGACCCATCTTTGCATGTGTAAACTGTAGAATAATTAGGCATTACAATCAGGTGAAGAAATATGAACACATGCTCATTTCTCATATTTCCAGAATCTATTATCTGCAAAATAAACCATCTGTCCAGTCTTGAAAGTTTCCAGCCTTCCCTTCCTCCCTCTATACAGTCAGTCCCTACATCTCACCCACTTTTTCTCCCTCCCTCTCTTCCTTCATCCTTCCTTCCTTCCGTCTCTCCATCCCTCACCTGTTTGTTCTTTATGAAACCACCCCCCACTCTCCCCCAGGTATGTGAACTGTGCCCGTACTGAGGAAGAGCAGAACCTGGTAGCGTTTCAGTACCGTGGAGGGATCCTGTTTCGCTGCTGTCGGCTGCTGGCTGTCGGGAAGGAGCTGCTGGTCTGGTACGGACAGGAGTACAGATACAAGAGCATCTCCTTCAACTACGTCTGGGAAGAAAAGGGCACCGCTAGAGGTATCTGTCCTCAACTCGTCTTCCCTCTGTCTTCTCCATCTCTCTCTCATCCACCTCTTTCCTTAAAGCTGAAAGAACAAGAGGTCTGCTGGTCATAATAATAACCGCTGTCCAAGTAGCTCTCCTCTACCGTCCTTCCTCTCCTCTGTCTTTTTCCCATGGTGCCAGCCAGCAGGCAAGACATGGGCATACAGCGTGAAATTCAGGACACTCATGGATGCAACGATACAGAGGGCACTATGTCATGAACTGCAATGGTGCCTGTGCAAATCACTGTTGTGAGGCACGCAAATTGCCAATATTAGGCAGGCACACTTGCTCAGAACAAAATGGAATGCTGTTAGTTGCCATGGAACATGGTAGCTTGACTTATCTTTAGGAGTGCTAGCTTACTCTAGCTATCTAAGGTAGCTATTGCCGTGGGCTTCAATGTATTCATGCTTGTTATCTCTCCTTTCTCCTCTTTTCTTTTTCTCACTCCTCTTTCTCCTCTGTCGCTCTCCTTCACTCGAGCTCAGCCAGAGGAACCTCTTACATATCTTTCTCTCTCCTGTCCTCAATCTGAAGTTGTGGTGTCGTCGTGTTTCTCCCTCCACTAGTTGCATACGTATAAACACTCTATACAGTATTTGCACTTGTAATACAGGTGTGAGAATCCTTTTTAATGTTTGTCTCTTTCTCTTTCACTCTCCCAGGAGTGATGTCAGACTTGTCCCAGACTCAGGTGTTCTCCTGCTCTGTGTGCCCATTCACCTACACCTCCCAGATCTACCTCAACAAGCACCTCAAGAGGAGCCATGACAACCTCTACGTCTCTCTCTTTCGTCTCTCGAGCAGACAGATCAGACCAGAGATTCTCTCCTCCTCCTCCTCTCAATCACTCCCTATCACCACCTCCAACACCCCCCTCACCCCAGCTCCCGCCCAGAGACAGAGAGACACAGACAAGCCAAGACCGTACCACTGTGAACAGTGTGGGAAGAACTTCACTACGTCAGAACATTTAAAGAAACACCAGCGTGTTCATACAGGAGAGAAGCCATACCACTGTGACCAGTGTGGAAAGAACTTCACTAGGTCAGGAAATTTAAAGACACACCAGTGTGTTCATACAGGAGAGAAGCCATACCACTGTGACCAGTGTGGAAAGAACTTCACTTCATCAGAAAATTTAAAGACACACCAGCGTGTTCATACAGGAGAGAAGCCATACCACTGTGACCAGTGTGGAAAGAACTTCACTAGGTCAGGAGATTTAAAGACACACCAGCGTGTTCATACAGGAGAGAAGCCATACCACTGTGACCAGTGTGGGAAGAACTTCACTACGTCAAAAGAGTTAAAGATACACCAGCGTGTTCATACAGGAGAGAAGCCATACCACTGTGACCAGTGTGGAAGGAACTTCACTACGTCAGGAGATTTAAAGACACACCAGCGTGTTCATACAGGAGAGAAGCCATACCACTGTGTCCAATGTGGAAGGAACTTCACTACGTCAGGAGTTTTAAAGACACACCAGCGTGTTCATACGGGAGAGCCATACCACTGTGACCAGTGTGGGAAGAACTTCACTCGGTCAGGAAATTTAGAGAAACACCAGCGTGTTCATACAGGAGAGAAGCCATATCACTGTGACCTGTGTGGAAAGAACTTCACTACGTCAGGACATTTAAAGACACATCAGCGTGTTCATACGGGAGAGAAGCCATACCACTGTGTCCAGTGTGGAAAGAACTTCACTAAGTCAGAACATTTAAAGATACACCAGCGTGTTTATACAGGAGAGAAGCCATACCACTGTGTCCAGTGTGGAAAGAACTTCACTAAGTCAGAACATTTAAAGATACACCAGCGTGTTCATACAGGAGAGAAGCCATACCACTGTGACCAGTGTGGAAAGAACTTCACTACGTCAGGAGGGTTAAAGACACACCAGCGTGTTCATACAGGAGAGAAGCCATACCACTGTGACCAGTGTGGGAAGAACTTCACTCAGTCAACAAGCTTAAAGACACACCAGCGTTTTCATACAGGGGAGAAGCCATACCACTGTGTCCAGTGTGGAAAGAACTTCACTACGTCAGGAGAGTTAAAGACACACCAGTGTGTTCATACAGGAGAGAAGTCATAGCCATAGCCTTAGGACTGGATTACACTACTGAGTTTATCTGGAGGCAGATCGATACGTCCGGGGCCACGTTTTGGTGCTTGAAATCCGGAGATGCGTTCTAGTGTAATAGGCAGATCCGGAGGCCTTTGAGAAAAATAAAATTATAGGAATAGGGTTACATTGTAACTCTGTGTTCACTTCACCTTATAACAATCAAACAGATAATTTTGAGTTTGAGCTACATAGTGTCTTACTGTATACTATAGTAAATCAGACAAGCGGATAATATCGTAGATGGAATTTCACTGTATTCCATGTTTACATGTTCCCCCCAAAAAGTAGACACTTCAAATCATAACCTACATAAGAATAGACGCCTCAAATAATAATATTCTCTTGTTCAAAGAAAAGTAACTAGCAAAAAGTTACAATATTTTTATTGAGCTATAGCTATATAAGATATATATTGAGGTATGCTGCTACACGTGTGGGTAGACTCCCCAGCTCAGCCTTTCCTGTTCCTGACCAAATATCACCTTGATCACACCTGTCTGAACTTCCCAGCACTCCTGCCCTTTTCTTTTTCAATAATATCTCTATTCAATACTCAAATACAGTCCAAATGTTCTGATATATAGCCCTTACAATCATTTAGTTTGAAGTCCTTCATCCATTCCATCACGATATCTCCCGTATTATGATGAGACTTGATAATAATAATTAAAATCTATCAGGGTATGTGAATGTTTTTACAAATATGCCTACTGTCTGTCCCGCATGGTGTCGTTCTAAAACATCACCATCAAGAGATGAATAAACCTACTATTTTAAACCGCACCACAGATATGGGCAAACATGATTTAGGTTACCTATTAGGCCAGTAAAAGGAGATGTTTGCTTTTGCAAAAGAACCCCTCAAATATGTTATACAGTTTAATCTGGAATAATATTCTGAAATCAGATCTGTAATCATTCTACAAGCAATTGGTTTATTCAGGTGTGAGCCAATGATCAAAATAGGAATTGGATATGGAGTTTGGATTACTGGAGAAAATGAAAAGAGGAACTTGAGGAAGATCCTTAGTGAACTGAATAATACGGCAGGCCTTATCCTATAGGCCTATGGAATGCTGTTCAGGAAGTTGGGTGAATGAATGGATTTAATTTTGTCCTCTGGGTAAAAGTCAATTGCTTTAAAAACATTAAAGAATAAAACCAAAAAGTACTGCAACACGAAGTAGATGAAATGGTGATTGCATAGGGAACTGTTTGAATTAATTCCAATATACCTGGTTGAGTTCATGGTTTACAACCATTCATCTCTTACAATATACATGAATTAATTATCAGATGAACAGTAGTAATGGTAGGCTTTAATATTGTTATCACAGCAGTGCAGATTGCAATTAGAGATTGGAATAAGTAGAGTATCTTTTTGGATTTGAGATTATTTTAAAAGCAGGGGATGCGCTCCACACATGGAATACAAACTGGGATGGAAATGTGTTTGTTGGTGACTGTTGGCGTTGGTTGGATGGCATTTTAAACTCTTAACTTTTCAGAATGTTTTTTTTTTTTTCGTTAGCCTTTTTAATAAACATTGTATAACCTGAGAGAGGTACTGTAGAGTGTGTTCATTTGTGTTCCTGCCTCAGTATCCAACCCTGGACTGACCCTGCCTCAGTATCTAACCCTGGACTGACCCCTCCTCAGTATCTAACCCTGGACTGACCCTGCCTCAGTATCCAACCCTGGACTGACCCCCCCTCAGTATCCAACCCTGGACTGACCCCTCCTCAGTATCCAACCCTGGACTGACCCCACCTCAGTGTCTCTGCATGCCTCTTCCATTGCTCCCAGGGAGAGTCATGCAGGTGTCTGGTTGGTGTTCATAGACCTTTGTTGACTTTCGTTGTCTTTTATTATTGTCCTTATTAAGCTCTGCGTTGTGTTTTCATTACAATAAAAGACGGCCCCAGATCTCACAATACCACACAGTCCAGTGTCCCTTCTTTAGGTGTATTCCAAATGAATCTCTCCAACACAGGATTGGAGCGACATCAAAAGCTGTTTATTACAGAAGGTTTAACATACAAAAGACGATGGCATATAGTCTAATGTACAGCTGACCTGTCTGTATGCTGTCTGGACTCAAATCAAATCATCTGAGCTCGAGCACGGTTCTTATGTGGTTTGAGTGCCCCCACCCCCCCCCTTGTCTCTTCTCCGATAAGACTGTCTTTCTGGTCTCTTCTGTGGCCTTGTTTTGTGAAGTTAACCTACGCCGCCTTGGCGCTAACCACAACAATTGCTGTTTGGCACAGAGTGTACCAGCCATGGAATGTCATCTTTATCTCATAAGTCTATGGAAGAGGGACACCATTTCTTACAGAAAGCTCCAGCTACAGTCATACTCAGAGGTCAATCATTATAATTAGGAACAGCTAACAGGATCAGATTAAACCAATATTTCTCTGAAAATCAATCAATATTCAACACCTTCCAACACCAAAGTGAAAATAATTCCTCAATGGGACTGAGGAATGGGGAGTAAGGGGGTAACGGTGTATCCACCTGTGAAGTTATGTATGGTGGTTGGTGAACCAGTCCCAGACCAGAGCAGCCCGGTGGAAACTAACATGATCCCACATGACAACAAACCTGGGCTGCTCTGCTCCATCCTGTACAACTGCATTATATAGAGCACCAGATATGTCATTGTGAGTGGAGTGCACTTCTAAAGCATAGAGCGCTTTACAATATCTTCTCTCATTCACTCACCAATGGTGGCCAGCTGGTGTTAGCCTGCTCTTTGGGATAAATTAGTGTCTTACTCAAGAAGACCACAAATGTGTGGTCAGTATACAATGAGTCTCATATTTCAGCCAAAATGACCTCATCTTAAGACCTCCTCCTTATCTCTCTGGGCTAGTGGAAAGGGCTCTCCCCCTCCCCCAACTAAACATTCTTGAAGCTCACAGACCTGCTCCCACACACCACAAAACACTGATTCTTCTTCCAGGAACACAAGGTGATATTTCCCCCACGCTGCCACAGGACATTCACAACAGCTCTTTTTCCTTTAACATCTGGGCCCTGACGCCTGGTTTTAGATAGATTGAATCCAGCTTCATCAATGAAAATGAACTCATGACGCAGTGCAGCTGAGCCAAATACCACCAATAGGCCGTTCACACCTCTCATATTGAAATGAATGGAATGCACAAGAACAAGAGCCCTGGATCAGGTCCAAATCCAGCCAGCTTGCTAATAACACCAGCTAACATTAACTAGCCAACATCAGATAGAAATCTAACCAGGTAGATATGAATAGGCTATTGCAGGATCTTGACTAGTCGTAACGTTAGAAGACCATAAACGCTAATGAAAACGCAAGTGCTCATTTTACCATACTTTGGAAAATAAGTACCCTAACACTATAGAACATGTAATCTATGGGCTGCAGCTATTGAGTCTGAGAGAAATAATAATAGGCACAAATCCTTATTAAATCCATTTTAATTCATTGCTTTTATCTCTAGCAAGATTGATTATGCTCTCCTAAAGCTATAATCAAAGTTTTGATGACTGAGGCCCAATTTAGGGACCCAAATAAGATTGAGTCCACCCAAGAAAAAACAAAACGAATAATTCCCTTTATTTGACAAACCAATCATAGCCTACATACCAGTGATTATACCAATATGAGGTCATTTTAAGATCAATCAAACATTCAGTTCCGAGTCCGGGTCCAGAACCAGGGCTACAGCCAACAGCAGGAGGAGGCAGACTGGACTGGGAAGGTGTTTGCATAGTCCTTGAACTCTGCTCCCTTCTTTTCTCCTCCAGATCCGGGTACCTATAGCCGTCACAACGCGGCTAGATAATTGTAGGCTATTCTTGACCCACGTTAACATTAGCAAAGCGGTGTACCTGCGCACATGCACAAACAGAGCAGTGCTACAAAGAAATCTATCCTATTTATTTTCTCATACACTGGGCGTTTGGTGTTGCCAAGCAATTAGGCTCTTTGCTTTGCACAAGTTCCACTACTTATCTAAACAGTCGGTGTTTGTACATCACATGAGAGAATGTCACCCTTGGCCTAGGGAACATGTAAATCTGTCAGGTGGAGACACGTCCCCTGCCTAGAACCCCCCTTGAGTATCAACGTGACCCCCTGGCGTGACCTCCTTCTCCAGAAACCCTCGGGCGGTCACACAGGAGTCACACAC